>NW_027362088.1:1420000-1682500 GCF_039654945.1 Dendrobates tinctorius
CTGCACCCACAAATCGACATTGTAGCTCTCCATCATTTCCTAGGACAATATCCGCAGGCGACCCCTCATCATTCCAACACACATTGCTTGACCCCAAAGCCAAAGTCCAGTTCCACACTTGCTTTTGGGATATTTCTCCATTGGCTTCCAGCTAATTCAATGGTAATCCCAGGTCCATGCTGTATTGCCTCTGGCCGAACCACTCTGGGATCACCTATGGTGAGAAATACCCCAGAGTCACAAAACCCAAGAACTCTCTAACCGTCCAGCACGACCTCCTGTAAGTGCTTTCTTTGAGGATTAGTGGAACTCGTGGCTGTGGTCCGCACGCCATAAACCCCTAATTGTCGAACATGGGTGTCTGAGCCATTAGGCAAGTCAATTTGTAGGGGTGCACCTCTTCCTCCATGGTATTTGGCCATAAATAATTGATAGGCCGATTTGGTGTAGGGTCACTCCTCAATTGACCCTGAGGGCATGTGTCTTGCAGATGCCCAGGCTGCCCACATCTGTAACAACTGCGCTGTGTCGCAACCTCTTCTCATTTGCCATCTGGGGATAGAGGTAAAGGAACCTGGAGGCTGATATCCATGTGAAAATGCATGAGGTGGTTGTTGGTGTTGAGACCAACTTCTCCAATTGATACCTGGGCATGTGGCCTGCAGATGCCTGGCATGCCCACAATCATAACACCTGTGTTCTACTCCTTTCTCTCCTTGTTGCATTCCAGAGGAAGAGGCAGGACTAGCTGGAAGGTGAGTCACATGGGTATCAACATGAGGTGGTGGTCTAATGGGAAAGCAAACTTTGGGGATTGAAGGACAAGGTACCATAGGTGGTGAGGGGCTGGAAGTTTTTACTCCATCCTCCAGTAATTTTTTCCAGTGAGGCTTGATGGTGAGAACCTCATGAGCTAGAGCAGCAGCTCTCTCCACTGTCGCTGGTTTCCTCTCACGCACCCATTCCCGAATCTCAGCGGGGCATTTGGCGTAGAACTGCTCTTTTAGTATGAACTGGAGGAATGTATCCTAAGTTAAGGCCCCCTCTCCCTCCAGACAGCGGTGACATACTTGTTTGAGCCTGTGGGCATTTATCTTGAAATACACTTCCACCTCACAGGCTAAGGAGCGGAACTGCGCTCTGTAAGTGTCTGGAGTTACAGCATAATGTTCCAAGATGGTCTCTTTAATATTCCCAGAATCACAGTTCCACCGAGGGTCCATAGCTCTATAGGCATCAGCAGCTCCACTGTCTAAGAGCCCCACCAGATGTCTAACTCGCTCCCTTTCCGGGACTTCCAGTAATCGACATTGCTGTTCGAAGTCCTGGAAGAAGCCCTCAATGTCGCCTGCAGCCTCATGAAACGGCTTAAAGTCCTTACGGGACACCCTTGGGAATTCCCTCATGGTGGGTGCTGTGGTTACAGCCTGTCTGGAGCTTCTAGTTGCTTCCAGCATGCGCTGCCTCTCCTTAGCTGTGCGACTGGCCTCCCTCTTATCCTCTATGTTGGCCTCATCCCCAAGCAATGTCACCTCCTCCTCATACCACACAACCCACAGACGTTTTTGGGTATTTACCTCCAGCTCCCGTCTTTCCTCCCCTTGCTGTGGAAATCCTTCTTCAGTGCCATCTTGCAGGCAAGCTTCTTCCAGAGCCTCAATCAGTTGATCCTTGGACAGCCCTTTGTAGCCGACTCCTAATTCATGGGTGTGACGAGCAGCCCACCGCCGTTCGTCTACTTACGGGCGACACTAACGGGGGTCCCGCTGCCACCAAAACGCGACGGACAGCGGACCCTGTGTCACCACTATGTCACAATCCCACCACTGACACGGGTGTATCAGCGGACGGAGGGACGTGACACAATGCCGGCACACGGCTATCACAGGCGCAGTGGGGCTTATCTTAGTTATCCCACCACTGGCACCATGTGACAAATATATCCAGCAAGCTAATCTCGCTCTACAATTTGCCGCAGGGGGAGTTTAATTTGGATGCCCCACCACTGCTATCAATCTTCCAAGTACTGCGGGGATTTGTGTATATCCCACTTTCTCAGTTCCACTTTGGAACTCGCAGCTCTCCGGCGCCCCCCTTACCCTCAGGTCAGTCAGGGAACTGCACCTAGGATAATTAGTCGCCGGACGGGCTGCCTGTTGTGAACCGGCAATTAGGCTTCTGCAGTAATGGAATTATCAATGCTGTGGCTGAAGCCCCTTACTCAGCAATATAAGACCCTTCTAGACTGCCAGCAAGCCGCAATAGCCGTGCACAACGCGCTGCCACCAGTCACGGTTACTTAATTCACAGTGTTAAATTAAGAGGGTCCGTGGCAAACCCCTTGAATTAGTAGCGATTATCTAACAAAGGCGTATAGTTCGATTCTTAGAGCATGGAGACAGATCTAAATAATTTCATTTATTTTCCGAAAGAGGACAGTGATTACAGATAAAAGTTGCTATAAAATTGAGACATAAAATATGTACAGTACAGGTATAAAATAAAAGTGGAGAAAACAAAGAGATTACACTCACAGTTCCATATTGTTCCTTAGGCAGACCATGTGGCTTTAAGGTGGGTGGAGGCGGAGCTGCACTTCTCCGCTCATCTGAGTTCTTGTCAGCACGGACTCTGCAGCTGTTCTGAGCTGGTTCTGCCAGGGAATGCCTTATAGACTTTCCTATGTGACATCACAGAGAGGTGCATTCTGGGTTGATCCCACCCCTCTTATCCAAGTTATGTTTTGGCTACAAAACTTAGATTAGCTATAACTTTATGGGAGAAGCTGGTATGGACTCATCAGTGGTTTCATGTTTCCCAGCGTAATGAGCCCATCAAGAAAACATCAAACATCTATGCGATATGACCGTCCATTTGGGCGCAAATCCTATCTCATGTTCTGGACAGGGTAGAACTTCGAAACATACGCGGTCTCGAAGCTGGGACCGCTCAGGTTACAAAAATATGATTTTCATATCTCTAGGGTATTTGGTTCTTATGGTATAGTCTCTCATAGTTTTATTCGTTTCAAACAAAGAAGTTTTTCCCGCTCTGAAGAGGAGAGAAGGCAAATGGTGTGAGGAAGATGGTCTAGCTAATTAACATTCCTGCTCTTCCAGAGGAAGTGGCAGGGTTGATAAAACCTGGGGGGAAGGAATTCCTACTACTGACAGTTTACAATGTCCTAGGATGGAGGATTTATAGCACATTCCAACAGAAAACATATCTTGCAGACATTGTACATCACACCTCCCCCCTTAAGAGGGTGCTAAGGAGGCATTACCTCTCGGTAATCGGCCATGCGCACCTCAGCGGGTTCGCCCCGGCGGGACAACCCATCGGCATTGCCGTTTTCACTGCCCTTCCTGTGTTTTACAGTAAAATCGTACTGTTGAAGGGCAAGGCTCCAGCGGAGCAATCTTCCATTGGTTCCGGACACTGTGTGCAACCAGCTCAGAGGGTTGTGGTCAGTTACCACCGTGAAGGCGCGCCCGTACAGGTAGGGCTGCAAACGTTGCAGTGCCCACACCATGGCCAGACACTCCTTCTCGATGGTCGAGTATGCCACTTCCCTCGGCAAAAGTTTCCGGCTTAGGTACAGCACGGGGTGTTCTTGGTCTCCTGAGTCGACCTGGCTAAGCACAGCACCGAGGCCAAACTCGCTGGCGTCGGTCTGTACCAGAAACGGGCGACTGCTGTCGACTGGTCTCAACACTGGAGAGTTGCACAGGGCTGCTTTCAAAGCTTGGAAAGCCGCCTCACAGTCATCTGTCCAGTTGACTGTTTGGGGTAGCCTCTGCTTGGTGAGGTCAGTCAAGGGTTTGGCAAGGGCGCTATAGTCCTGTACAAACCGCCTATAGTACCCTGCAGTGCCCAAGAAGGACTTCACCTGTTTCTTGGTCCTGGGGGTGGGCCAGGACACGATTGCGTCCACTTTTTCTGGCTCCGGACTCATGGAACCCCCGCCTACCCGGTGCCCCAGGTAGTGGACCTTGTGCATGCCTATCTGGCACTTCCCCGGCTTGATGGTCAGGCCTGCCTTGTGAAGACGCTTGAGCACCTCCTGGAGGTGCTGAAGGTGTTCCTCCCAGGTGGAACTGAAGACGGCAATATCGTCTAAGTACGCCACTGCGTACTCCTCCAGTCCCCGAAGCAGGTGGTTGACCATCCGCTGGAAAGTGGCAGGGGCATTCTTCATGCCGAAGGGCATGACCGTGGACTCGTACAGTCCAAAGGGGGTGATAAAGGCGGATTTCTCCTGCGCCTCAGGGCTCAGGGGAATCTGCCAGTATCCCCGACTCAAATCCATGATGGATATGTAGTTGGCGTTTGTCAACCGCTCGAGCAGATCCTCGATGCGCGGCATCGGGTGGGCATCAGAGGTTGTGATGGCGTTGAGCCCCCTGTAGTCCACGCAGAACCGGGTGGTTCGATCCTTTTTAGGCACGAGGACTACAGGTGAAGCCCACGCACCTTTTGACCGTCGAATCACTCCCAGCCTTAACATCTCATCGACCTCTTGGCGCATGACTTGTTGCACCGTTTCAGAGATCCGATAAGGTGTTCGCCGTAATGGAGCATGATTCCCGGTGTCCACCTCATGAACCGCTAACTCCGTCCTCCCAGGACGGTTGGTGAACACGGGCCGGAAGAGTTCCAGGGTGGCCATCAACTGCAACCGCTGGGACACGGTGAGCGAACCACTTATCTCCATGTCCTCAATGGACCCATTGGCCTTGGCCTGGGCCAGCATGTCCAGGAGGGAATCTTCCTCCCCATCCTCTGGCAGATTGCAGACCGGTAGGACGCAAGCTTCACGTTCGTAGTGCGCCTTCAGCATGTTGACGTGAAAGGCCTTGCGCCTACCCCGAGCATGGTCAAGCGTGACCACGTAGGTGACCGGGTTGAGCTGTTGGTGGACGACGTACGGGCCTTCCCAGGCTGCCTGAAGCTTATCCGTTGGTACAGGGACCAGCGCCCACACCTTTTGACCCACCTGGTATGTCCGCTCCCGGGCGTTCTGGTCATACCAGTGCTTCTGGTCAGCCTGAGCCTGCGTCATGTTGTCATGCACCAACTGCGTCAAGGTCTGCATCTTGTCACGGAAGCGCATGACATAATCCACGATGGACACTTCTGTGGGGTTTGGCTCATCTTCCCAGGATTCTCTTATCAACCCAAGGGGTCCCCGGACTCGCCTGCCATACAGGAGCTCGAAGGGGGAGAACCCGGTCGAGGCCTGCGGAACTTCTCTGTAAGCGAACAGCAGGTGTGGGAGGTACCGCTCCCAGTCGCGCCCTTGGGTCTCAACCAGTATGCGGAGCATCTGTTTGAGGGTACCGTTGAAGCGTTCACACAAACCATTAGTCTGTGGGTGATACGGACTCGATACCAGCTGCGTCACCTGCATTTTCTCACAGAGAGCCTCCATTAGGCGAGACATGAATTGGGGCCCTTGATCGGTAAGCATCTCCCTGGGAAATCCTACTCTTGAAATGATGGTCACCAGTGCGTCAGCCACCTTATCTGCCCTGGTTGAAGACAGAGCTACTGCCTCCGGGTACCGGGTAGCGTAGTCTACCACGGTGAGAATGTATCGCTTTCCGGAGCTGCTGGGGACGGACAGCGGTCCTACAATGTCCACCGCGATTCTCTGGAAAGGCTCCTCTATCACCGGCAAAGGAATAAGGGGAGCCTTAAGAGCAGGCCCCGCCTTACCCACTTTTTGACAGGTGGCGCAGGAGCGGCAGTAGTGTGTTACATCTGTCCCCATCTTGGGCCAATAGAAGTGTTGAGACAGCCGTGCCTTTGTTTTGCTGATCCCCAAGTGTCCAGCGAGTGGAATCTCATGGGCAATCCGCAACAACTCAGTTCTGAACTGATAGGGGACGACCAGCTGTCTTTCCCTCAACCACTCCTTTTTAGGATCTCCGGGTACTGTCTCCCGGTACAACCTTCCTCGTTCCCAGAACACCCTCTCCTTATCAGACTTGGAGGTGGGCGTCTCGGCGAGACCTCTCAATTTCTCCAGGCTGGCATCTGAGTGCAGAGCAGCCTGGAACTCCATGCTGGAGGCTGCCAGAAGTGACGTCAGGGTACCTCCTTTACTGGGACCCTCTGGAACCGGCTCTGGGTTCACCTCTGGTTCAGTCTCTCCTGTAGCAGCAGAGGGTCCAGAAGACAGTGCGTTACCTGCGATCTGGGCACTCTGACTGCGTGTGACAGCTGCTATGTATGCTGTCTCCCTGGGGATTTCTTCAGACCCACCAGCTGGTGCTGCCCTGGGCTCTACCTCCCCATCCACCCCCAACACTTCAGGAGCAGTGCTACTTATGGGCCAGTTACCTTCCTCGGTGGCACTGGTCAGCTGCATGGCATTACCTTCCTCATGGTCCCCATGCACCTCCCCATTTCCTTGAGCACCGTTGCTTACTCCTGCCAGGGGTTCCTCAGCCGTCTCACTCCGCAGAGTGATGGGGCTGAGCACTTCGGTACCTGTGGACACATCTACCGCTTCAAAGAAAGGGTTAACGGGTTCAGTCGGCACAGATACATCAACATCATCATCATCCTTCCTAGGAGAAGAATGGTTATCAGTTTGCTTTGGTACATTCACATCAGCATCAGCATCGTACCTGGGGAAAGAATGGTTGTTAGTTGCATCATTACTCATCAAGGCATTAGCAGGTAACACATTCAGTTTCCCGTCATCATCATCATCATCAGGGTTAACGTTACCCTTATTATCAGTTTGGGGAAGGGTGTCAGGGACGTAGTATGCAACCATCCGCCCCAAGTCAGTCCCCAATAAAACATCAGTGGGCAGGTTTTCAGACACTCCCACCTCCCTCAACCCGCTCCCGGCACCCCAGTCAAGAAAAACTCGTGCCACTGGCAAGGGACAACGGGTGCCTCCAATCCCGGTGACAGTCAGGGTTTTCCCCTCAACAAACTCTTCAGGGGCCGCCAGTCCAGGACGGATGAGGGTTCGTTCAGGCCCGGTGTCCTTGAGGCCTGTAGCAAGACGGGCCCCCACCTGAACAGGTTGAACGTTGTCGTCAGCCCTCCCAACCACACCTCCCACCAAAAGAACAGAGGCGTTGGGCCCGGGGGCCTTGGCTGGGGGGTTCTTCGGCCTATTCGGACAGGTGTAAAAGAAGTGACCAGGCCGCTGGCAGTGGTGACACAGGCGACTGTCAGTAGCCGGCCTGCTGTTGGCAACAGGGACTGGGCCTCCGGAGGGACGGCTAGCTGGGGCACTGGGGTTGGTTGCTGGCTTACCCCCTTTCCAGCTGGTGGCGACTGGCCTCCGCGTCTCGGGCTTCCGGTTGGCCTCGTGGTTGTCGGCGATCTGCGCCGCTTTGTCCGCGTTCGTTGGTTCGCGGTCCAGGATGAACTGTCGGACCTCAGCTGGGCAGAGATGCAGGAACTGGTCTTTGATCATCAGGTCCCGTAGCTGCTCAAAGGTTTCAACGGACAGTCCATGGATCCACTGGTCAAAGTGGGTCCTGAGTCCTTGCACCACATCACTGTAGCTATCATGTGGGCCACGTTGGAGGTGCCGGAACTTCTTTCGGTATGCCTCAGGTGTCAGCCGGTATTTGGCGATCAGCGCCTGCTTTATGGCGTCATAGTCATCATCGGCTTCTGGCGGAAGAGAAGCAAATGCCTCCAGGGCTTTGCCTTTTAGCCCTGGGGTCAAGTACCTTGCCCATTGGTCTCTGGGCAGCTGGTACTGTCTGCAGGCTTTCTCAAAGGCTCGCAGAAACGTGTCCAAGTCCCCGTCCTTTTCCATCACGGGAAAATGCTCTGGCCGGGGTTTAGGAGTCTGGATGCTGCTGGGCTCACCGCTTCGGGCTGTGGGGGCATTCCCACCCCGCTGGAGTACCTCCAGTTCATGGGCCCTCTGCTCCTGGCGCTCGGCTCTCTCAGCCTCTGCTCGGCGCTCAGCTCTCTCAGCCTGGGCTTGACGCTCGGCCCTCTCAGCCTCAGCTTGGCGCTCACGTTCGGCTTGGGCCTCCTGCCGATATTGCTGGATCAGCCTCACCCGCCCATCACTGTCTTCGACGGGGAGTTCGTCCAAGGCCATTTGCAGATAGGGGTCCACCCCGTTCTGGCTGAATGTGGGGCCAGCGCTCAGGAGTGGAGCCTCTGCTGCAGCCCCATTGCCACTTGGGCCAACTTCTGCGCTCACTGGATTCTGGTCGTTGTCCAGCTGCACTAGAGCCGCGATCATTTGAGCTCTGTTTTTGTTCGTGGCGTCAAGGCCTTGGTACGTGCATAACCCAGCAAGAACTTCCTTTGTCTGCCGGTTGTACCAAGGTTCTCCTTTTGCCGCCATGGTTGCCAAATAAAAGATAGAAAAAGAAAAACGAAGAAACGGGAGGGGGATACTTGCAAGTACACACTAATGTCTCAGGACTAGTAACCACTGAGTCTGTTCTCCAAAACCTATGATGCAGGATTCCCGCAGGAACCGTGCAGGTTTTTAGTGAGAGGAATGATTGCTCAAACCAAATCACTAATGCTCTAGGATTATCCCACCGCGCTGCCACCAATATGTGACGAACAGCCCACCGTCGTTCGTCTACTTACGGACGACTCTAACGGGGGTCCCGCTGCCACCAAAACGCGACGGACAGCGGACCCTGTGTCACCACTATGTCACAATCCCACCGCTGCCACCAATATGTGACGAACAGCCCACCGCCGTTCGTCTACTTACGGGCGACACTAACGGGGGTCCCGCTGCCACCAAAACGCGACGGACAGCGGACCCTGTGTCACCACTATGTCACAATCCCACCACTGACACGGGTGTATCAGCGGACGGAGGGACGTGACACAATGCCGGCACACGGCTATCACAGGCGCAGTGGGGCTTATCTTAGTTATCCCACCACTGGCACCATGTGACAAATATATCCAGCAAGCTAATCTCGCTCTACAATTTGCCGCAGGGGGAGTTTAATTTGGATGCCCCACCACTGCTATCAATCTTCCAAGTACTGCGGGGATTTGTGTATATCCCACTTTCTCAGTTCCACTTTGGAACTCGCAGCTCTCCGGCGCCCCCCTTACCCTCAGGTCAGTCAGGGAACTGCACCTAGGATAATTAGTCGCCGGACGGGCTGCCTGTTGTGAACCGGCAATTAGGCTTCTGCAGTAATGGAATTATCAATGCTGTGGCTGAAGCCCCTTACTCAGCAATATAAGACCCTTCTAGACTGCCAGCAAGCCGCAATAGCCGTGCACAACGCGCTGCCACCAGTCACGGTTACTTAATTCACAGTGTTAAATTAAGAGGGTCCGTGGCAAACCCCTTGAATTAGTAGCGATTATCTAACAAAGGCGTATAGTTCGATTCTTAGAGCATGGAGACAGATCTAAATAATTTCATTTATTTTCCGAAAGAGGACAGTGATTACAGATAAAAGTTGCTATAAAATTGAGACATAAAATATGTACAGTACAGGTATAAAATAAAAGTGGAGAAAACAAAGAGATTACACTCACAGTTCCATATTGTTCCTTAGGCAGACCATGTGGCTTTAAGGTGGGTGGAGGCGGAGCTGCACTTCTCCGCTCATCTGAGTTCTTGTCAGCACGGACTCTGCAGCTGTTCTGAGCTGGTTCTGCCAGGGAATGCCTTATAGACTTTCCTATGTGACATCACAGAGAGGTGCATTCTGGGTTGATCCCACCCCTCTTATCCAAGTTATGTTTTGGCTACAAAACTTAGATTAGCTATAACTTTATGGGAGAAGCTGGTATGGACTCATCAGTGGTATCATGTTTCCCAGTGTAATGAGCCCATCAAGAAAACATCAAACATCTATGCGATATGACCGTCCATTTGGGCGCAAATCCTATCTCATGTTCTGGACAGGGTAGAACTTCGAAACATACGCGGTCTCGAAGCTGGGACCGCTCAGGTTACAAAAATATGATTTTCATATCTCTAGGGTATTTGGTTCTTATGGTATAGTCTCTCATAGTTTTATTCGTTTCAAACAAAGAAGTTTTTCCCGCTCTGAAGAGGAGAGAAGGCAAATGGTGTGAGGAAGATGGTCTAGCTAATTAACATTCCTGCTCTTCCAGAGGAAGTGGCAGGGTTGATAAAACCTGGGGGGAAGGAATTCCTACTACTGACAGTTTACAATGTCCTAGGATGGAGGATTTGTAGCACATTCCAACAGAAAACATATCTTGCAGACATTGTACATCACAATGGGCCTTTGTTTGTAGGCTCAACACAGTCCAGTTTCTGTATCCTGAGGTTCTGGTTAAAGACGTTAATGGGTTGCTGTCCTCCATTCTTTCTTCTCTGACCCCACTGCTTGCCACCAGTTTGTGTCGGGGTATGCGACAGAGCAGGAAGAGACACCATAAACAAACCAACAAGATTTATTGGAACAGGGAACTGGGACAACACAAATGAAAGTAATTCTGCAGCGTCCGTAATGAGTCCACAATGAGTCCACACAAAGGTAGCAGATCCGGGGGCGCCACCCGGTAATCCGATGCCAAGAAAATAGAAATAGTCCATGGATGAATTCAATGGATCCAGTAGATGAGAGACACAACACAGTCCCACGTGGCAGCTTCTAACAATACACAAGGTCACAGGGAGCTCGCCTCAGCATAAGATCCCAGCCCTTCGCGGGTCACCACACAACAACAGTCTTTAGATTCAGTCCTCAAATCCAGCAGGGTGGTGAGACATCACAATTCCATGTGGCAAAATGATCTCCAATCTCCATACATGATACCAGGATCCAGCCACAGCTGCAGATCCCTGTCCTTCAAAGCACACAGCATCAAGTAACTGGCCATGTGGCTTATTGTCCTACCACTCTTAGTATCTCTGCCCAAGAAGGGGGCTGATCCCAACACCCACCCCCTTAACCATAGCTCAAAGGATTAGGAACGTTCCAGAAACCCTGTCTGCAGTCTCTCTACAGGTTTTGTGTATTTGATGATAAAATGAAAACCTGGCACTCAACTTAGAATCATAGAATAGATGCTTGGTGCGGCAGTTTATTGTAGTACCAGAAAACGTTTCGGTCAGTATAGACCTTCATCAGTTACGTGCTGGTATGTTTGAAAGTAGCTTGAAGGAGGGCGCTCTTTATGTTGTTCACTGATAACGCCAGTCATCAAATGGTCAGAAGGCTGCTGTGACGCAGGATAAGCTTAATAGTTGAAAATATCAGAGCAGCCTGGTCCTCCTGGACGTGGGTAGACACCACTTGTTAAGTTGAGTGCCAGGTTTTCATTTTATCATATATGGTTTGGGAACCTAACTTGGCACCACTACAGTAGTGCACACGGTGTTTTCTACTTGTGTATTGGATGAGTCCCATGGCTGAGAAGAACAAAGACAGAATCTCCCACTAGATGCAGTACAAGTGAGGTGGACCTAGGGATGATTACATTACAGTCCAAGAAAACAGGCCAGGGGAGGGACACGCTGTTACAAGGAAGCCGTTCACCGCCAGCTGGAAAGGAGGAAAGCCACTGACGACCATCCCTGCCCCTGCCAGTCGACCCTCCGAAGGCCTTGCCCCCTTTGCCACCAGGCCAACAGCTGATCCCTGCAAGTGTTATTTCTGCAGTCAGACTGGACACCTGTAACAATTATATAGGTACTATGGAATCTGATTGCATGTGATAAAATGAATCTGAGACCAAAGTTGAGAGAAATAAACTATATTTAAACAAAGCAAGAAGTACAACATAAACTAACAGAGACTTCCTTGCAACTACAGCGAAATGTACAGCACAAAACGGAAATATCCAGCAAACATAATAGCGAGGTGCGACCACAAATACAAACAAGTCCAGCCGTAATATGAAGCAAGAGTGTGAATGGCACTTATATGTGGAAGTCCAGAAATATGCAGACAGAGGAGCCGACACCTTTCATGGAAGTCCAGAAATACACGGGTGGAGCATAACAAAGAGAAGGTCTCTAAGGGTACCTTTTGGGCTGAAAAGTCCTGCTCAAGTCCATCACCGCAGCCCGCATATACAAAGTCCAAGAAGAAATAATAGTGTCAGAAAGTCTTACAGACCACAGCAGTCCCAGAAATGTATAGCTCCTCACTTAGAAGTCTGGACAATAGGTAACCCCAGCAAGGATCAGGAAGCAGCACAGAGGACTGAAGGCAGCTGGAAGTGATGTGGCAGAGCACCGAGTAACAAGCAGCAGCAAGAATTCCAGAAGCAAGCATGGAGGAAGCTCAGAAGCCACCAGCAACAAAATACTCAAGCAAGGAGGATCTCCCGACCTGGACTTAAACAGCAGGACAGACAGGAAACCTTACATTACTCCCACCTTAGAAGCGGCCTCAGGTTTCCCAGGATATTTCTTATGGAACAAAGCAATCTTTTGAGGAGCATAGATATTAGTTACAGACTCCCAAGAGTTCTCAGACAAATGTCCCTGCTACTTAATGAGGTACTGCAGCTGATTCCTGCGGATTCTGGAGTCCAGAATCTCCTCCACAACAAAGTGTTCTTGCCCGTCAACCAACCCAGGCTGAGGAGGAGGTGCAAAACGACCCTGAAAAGTATTTGGAGACATTGGTTTTAATAAGGAGGCACGGAACACAGGATGTGTACCTCCATAGTCCTTGGTAACCTTGGCAGGCAACGGAGCTCGCGATCCCAGAGATCTTGAACGGACCGATGAATTTTTGGTCCAGTTTCTGTGAGGGAACATTCAATTTCAAATTCTTAGTGGCTAACCACACAGAGTCTCCTACCTTAAACATGGGCGCAGGTTTCCGGAACCTATCGGCCAATGCTTTGTATCTCTCCTGTGCAGTAGATAGCGATTCCTTCAGAGTTTCCAGATTTTGTTTAATCATCGCCAACCTCTCTTGAAATGCAGGCACCAGAGCATCAATCGGGGATCTGGGAAGAATACTAGGATGATAACCTAGGTTGGCAAAAAAAGCTGTTACCTTAGTGGATGCACTCTGCAACTTATTGTAAGAGAACTCTGATAGAGGAAGTAACACCAACCAGTCGTCCCGATACTGACTTATAAAGTACCGAAGACACTGCTCCAGAGTCTGGTTAGTCCACTCCATCTGCACATTAGTCTGAGGATGATACGCTGCAGACAGACTGACATTGATTCCAAGCGCAGAACAGAATCCCTTCCAGAATCTGGAGGTAAACTGCACTCCCCGATCAGAGATTATTTCATCTGGAGCTTCATGCAGCTGGAACACATTCTGAATGACCAGATCTACCGTCTCCTTAGCTGAAGGAAGACCAATACAAGGAATGAAGTGGGAAGCATTTGTAAGACGATCTACTACAACTAGGATGGAATTCTTTCCCCCAGAGGTGGGCAATTCCACTATAAAGTCCATAGAGATAGAACCCCCAAGGACGAAAAGGAGTGAGTAGTGGTTGCATCAATCCAATAGGTAATACCCAAGGAGTTTTAAAGCGTGCACGTACCTCACAAGAGAGAACATAGCTCTTCACGTCCCTCAGACAGGTAGGCCACCAAAAAAAAGGCTCAGGAACTCCTGTGTCTTCTGTACCCTCCGATGACCAGACAACTTGGAGTCATGGACAAACTTGAGGACCTGCAGCCTTACGACCTCTGAAACGTATAAATGTCGAAACTGAATCCACATACCATTCTTGAGAACCAAGTCCACATTATTAGTCGGGTTAGCGAGAAGTGGGTCAGCGTCTTTGTCAGGAAAATATGCGTTCTTGCATAAATAACCAAAGAACCTATCCAGGACTTCCTGTTGCATCACCTTGGGGTTTGAAGGACATGCTGCCCCTCCCCCATTAGGTCTGTGCAGTGTACACACGAAGCCCCATGTGCAGACACAGCTCAAAAACATCCCCCTCACAGCTGCACCAGCCGACTCGTTCCCCTGATGGAATGTCCACCCGCCCCTCCCTGCAGGTAAACCAGCTTTGTGTAATGTGAGCTCCTGATCAGTGAAGTCCGGCCATGTTTAAGCACGTTTCTTTGATCATTCAAACTCGAATTTAATGACACAGAATGTTCATAGGGGCAGGACAAATATATTTCCCGAATCTACACAAGTAAAGCTATTCATAGTGTCACAGGGTCCTTCTCTGGTATCACACAATCAACAGAGCAAGAGGAGAGTGAACAATTCCAAGACATTTATTTAGGCAAAAATATGAAAGGTCCATATTCAATCCACCCCACAAAGGATAGATAGTCCAGAATCTGAATGCAGTTCAGTAACAGTATAACATGTCCCGGGAGATGAGAGTCCAAAATCCAGTTGACAGTGATAACATGTTCCATATATTCTTCTTTCTCTCTGAAGTCCTGTCTTCACACCAAGCTCTGCACACAGCAACTGTCTTGCCCAGCCCCTTTCCTCCCCAGCCCCCTCATTATGTCCAGGGAGTCAAAACAGGTTGGGGCCAGTTTTCAGGCCTCCCAGACTTGACAAAAGGTGCCTGGGGGATTATGACACTACAGGGGTCATCAAGAGTCATAGATAAAAGTCAGGCTGCAGACATGCAAGGCATCAAGATTAACACTATGCAAATCAGTGAAATAGCAATATACACAAAATGATATCCATATAGCCTATCACACCATCACAACCTCTCCCCCGTCATAATAAGTGAGCACGCTATGAGGTCTACACAGACCTCTGGCCTGCTCACTATAGTCCACATTGCTCAATCGTTTATATTTCCTTGTACAGTGGCAGGGGTTGCAATAATTATAAGCACTTGATGTCCTTCCATAAATTCCCGGGTCCTGGTGTTACGGTCATACCAGGTTTCTTGACTGGACTGGGACATTTGCTGTTGATCATTAGCCACTAGCTGGGCGAGACGATCTCTGAACTCTAGAACGTAGAGAATGATGGGCATTCCAATGTCTGCGATATCTCCCTCCAATTGTTCTTTCAGAAGAGTGAGAGGCCCACGGACCTTCTGGCCAAACAGATTGCTCCTCAGTGGGGTCCGAATGTTGTGGTGCTTGAAGGGCCTGTAGTCGGGTGACTGCTTCCACAAATTGGCACTGTAACTCCCCAATGTCGTTCCCAAGGAGGATATCTGCAGGAAGTCCTCCCATAACTACAATCCAGCACAGTTTTTCTCCAAAACCGTAATCCAAACGCACAGAAGCTCGCTGTATATATTTGCGAACACCCCCCGCCAAGACAATGGGAATTCCTGCACCCTGGTGAATTGCCTCAGGTAGAACCAGACGGGTGTCAGCGATAGTCAGAAATGCCCCCGTGTCTCTAAATCCTGACACTTTGTATCCATCAATTAAGACATCCTGCAGGTGGCGTTGCCGTTGCTCTGGGTAGCCAAAGGACAGAGGCCGAAGTCCGTACACTCCAGGAGGAGTATCTATGGTGCCGTGGTCGGTGGTCCACTCTGGTTGGGATGGTGGTAGCTCTTTCTCAGGCGGGATGGAGTGTACCAGATGCACTGGACGAGGTGGGGCTGCGCGGGGCTCCCTCCGAATCCTTGAGGGACATCCAAACTGCAAATGTCCAGGTTGCCCGCACACATAACATCTCCTCTCTGTGATACCCCCAGGTCGTGGTCGGAACTGTTGGGGCCCAGGATTGGGAGGCGTGATAGTCAGCGGCTTGCGACTAGGTGGAAGGGCAGACATAATCTGAGGGGGACGGGGCGTGGGAGCAGGCCGTGGTTCATTGTCCAGAAGCCTCCTCCATTGCGGTCGGGTAGTAAGGGCTTCATCGGCCAGGGCTGCAGCTCTATCCACGGTACACGGCATGCGCTCCCGGACCCATTCCCGTACCTCTGCAGGGCACTTGGCAAGAAATTGTTCTATAAGGAACGCCTGTATAACATCTTCCACAGTAAAGGCGTTTTCTGCTTCCAGCCATCTCCGACATGCCTCGGACATCTTATGTGCATACATCCTAAACGATCCCCCCGTGGTGCATGGGAGGTCTCGGAACTTGGCCCTATATGAGTCTGGGGTGATAGCATGGTAATCCAGGATAGTCCGCTTTACAATGTTATAATCCCGATTCCGCAGTGCATCAATGGTTCGGTAAGCCTCCGCCATGCTTCCGTTCAGGAGCCCCACTAACAAACGCATCCAGCTAGAGTGGGGCACCTCCATCACAGCACACTGCTGCTCAAAGTCTTTGAAGAACCCCTCCACATCTCCAGAAGCCTCATCAAATGGCTTAAACTCTGTCCGGGTGATCCGTACAGGCTCCCGGATTGTTGGGGTTACACTCCACATTGCGTTACTCCCTTTTTCAAGCTCCATTGCTTCCTGTCTCTGCTGTGCCCGGCGGGCAGCCTCCTCCTTGTATTCCTGAGAGACGCCGGGGCCCAGAACCGCCATCTCTTCTTCATACCACACCAACCACTGGCTTTTCTGGATGGGGATCCCTGTCTCCAGTGCTCGTCCTTCAGACATCTGGGAGGAGGTGGCCGGGCTAGCGCCCACCAGTAGATCGATTAAGGCCTCTTTAGTCAGTCCCTGGTAGTTCAGGCCCAGGTCTCTGGCTCTCTCCTGTAAACTGCATACAGTCCAATTTCTGTACTCACTCTGTGGGTGGTTCTCCATTGGGTGACGCTCTGTTGATCCCACCGCTGCCACCAGTTGTCACGGGGTCCTTCTCTGGTATCACACAATCAACAGAGCAAGAGGAGAGTGAACAATTCCAAGACATTTATTTAGGCAAAAATATGAAAGGTCCATATTCAGTCCACCACACAAAGGATAAGATAGTCCAGAATCTGAATGCAGTTCAGTAACAGTATAACATGTCCAGGGAGATGAGAGTCCAAAATCCAGTTGACAGTGATAACATGTTCCATATATTCTTCTTTCTCTCTGAAGTCCTATCTTCACACCATGCTCTGCACACAGCAACTGACTTGCCCAGCCCCTATCCTCCCCAGCCCCCTCATTATGTCCAGGGAGTCAAAACAGGTTGGGGCCGGTTTTCAGGCCTCCCAGACTTGAAAAAAGGTGCCTGGGATATTATGACACTACAGGGGGTCATCAAGAGTCATAGATAAAAGTCAGGCTGCAGACATGCAAGGCATCAAGATTAACACTATGCAAATCAGTGAAATAGCAATATACACAAAATTATATCCATATAGCATATCACACCATCACACATAGCAGCGTTTTGTAGCTTATGCAGACGCCAGAAACCGAGAAACGGATTTCTGCTCACCCGCACCACCCAGACACATCATGGTCTTAAATGAAAGATAATGTTGTAATAAGAAAAATGATACCCCTGTCATCTCTTAAGAGTTTTCACCAAGAGTTATGACAAATAGAAGTTTTTAAGAACTTTTTAAAAGGGGGCATGTATCCTCTAGCTCAGCCCCCAATGAGGTCAACAAGGGAAAGGTATAAATCTAGGATGCTCGATTAGGAAGCTGTCTTTTGCCTGGGGAATCAGCTGCAGGAATCTGTGCATTTGTACCCCTTTGTTCTGGAAAGGTTCCCCTCCCCCTTCATCCACTCGGCATACCAGTGACTGAGATGTGTAAGTTCTTATTTTAATCCCTTTTATTTCTAGCTGTCTTTGTCTCATTTATAACATCCATATTTTTGTAAACACTGCCTATATTTTCTGGAGTAAATCTATAAAAATTACTAGCTTCGTTTTCCTTGCTCTAAGAATGAACCGCCACGTCCTCCGCGCTAAATTACGCTACCTTGTGGGTGGGCTCCTGAACCAATATTGGTTTTAATATCAAACGAGCAGCTGGTGGCAGCAAAGTGTTCTGGGGGATTTGGGAAACCCTGACAGTGATGGAACGGAGGTTTATGTGTGTATTTCCTGCCTGAGACTGGGGATATACATACCGCCCTCACTGCAGAGTGCCCAATAGCCAGTACACGGCAAGGCAGCCTTTCTGGTGACAACTTATCCTAGGTACAGTTCTGTTGTGAGTTCATTCTCACCAGTTGCGAGTTCCCCTTCTGGACTCCCTCTGGTGGTGACGGGAGGTGGTGCCGCTGGTTTGATCGGTGGAGATCTGCCACCTGAGAATGAGGATGACGATTGGACCTCAGGATTCTCAGATTGGATTTAAGACAGCCGACGCCGTATTCAGTTGCTGGTGATTCCTTCTGGCTTGTCAGCTCTTGGTTTTCAGCTCTGTTCCAGTCATCTAAAGCTAAGTTTTTCTGCTAATGTTCACACTTGATTTTGTTGGTCTATTCAGTTTTTTGTGTGGTCTGCAAGCCCCAGCTGGTGGCTGAGCTGAATTTCCACTCTTATTTATCAGTATTTTGCCAATTGGCTTTTTGTCCCTTACTAGTTCGGTCTCGTTTTGCTCTGTCTCAGAATATTTCAGAGTGCTGATATAGTGGGAGAAGTCTAGTGACTTCAGGGTTAATTTTGCTATCAGAAGTGTTGGACATTATTTTTGTAGGGTTTTTTGCAGGTTGCAGACAGTGTCTTTCCTTTCCTGTCTAGTTAGTTTGGGCCCCATCGTTTGCTCAGCCTATTTTCCTGCCTGTGTTTGTGTTTTCATCTTGTTTCACCGTCAATACATGTGTTGGGGCTGTCTATTCCTTTGGGGTCTGCTCTGGGGCAGTTAGTTTTCCCTTTTCTTGCTTTAGGCTTATTTAGTCCTCCGGCCGTGACGAGGCATCTAGGAACATCATAGGCACGCTCCACGGCTACTGCTAGTTGTGTGGTAGGATCAGGGATCTGCAATCTGCTTAGTTACCAACCTCTCTGGTTTTCTGTGGCTTAGCTTGTTTTGTTTTTTTTTCTCCTCGGTGACCCATTCATAACACAGTTCCCTGACTGACCTGAGGATAAGGGAAGCGCCTTAGAGCTGCAAGTTCCTAACCGGAACTGGAAAGTAGGATAGACAAGTAAATGCCTGACATATTGGTGGCAGAGTGGTGGGATCATAGAGTATTAGTGACCTGGTTTGTGCAATCATTCTTCTCACTAAAAACTTGCACGGTTCTTGCGAGGTCCCTGCGAATAAAGTTTTGGAGAACGAACTCAGTGTTTATTAGTGCTGAGACAATACGGTGTATATAGCGGATACCCCCTTCCCTTCTCTTTGTTTTTCTGTCATATCCTTTATTTGGCATTTATGGCTGCGAGGGGAGAGGCATGGTACAAGTAGCAGAAAAAGGACACTCTTATTGCCCTTTGCACGTCAAAGCAGATTGACTTCATCGTGGAACAAGTGCAAGTTGAAGCAGATCAAGATCGTTCCCAGAGTCCAGCGGAGACAGAAGCCAGGCCAAGCACATGTGGTGCTGCTGCAGAGGTCCAACCGGTGAATGTCAGCCCTACTCGCAACCAGGGTAGTGTGGACCCCCACCTGCGGATGGCCTTGGAACAACTCTGCGCATACGATCATGAGGAATGTCTGAAGCTGATCCTGCAGTTCCAAGAGCGAGAGGCCGACCATGAACTGCAGATGGCCTGTAACAACCCTGCTGGCATCACTGCATGGCCTCCCATTCCCCACTCACCAACTCCACTCTTTCCTGTCTGTACCTGTACCTGCACCTCCTGAGTGAACAGGTCCAAACCTGTTCCGTCATACTCTACTCCTTCCTGCCTATGTCTGTACCTGCACCTGCTGTGTGAACAGGTCCAAACCTGTTATGTCATACTCCAATCCGTTCTGCCTGTTCCAGTACCTGCACCTGCTGTCTCTACCTGTTCCTTTATATACCACTCCTACCTGCCCTGTGTCTCAGATGTGCCACCGTCTCCCCAAGCGGGATTAGCAGCCACAGCCTGACACCACCCGGGAGTGGTACCTGGCAGCTGCCTGCCGCAACCCATCAGAGGCTCAAGCGAAAACCAAGGCAGCTGTCCTAGTTACGCCCCTTCCAGGGCAGTCTGGTTTGTGGCACAGTGGGGACACAACCCCCTGGCTCACGCCCACCAGTCAGGGCGTGAGCGTGACATGGCCCAACTCAGGGCAGCACCATGTACCACACGGAGCTGAATGCAACTCTTAGGCTATGTGCACACGTAGCAGAACTCTCGCGGAAGTTACCGCGAGAATTGCGGAATTCCATTCCGCGGGAAAATCACATTTTAAATTCCCGCGGAAAAACTAGCGATTTGCAAGCGTTTGTAGCTTGCAGAATGCTAGCGTTTTCCAAGCGATCTGTAGCATCGCTTGGAGAACTGATTGACAGGTTGATCACACTCGTCAATCATATTGTTTGACGAGTGTGACCAACTTTTTACTATTGAGGCGGCCTATGCGGCATCAGTAGTAAAAAGAGCTAATGTTAAAAATAAAAAAATTAAAAAATCGGGTTATGTTCACCTTCCGGCGTCCTGCGCAGCCTTCCCGGGCCTCAGCGATGCTTCCGTTCCCAGTAATGCCTTGCGAGACCTTTGATGACGTTGCGGTCTCGTGATGCTGTAGTGATCTTGCGAGGAATAGGGACCGCTACATTATCGCGAGACCGTGACATCATCAAAGGTCCCGCAAGGCATTACTGGGAACGGAGGCATCGCTGAGGCCCGGGAAGGCTGCGCAGGACACCGGAAGGCGAACATAACACAATTTTTTAATTTTAATTCTATTTTTTACAGGGATATGGCACCCAGAGCCCGGAGGACAGTCTCCTCTCCTCCACCCCCTGGGTACCATCCGCAGATGTTCTGCTTACTTTTCGCATGGTGGGCACAGCCACATGCCGGAAGTAAGAGGAACAAAGCATTCCTATGGGTGCGGGATCGCCGCGATTCCGCAAAATAATGAGCATGCTGCGTAGGATTGCATGGGATGCTGATTTTTTTTTG
Organism: Dendrobates tinctorius; assembly: GCF_039654945.1. Classification (NCBI taxonomy): domain Eukaryota; kingdom Metazoa; phylum Chordata; class Amphibia; order Anura; family Dendrobatidae; genus Dendrobates; species Dendrobates tinctorius. The sequence continues at coordinate 1,440,802 of NW_027362088.1, forward strand.
TTTTCGTGGCAAAATCGCGCATTAAAAAACACTGCGAAAACGCAAAAAAACGCAACGTGTGAACGCAGCCTTAAACCCCGGCCAGAGCACTGATTGTCATGATTTGTAGTCTTGCCCTGTCCTGTATTTTGTATAATATGTCATTTAACTTTCCTCTGGTTCATTTGCTGTAAATTAACCATGTCTCCTTCCCCCAATACTTTGCAATGTCTTGTGATGTACCTGGACCATAATCTAATTTAGGCTTGTGTCAACAGCTAGTGGAACTTTGGCTATTGTTTTCCTAAGCAGAAGATAACCTACAATACACATCCTGTAGACTAAGTGGAGCCCTTACATTTCTATAATCTTCTGATGGACCAAACCATTGAATAGTAGGTGTGACCCCTACCCCCCTTCAGATGGACTGATCCCAGGAGCCCTGACAATACATTCTTGCTTTAAGATCAGATGTGAGTTGGATGCTAAAAGAGAAGGACGAGGCTGTCTGAGGAAGCTTCGGCCTCTGTGTGATCGTGGTGGATTTCTGGGACTCTTAAAGGACTATGGTTTTGTGATCTGGCACAAGGATTGTCGGGAGGTGCCCCCGAATCAGTTTCCTGTGGACTTATTTTGGGACTCTGCAAATTACCTTCGTGTTGTTCCTGTTTTTTGGTCAATAAATCTGTTGGATTATTCCCAGGCCTGTTGTCCCTCCTTGCTCTGGAGAATACTCCCGTCACAAACTGGTTGGCAGCGCTGGGATCAGAGCAGAAGGAATGGAGGACAATGGCCCATCAACATCTGGAACCAGCACCACAGAGTACAAGAACTGGACTGCGGTGAACCTACAAACAAAGGCCCGTGAACTGGGAGTCAGCTACAAGGGACTCTCCAAGGAGCAGCTGATTGAGGCTTTGGAAGCAGTTCACCTGCAAGATGATGCTGAGGAAGGATCCTCACAGCAAAGAGAGGAAAGGCGGCAGTCGGAGGTAAATACCCAAAAAAGTCAGTGGGTTGTGTGGTACGAGGAGGAGATGGCCTTGCTGGGAGAAGAGGCTACCATAGAAGATAAGAGGGAGGTCATGCGCACAGCCAAGGAGAGGCAGCGCAGGATGGAGGAGAGGGCAATGCTGGAGAGGGAGATCACTTTGGAGGCAGCGAGAAGCTCCAGACAGACTGTACCCACAGCATCCCCCATGAGGGAACTCCACAGAGTGTCCCGCAAAGACTTCAAGCCGTTTAATGAGGCTTCCGGTGACATTGAGGGCTTCTTCCTGGACTTTGAGCATCAGTGTCGATTAATGGAAGTCCCGGAAAGGGAGCGCGTCCGACATCTTGTGGGGCTCTTAGAGGGTGGAGCTGCCGCAGCCTATAGAGCTATGGACCCTCGGTTGAACTGTGAGTATGCGGAGATTAAACAGACTATTCTAGAACATTATGCTGTGACCCCAGACACTTACAGGACTCAGTTCCGTACTTTAGCCTGTGATGAGGAAGTGTCCTTCAAGATGTATGCTCACAAACTCAAACATATATGTCATCGCTGGCTGGATATTTTCACTAGAAGGTTGAAACAAAAGCGCAATAGGGTCTTATCCGGGTAAAATGTTCAATTCATAAATGTGTTAAACTCACCTTCTCAAAGATAAAATAAAGCTTGTATGGTGAGTCAGCCTGCTGCACGTCCAACGGTCCACAGCGGAACCGTACCACAATTCAATAAGGAATAAATTCTTGGACTTTGAGTGCGCTGCCAGACGAATTCAATAACCACACAAGGTTAAAAAAGTTAACCCTTTAATCCCTACGCGTTTCGAAGCGTAACGCTTCTTCTTCAGGGGTAGATACATGACTACAGAGAGCTGTCATCACATTTATACATACAGGATTCAAATTTGGCGCCCTCAGAGACACGAGGAGCGCCGCAAAAGGTCAAAGATCAAAGTGATTCAAGCATCAAAAGTTCATAAAGGTTAAACATTCTCTAGTTAAAATCAAATCTTTATTATGTTTTACAGATAAAAGAAAAAGAAGAAGAGAAAAAGGATGATAAAAATATAAAGAAAAACGAAAAAAAAAAATGTACATATGTGTAAAAAGAACCCATGACTAGAGTTGAGCGATACCGTCCGATACTTCAAAGTATCGTATCGGATGGTATCGGCCGATCTTTAAAAAAAGTATCGGTATCGCCGATTCCGATACCGGAAGTCCCATTCAAGTCTATGGGACTTCCGGTATCGGAATAAGAAAAACCCTTTCCTGCCCTTGTACAGCCTCTCTGGGGTCTGTACGGGCCTTTCGGGGGGCTGTGCCGGCCTGCCAGGGGGTCTGTGCAGGCTCCGGTGGTCTGTGCCGGCCTGCCGGTGGTCTGTGCAGGCTCCGGGGGGCTGTGCCGGCCTGCCGGGGGGCTGTGCCGGCCTGCCGGGGGGCTGTGCAGGCTCCGGGGGGCTGTGCCGGCCTGCCGGGGGGCTGTGCCGGCCTGCCGGGGGGCTGTGCCGGCCTGCCGGGGGGCTGTGCAGGCTCCGGGGGGCTGTGCCGGCCTGCCGGGGGGCTGTGCCGGCCTGCCGGTGGTCTGTGCAGGCTCCGGGGGTCTGTGCAGGCATCGTCCGATGGGACTACAAGTCCCATCGGGCGATGCCTGCTACCATGACAGTGATTGACACATTAGCCAATGATGGGACAGTAGTAGTCCCATCATCCGGCTAATGTGTTAAATGTAAAAAAAAAAAAAAAAAAAAAAAATTACATGCTACATACATACAACATGCATACTACATACATGCTACATTCATACTACATACTACATACATGCTACATTCATACTACATAAATACTACATGCAACATACATACTACATATATACTACATGCATGCTACATACATACTGCATGCTACATACATACCACATATATACTACATACATACTACATGCATGCTACATGCTACATACATAACACATATATACTACATGCATGCTACATACATACTACATGCTACATACTACATATATACTACATGCATGCTACATACTACATGCTACATACATACTACATGCATGCTACATACATACTACATACATACTACATATATACTACATGCATGCTACATACATACTACATGCTACATACTACATGCATGCTACATACATACTACATGCTACATACTACATATATACTACATGCATGCTACATACATACTACATACATACTACATATATACTACATGCATGCTACATACTACATGCTACATACATACTACATATATACTACATTCATACTACATACTACATATATACTACATACATACTACATACATACTACATACATACTACATGCATGCTACATACATACTACATGCATGCTACATACATACCACATACATACTACATGCTACATACATACCACATATATACTACATACATACAATACATTCATACAATACATACATAGACATACAGTACATATAACATAGAGTAACATACTTACCAATACTTGTCACATTGTTCCCCGAAGCCATTGTCTATTCCGGGATAAATATTAACATAACAAACCACAAAAATACTCACCCACGATCCGAAGCAGTCCACGAGTGTGTCCCACGACGATCTTGGGTAGAGAACTGCAGCATCAGATGATGCTGCCGTTCTCTACGGGCTGCAGGAATCCAATGACGGAAGGTAGGTATCCTTCCGCACTGTATTCCTCCGCCACTTAAAAAAAAAAAGTCCCTAGTCTCACTTTATGCCATTGCTGTGTGGGAAATTCCCACACAGCAATGGCATAAAGTGAGACTAGGGACTTTTTTTTTTTAAGTGGCGGAGGAATACAGTGCGGAAGGATACCTACCTTCCGTCATTGGATTCCTACAGCCCGTAGAGAACGGCAGCATCATCTGATGCTGCAGTTCTCTACCCAAGATCGTCGTGGGACACACTCGTGGACTGCTTCGGATCGTGGGTGAGTATTTTTGTGGTTTGTTATGTTAATATTTATCCCGGAATAGACAATGGCTTCGGGGAACAATGTGACAAGTATTGGTAAGTATGTTACTCTATGTTATATGTACTGTATGTCTATGTATGTATTGTATGAATGTATTGTATGTATGTAGTATATATGTGGTATGTATGTAGCATGTAGTATGTATGTGGTATGTATGTAGCATGCATGTAGTATGTATGTAGCATGCATGTAGCATGCATGTAGCATGCATGTAGTATGTATGTAGTATGTATGTAGTATGTATGTAGCATGTATGTAGCATGCAGTATGTATGTAGTATATATGTAGTATGTATGTAGTATATATGTAGTATGTAGTATGTATGTAGCATGCATGTAGTATATATGTAGTATGTATGTAGCATGCATGTAGTATGTATGTAGCATGTAGTATATATGTAGCATGCAGCATGTATGTAGTATGTATGTAGTATATATGTAGTATGCATGTAGTATGTATGTAGTATGTATGTAGCATGCAGTATGTATGTAGCATGTATGTAGTATGTATGTAGTATATATGTAGTATGTATGTAGCATGCATGTAGTATGTATGTAGTATGTATGTAGCATGCAGTATGTAGCATGTATGTAGTATGTATGTAGTATGTATGTATGTAGTATGTATGTAGCATGCAGTATGTATGTAGCATGTATGTAGTATGTATGTAGTATATATGTAGTATGTATGTAGTATGTATGTAGTATGTATGTAGTATGTATGTAGCATGCAGTATGTATGTAGCATGTATGTAGTATGTATGTAGTATATATGTAGCATGCATGTAGTATGTATGTAGCATGCATGTAGTATTTTTTTTTTTTTTTTTTTAACATTTAACACATTAGCCGGATGATGGGACTACTACTGTCCCATCATTGGCTAATGTGTCAATCACTGTCATGGTAGCAGGCATCGCCCGATGGGACTTGTAGTCCCATCGGACGATGCTTGCACAGACCCCCGGACATCAGCACAGCCCCCCGGCAGGCCGGCACAGCCCCCCGGCAGGCCGGTACAGACCCCCACAGGGTGCACAGACCACCGGCAGGCCGGCACAGCCCCCCGGCAGGCCGGTACAGACCCCGGGCAGTCCACACAGCCCCCCGGCAGGCCGGCACAGCCCCCCGGCAGGCCGGCAGAGACCCCCGGAAGGCCCGAAATGACGGCGCATCATGATGCGCACACACCGCGCATCATGATGACGTCAGGCCGTCAATCAACTGAACTTCCGATTCCGATGCCGAATTCCGATATTGAAAAAATATCGGAAGTCGGTATCGGAATTCCGATACAGCAAGTATCGGCCGATACCCGATACTTGCGGTATCGGAATGCTCAACACTACCCATGACGTTAAAAAAGAAAAAAAGAATCAAAGTCCAGCGAACACACCGCTATACCAAGGAGAGTGTTTGAATTTAAAAGAGAATTTGTGATCCGACCATTGGTATGAGTCTCAAAAATAGATATTTATAAAGTGATAAAAGGTGTATATATATGAATAAAAATATGCTAATGAAGTTGATGTGAACAAATGAATAAAGATAAAAATAATAAAAATAAAGATGAAAATAAATAAATAAATATGTGTCACTAGTTATTTTATTTCAAATTCCATGAAAAATCCGTGGCGTGAGCTGGAAGACAAAAGGAAAAAAAGAAAAAAAGGAGAAAAAAAGGAAAACGCAAATGGAAGAAACCATGATCGGATACCGCTGAAGAAATATTAAAAATATTGTATAAAAAAGAAATCACCCAGAGCAAGAACTAATTATTATAAAAATCTGTATGCATGAAGATATTTTTTGAACAGAAAAACGCATAATTGATTTCATTTCAGTTATCTTTTCGAGATGTGAGGTTCCAATAACACGAACCAGAGGAACAGGAAAAAATTGTAGGAAACGAAAAAATGCAAAACAATGACCAAAAAAAGGAAATTAACACCTTAGTTTCCAGAACAATGTCCCATTATAAGGAATATGAACAAAAACAATACATAAAAAGTAAAAAATACGTCCAAAACACAAGCATGAATGAATAAAAAATATTATTAAATAAAAATATTGTTATTATTATTATGGAAAACGTGTAAAAGTACAAGAATTATTTAAAGAATATATACACCCGTATTGGCCATAATAAGTGCATATTAAAGTATATATGGATAAGATTAACCCACTAAGAGGGTGTAAAAAATGTACAAAGAGAAATATATATATATATATAAAATATACATATACATAAAAAGAGAGAAATTATTAAATATTATAAACCATTCACCACCAGGTGAAAAAAAAAGACCACATATGTGAAACGGAATACACACCAAAATCACAGTGTATGAAGAGATAAAATCAAAAATTAATTGGTATAATAAAAACATATAAAATATGAGGCATATAAAAATACAATAAAAACTCATAAATGTACCTGATTTAAAAAAGACAATAGGTAGATTAATAAATTAGTGCACATTTAGAATATCAAAGAAACACTTCAGAAATTTCATTTAACCCATTAGGTTTCAGAGTGTTCAACCTATAGATCCAGAAGATTTCCTTCCTATTGAGTTGTCCTATCCTATCCGGATGGTTGAAGGGAATCTGCTCAATGGGACTAATTTTTAATCCCTGAGGGTTTTTATCATGTTTTAAAGAGAAATGTCTAGACAGACCATGCAAAAGAAAACCCTTTTTAATGTTATGTCTATGGGAGTTCATTCTTAGATGTAACGGTTGTGTGGTTCTCCCCACATATTGTCTCCCACAGTCACACTCAATTAAATAAATGACATATTCTGAGGTGCAGTTAAGGAAATCACGAATAGGAAAAGATTCATCTGTAGTAGTGGATCTAAAATATTTCATTCTATGAGTAATATTGCTGCAACAAGCACAATTTTTCTTTCCACACCGAAAAATACCCCTAGGTATATTATTATTAATCACTCGAGTTTCTGTCTTATTTCTTAAACGACTGGGGGCTACAAAATTTTTAATATTAGGAGCCCTCCTAAAAGTAATCATTGGATTATTAGGGAGAATTTTTTGCAGAAGTGAATCATTAAGTAAAATGTGCCAGTTTTTACAGAGAACTCTCCTGATTTCCTTGTTCTCTAGACAATATTGGGTTATAAAATTAGTAGTATATTTATTCTTATCTATTTCAACTTCTTTTTTTCTTCCGTTAATCAAGGAGTTTTGAGACATATTAAGACATCTATTATAGGCATTTGTTACTAATTTCTCAGGATAATTCTTTTTATTAAATCTGTTCATCAGGATTTTTGCTTGATCTTTATAATCCCCTACATCTGAACAATTTTTTCTAATCCTTCTATATTGATTATCAGGAATGTTCCTGAGCCACTTTCCATAGTGACCACTATTAAAAGGGATATAGCTGTTAGTATCAACGTTCTTAAAAAATGTTTTGGTTGCAATAAAATTCTCTTTAATAAAAATAGTCAAATCTAAAAAGTTAATTTCATTACTGTCAAATGTTGAGGAAAAAGACAAACCCCAATTGTTCATGTTAAGATCATGAATAAAATTATGAATATCATCATTGCTGTTATCCCATATAAAAAAGAGGTCATCAATGAATCTTTTATAAAGAATTATATTGTCATACCATTTTGATTTAAAAATATGGGACTCCTCAAAAATACCCATGAAAATATTAGCATAGGTTGGTGCGACCTTAGAGCCCATCGCAGTCCCCAGCTGTTGATGATATAAACTACCCTCAAAAGTAAAAAAATTATTTTTTAAAATAAATTCCATGCCTTTTAAAATAAAGTTTTTCTGTGCCTTGTTGAGTCTCTTATCACTTATTAAAACTTTATTAAAACAAGCCAATCCCAATGTATGCGAAATATTGGAATAAAGTGACGATACATCCATACTTAAAAATATAAAATTGGGTTTCCATTCGATATCATGAAGATATTGTATTAAATCAGTTGAGTCCCTGATGAAACTTTTCAGTGATGGGATATGTGTAACCATGATTCTATCTATAAAGTGAGATAGGTTACTAGTAACTGAGTCTATACCCGATATAATGGGTCTCCCCGGTGGACTTTCTAAATTCTTATGGATCTTAGGTAAATGATAAAAAAATTGTGTGCGAGTCCGTACAAATTTTAAAAATCTATATTCATTATTATTAAAGATATTATTATCTTTTCCTTCCTGAATTAGTTTATCATAATTGATTTTAACACTAGGGATGGTATCAAATGAAGTTTTCTTATAGTACCTGGGATCAGATAAAATTCTATGAGCTTCATTACAATAGTCTGACCTATTCTGCACGACTATACCACCACCTTTATCCGCTGAGCGAATTACTATATCGTGATTAGTTTTTAAGGATTTTAGGGCCAATTTTTCAGTTTTAGTTAAATTGGGTTTGGTTTTTACAGATTTTAATTCCTTAAATTCTTTCTGCACAATGGCGTTAAAGACATCCAGGTGATGACCTCTACTTTCAATCGGATAAAACTTGGTCTTAACCGGTACATCTAAATGAAACCCATCAGGATCTATAGTGTCATTATTAGATGAATCAATATTAATGCTTTTTCGAACAGGAATGGATTCCTTTATTAAAAAATGCCTCTTCAGTGTCAATTTTCGAATAAAAACTTGTAAATCAAGAAAAAGGTTAAAATCATTAATTTTATGTGTTGGACAAAATGTTAGTCCCTTAGATAGGACTCTAGTTTCATCTTTAGTTAAAACATAGGAAGATAGATTAAAAATGTTATTACTACCATCATCTAAATTTGCATCACTTTTAGTCTTAATTAAATTTTTACTTTCCCTTTCTTTTTTTCTCCCCCCTCTGGTTCCTCTATAGGATTTTTTCTTTTCCCGTTTTTTGGTGAAAAGAATTTTTTTATTTCTGTGTTCTTCAAAATTCGGGGTAAAAAAGGAACCGTAGCATTGTTGTCTAAATTAGTATTATCAATCAAAACAGTTTCATTAGTTGGAGTGCTGGATATATCATTATCATAAATCGAAAAATCAAAGAGGGATTTTTGTGTGCACTCTGGAAATTCGATAAGGGCAGGTGATGGGATGACTACAGGGATAGGTTTAATAATCTTAGTTTTACCAATGATAGGATTAGCGGAATCAATGAGATTTTTACTCACATTAAATCCTTTCACTTGTTCCTTAATACTATCTAATTGTTTTATAGCATTGATTAAAGGTGCTGTCATCTTCGTGATTTTTAACTGAGGTGATTTTAAAAGAGCATTTCCCACATTTCCTCCATTAAATTGCTCTTGTGCTGGGATAAGTCCATTATCCTTCCTAGTCTGTAATTTAGTACTAGGGTCAGTCATACAAACTTTATCAAAAACGTCAGAATCTTTTTTGTTGCCACATGTATTTGATTCATTGCCATTACTAACCACAGTATCAGTTCGATTTATGTTCCCTTTACCCACTATATTTTTATTTTTAATTTTATTGTCATTAAAAATCCTGTAATCCTCTCTATCCCTTTGCAATTTCTTAGATTTTTTTAAAATGGTCTCATGTTCAACCTGCATCACATGCGTTATTACATTGGAATTAATTTTTTTATATTCTGGGTGTTTAAAAAATGGGATCAGTTCTTTAGAGAAATTCAACACTTTATCTGCTGCTAATTCAGCAAGCTTAGATCTCTTCTTGTATAATAACAATATCATTCTATGCATACATATGTCCAAACTCTTATCCCATTCTTCCGTAAAATCTGAGTCCATGGGAAATGGAGAATCAAAAACTAACCTTAGCCCCCGTGGGCAAATGTTCTCCTCCAAATAGATAGATAAAAAACGGGCATCCAAATTATAGTATAGTTCTTCCTTCATAGCCTCTTTCAAATTCGTGAAGATTTTCCGGAATAAATTAGTCTCTTCATCCTTAAAGACCTCCGTAGTTTCCTCATTCTGAGCTGTATATCCAATATTCCCGATAGTCTGTAGGATTAGCCGTTCCCTTGATGAAAGCCTGTTTTGGAAATATTCCATCCTTTTTCACTGAAACGGACCCTCTGCTGCTTAATCAACCAAAAACACCGGCCGAACTTTCCAGGAACCGCCAGAGAAATTTCAAGGTTATTTTCACTAGAAGGTTGAAACAAAAGCGCAATAGGGTCTTATCCGGGTAAAATGTTCAATTCATAAATGTGTTAAACTCACCTTCTCAAAGATAAAATAAAGCTTGTATGGTGAGTCAGCCTGCTGCACGTCCAACGGTCCACAAAGTCCAGCGAACACACCGCTATACCAAGGAGAGTGTTTGAATTTAAAAGAGAATTTGTGATCCGACCATTGGTATGAGTCTCAAAAATAGATATTTATAAAGTGATAAAAGGTGTATATATATGAATAAAAATATGCTAATGAAGTTGATGTGAACAAATGAATAAAGATAAAAATAATAAAAATAAAGATGAAAATAAATAAATAAATATGTGTCACTAGTTATTTTATTTCAAATTCCATGAAAAATCCGTGGCGTGAGCTGGAAGACAAAAGGAAAAAAAGAAAAAAAGGAGAAAAAAAGGAAAACGCAAATGGAAGAAACCATGATCGGATACCGCTGAAGAAATATTAAAAATATTGTATAAAAAAGAAATCACCCAGAGCAAGATTTCTTTTAATAATTCTCTTTTAAATTCAAACACTCTCCTTGGTATAGCGGTGTGTTCGCTGGACTTTGATTCTTTTTTTCTTTTTTAACGTCATGGGTTCTTTTTACACATATGTACATTTTTTTTTTTCGTTTTTCTTTATATTTTTATCATCCTTTTTCTCTTCTTCTTTTTCTTTTATCTGTAAAACATAATAAAGATTTGATTTTAACTAGAGAATGTTTAACCTTTATGAACTTTTGATGCTTGAATCACTTTGATCTTTGACCTTTTGCGGCGCTCCTCGTGTCTCTGAGGGCGCCAAATTTGAATCCTGTATGTATAAATGTGATGACAGCTCTCTGTAGTCATGTATCTACCCCTGAAGAAGAAGCGTTACGCTTCGAAACGCGTAGGGATTAAAGGGTTAACTTTTTTAACCTTGTGTGGTTATTGAATTCGTCTGGCAGCGCACTCAAAGTCCAAGAATTTATTCCTTATTGAATTGTGGTACGGTTCCGCTGTGGACCGTTGGACGTGCAGCAGGCTGACTCACCATACAAGCTTTATTTTATCTTTGAGAAGGTGAGTTTAACACATTTATGAATTGAACATTTTACCCGGATAAGACCCTATTGCGCTTTTGTTTCAACCTTCTAGTGAAAATAACCTTGAAATTTCTCTGGCGGTTCCTGGAAAGTTCGGCCGGTGTTTTTGGTTGATTAAGCAGCAGAGGGTCCGTTTCAGTGAAAAAGGATGGAATATTTCCAAAACAGGCTTTCATCAAGGGAACGGCTAATCCTACAGACTATCGGGAATATTGGATATACAGCTCAGAATGAGGAAACTACGGAGGTCTTTAAGGATGAAGAGACTAATTTATTCCGGAAAATCTTCACGAATTTGAAAGAGGCTATGAAGGAAGAACTATACTATAATTTGGATGCCCGTTTTTTATCTATCTATTTGGAGGAGAACATTTGCCCACGGGGGCTAAGGTTAGTTTTTGATTCTCCATTTCCCATGGACTCAGATTTTACGGAAGAATGGGATAAGAGTTTGGACATATGTATGCATAGAATGATATTGTTATTATACAAGAAGAGATCTAAGCTTGCTGAATTAGCAGCAGATAAAGTGTTGAATTTCTCTAAAGAACTGATCCCATTTTTTAAACACCCAGAATATAAAAAAATTAATTCCAATGTAATAACGCATGTGATGCAGGTTGAACATGAGACCATTTTAAAAAAATCTTAAGAAATTGCAAAGGGATAGAGAGGATTACAGGATTTTTAATGACAATAAAATTAAAAATAAAAATATAGTGGGTAAAGGGAACATAAATCGAACTGATACTGTGGTTAGTAATGGCAATGAATCAAATACATGTGGCAACAAAAAAGATTCTGACGTTTTTGATAAAGTTTGTATGACTGACCCTAGTACTAAATTACAGACTAGGAAGGATAATGGACTTATCCCAGCACAAGAGCAATTTAATGGAGGAAATGTGGGAAATGCTCTTTTAAAATCACCTCAGTTAAAAATCACGAAGATGACAGCACCTTTAATCAATGCTATAAAACAATTAGATAGTATTAAGGAACAAGTGAAAGGATTTAATGTGAGTAAAAATCTCATTGATTCCGCTAATCCTATCATTGGTAAAACTAAGATTATTAAACCTATCCCTGTAGTCATCCCATCACCTGCCCTTATCGAATTTCCAGAGTGCACACAAAAATCCCTCTTTGATTTTTCGATTTATGATAATGATATATCCAGCACTCCAACTAATGAAACTGTTTTGATTGATAATACTAATTTAGACAACAATGCTACGGTTCCTTTTTTACCCCGAATTTTGAAGAACACAGAAATAAAAAAATTCTTTTCACCAAAAAACGGGAAAAGAAAAAATCCTATAGAGGAACCAGAGGGGGGAGAAAAAAAGAAAGGGAAAGTAAAAATTTAATTAAGACTAAAAGTGATGCAAATTTAGATGATGGTAGTAATAACATTTTTAATCTATCTTCCTATGTTTTAACTAAAGATGAAACTAGAGTCCTATCTAAGGGACTAACATTTTGTCCAACACATAAAATTAATGATTTTAACCTTTTTCTTGATTTACAAGTTTTTATTCGAAAATTGACACTGAAGAGGCATTTTTTAATAAAGGAATCCATTCCTGTTCGAAAAAGCATTAATATTGATTCATCTAATGATGACACTATAGATTCTGATGGGTTTCATTTAGATGTACCGGTTAAGACCAAGTTTTATCCGATTGAAAGTAGAGGTCATCACCTGGATGTCTTTAACGCCATTGTGCAGAAAGAATTTAAGGAATTAAAATCTGTAAAAACCAAACCCAATTTAACTAAAACTGAAAAATTGGCCCTAAAATCCTTAAAAACTAATCACGATATAGTAATTCGCTCAGCGGATAAAGGTGGTGGTATAGTCGTGCAGAATAGGTCAGACTATTGTAATGAAGCTCATAGAATTTTATCTGATCCCAGGTACTATAAGAAAACTTCATTTGATACCATCCCTAGTGTTAAAATCAATTATGATAAACTAATTCAGGAAGGAAAAGATAATAATATCTTTAATAATAATGAATATAGATTTTTAAAATTTGTACGGACTCGCACACAATTTTTTTATCATTTACCTAAGATCCATAAGAATTTAGAAAGTCCACCGGGGAGACCCATTATATCGGGTATAGACTCAGTTACTAGTAACCTATCTCACTTTATAGATAGAATCATGGTTACACATATCCCATCACTGAAAAGTTTCATCAGGGACTCAACTGATTTAATACAATATCTTCATGATATCGAATGGAAACCCAATTTTATATTTTTAAGTATGGATGTATCGTCACTTTATTCCAATATTTCGCATACATTGGGATTGGCTTGTTTTAATAAAGTTTTAATAAGTGATAAGAGACTCAACAAGGCACAGAAAAACTTTATTTTAAAAGGCATGGAATTTATTTTAAAAAATAATTTTTTTACTTTTGAGGGTAGTTTATATCATCAACAGCTGGGGACTGCGATGGGCTCTAAGGTCGCACCAACCTATGCTAATATTTTCATGGGTATTTTTGAGGAGTCCCATATTTTTAAATCAAAATGGTATGACAATATAATTCTTTATAAAAGATTCATTGATGACCTCTTTTTTATATGGGATAACAGCAATGATGATATTCATAATTTTATTCATGATCTTAACATGAACAATTGGGGTTTGTCTTTTTCCTCAACATTTGACAGTAATGAAATTAACTTTTTAGATTTGACTATTTTTATTAAAGAGAATTTTATTGCAACCAAAACATTTTTTAAGAACGTTGATACTAACAGCTATATCCCTTTTAATAGTGGTCACTATGGAAAGTGGCTCAGGAACATTCCTGATAATCAATATAGAAGGATTAGAAAAAATTGTTCAGATGTAGGGGATTATAAAGATCAAGCAAAAATCCTGATGAACAGATTTAATAAAAAGAATTATCCTGAGAAATTAGTAACAAATGCCTATAATAGATGTCTTAATATGTCTCAAAACTCCTTGATTAACGGAAGAAAAAAAGAAGTTGAAATAGATAAGAATAAATATACTACTAATTTTATAACCCAATATTGTCTAGAGAACAAGGAAATCAGGAGAGTTCTCTGTAAAAACTGGCACATTTTACTTAATGATTCACTTCTGCAAAAAATTCTCCCTAATAATCCAATGATTACTTTTAGGAGGGCTCCTAATATTAAAAATTTTGTAGCCCCCAGTCGTTTAAGAAATAAGACAGAAACTCGAGTGATTAATAATAATATACCTAGGGGTATTTTTCGGTGTGGAAAGAAAAATTGTGCTTGTTGCAGCAATATTACTCATAGAATGAAATATTTTAGATCCACTACTACAGATGAATCTTTTCCTATTCGTGATTTCCTTAACTGCACCTCAGAATATGTCATTTATTTAATTGAGTGTGACTGTGGGAGACAATATGTGGGGAGAACCACACAACCGTTACATCTAAGAATGAACTCCCATAGACATAACATTAAAAAGGGTTTTCTTTTGCATGGTCTGTCTAGACATTTCTCTTTAAAACATGATAAAAACCCTCAGGGATTAAAAATTAGTCCCATTGAGCAGATTCCCTTCAACCATCCGGATAGGATAGGACAACTCAATAGGAAGGAAATCTTCTGGATCTATAGGTTGAACACTCTGAAACCTAATGGGTTAAATGAAATTTCTGAAGTGTTTCTTTGATATTCTAAATGTGCACTAATTTATTAATCTACCTATTGTCTTTTTTAAATCAGGTACATTTATGAGTTTTTATTGTATTTTTATATGCCTCATATTTTATATGTTTTTATTATACCAATTAATTTTTGATTTTATCTCTTCATACACTGTGATTTTGGTGTGTATTCCGTTTCACATATGTGGTCTTTTTTTTCACCTGGTGGTGAATGGTTTATAATATTTAATAATTTCTCTCTTTTTATGTATATGTATATTTTATATATATATATATATTTCTCTTTGTACATTTTTTACACCCTCTTAGTGGGTTAATCTTATCCATATATACTTTAATATGCACTTATTATGGCCAATACGGGTGTATATATTCTTTAAATAATTCTTGTACTTTTACACGTTTTCCATAATAATAATAACAATATTTTTATTTAATAATATTTTTTATTCATTCATGCTTGTGTTTTGGACGTATTTTTTACTTTTTATGTATTGTTTTTGTTCATATTCCTTATAATGGGACATTGTTCTGGAAACTAAGGTGTTAATTTCCTTTTTTTGGTCATTGTTTTGCATTTTTTCGTTTCCTACAATTTTTTCCTGTTCCTCTGGTTCGTGTTATTGGAACCTCACATCTCGAAAAGATAACTGAAATGAAATCAATTATGCGTTTTTCTGTTCAAAAAATATCTTCATGCATACAGATTTTTATAATAATTAGTTCTTGCTCTGGGTGATTTCTTTTTTATACAATATTTTTAATATTTCTTCAGCGGTATCCGATCATGGTTTCTTCCATTTGCGTTTTCCTTTTTTTCTCCTTTTTTTCTTTTTTTCCTTTTGTCTTCCAGCTCACGCCACGGATTTTTCATGGAATTTGAAATAAAATAACTAGTGACACATATTTATTTATTTATTTTCATCTTTATTTTTATTATTTTTATCTTTATTCATTTGTTCACATCAACTTCATTAGCATATTTTTATTCATATATATACACCTTTTATCACTTTATAAATATCTATTTTTGAGACTCATACCAATGGTCGGATCACAAATTCTCTTTTAAATTCAAACACTCTCCTTGGTATAGCGGTGTGTTCGCTGGACTTTGATTCTTTTTTTCTTTTTTAACGTCATGGGTTCTTTTTACACATATGTACATTTTTTTTTTTTCGTTTTTCTTTATATTTTTATCATCCTTTTTCTCTTCTTCTTTTTCTTTTATCTGTAAAACATAATAAAGATTTGATTTTAACTAGAGAATGTTTAACCTTTATGAACTTTTGATGCTTGAATCACTTTGATCTTTGACCTTTTGCGGCGCTCCTCGTGTCTCTGAGGGCGCCAAATTTGAATCCTGTATGTATAAATGTGATGACAGCTCTCTGTAGTCATGTATCTACCCCTGAAGAAGAAGCGTTACGCTTCGAAACGCGTAGGGATTAAAGGGTTAACTTTTTTAACCTTGTGTGGTTATTGAATTCGTCTGGCAGCGCACTCAAAGTCCAAGAATTTATTCCTTATTGAATCGCTGGCTGGAGGCAGAGGAGGCCATAACCTGGGAAACGTTCCTGCAGGTCATCCTAAAAGAGCAGTTTTATTTTAAGTGCCCCGCTGAGATCCGGGAATGGGTGCGTGAAAGGAGACCAGCAACAGTGGAGGAAGCTGCAGCTCTAGCTGATGAGGCTCTCACCATCAAGCCTCAGTGGAAAAAATTACTACTCAGGGAGAAAAACACTACCAGCCCCCCAACGCTGGCGGCCCCTGGTCCTTCTGCCTCCAATATTCACCATCCCACTAGACCATCAACTCATGGTGACCTTCGTGTGACTGTGCCTCGCATTACTCCTGCTCCACCTTTGGGACTACGACGTGGAGGAAGAATCCCAGAGCGCAGATGCTATGGATGTGGGCAGCCCGGGCATATGCAATTCCAATGTCCAGGTGTACGGAGGCAGAACACCTACAGACCGCCTTTGCCTGTTCATTATCTACAGACCCCCTCACCTGGAGAAGAGATGGATTCAGTGCCTGATGACTTGCCAAGTGACTCTGATATCCTGGCTTCCCTACCAGGAGTCTATGGGGTGCGAGCCCCAGCCACCTGTTCTTCTGATCTTCAGCACAAACATCTACAGGAGGTCGTGCTGGATGGTCAAAAAGTTGTTGGCTTCCGTGACACTGGGGCTTTTCTCACCATAGCCGATCCCCGAGTAATTCAACCAGAAGCAATTCAAAAGGGACCAGGAATTGCCATTGAATTGGCTGGAGGTACCCAGAGATATATTCCAAGAGCGAGTGTGACCCTGGATTATGGCTTTGGGGCCAAACAATGCATGGTCGGTGTGATGAGCGGCCTCCCTGCAGACGTTCTTCTAGGAAATGATGTGGGGAATCTTCATTGCCACTTTGTCGGTGCGGTAACCCGAAGTCAAGCCAAGAGAGCAGCAAATGTGGACGTGTACAACCCATCCATGGAAATGAGGCCACCAGAACCGCCGTCACAGCCGGTGAGTGATTCTTCTTGTGGGGATAATATGAATGTTACCTGGGATAAAGTTCAGTTTAGACAAGAAGTGGAGACTGACCCCACCCTAGCTAGTTTTAGAGCTCGAGCTGAAATAGGGCAGCTAGGGGAGAATGGAGAAAGAATTATCAGAGAAAATGGACTTCTGTATCGGGTTACCAATGCTGACTCCCTAGATAAGCCCTGGACTTATAGCAAACAGCTGATTGTTCCTCAGAAATACAGAATTCCCCTATTACACCTTGCTCATGATATTCCTACTGCTGGCCATCAAGGCAAAACCCGCACCGAGAGGCGATTGACTCAATCTTTCTATTGGCCTGGGATTTCCCAAGCAGTGGCGCATTTCTGCCGAACTTGCGACATATGTCAGCGTAGAGGGCGACCCGGAGATCACCCAAAGGCACCCCTGCAACCGCTCCCTATAATAGAAGAACCCTTTCAAAGAGTAGCTGTTGATATCATTGGACCTCTGGCTAAACCAAGTAAATCTGGAAAGCAGTACATTCTCACTGTTGTGGACTATGCCACCCGATATCCAGAAGCGGTGGCCTTGTCAAGTATTTCTGCAGCCAAGGTGGCCGAGGCCCTGGTTACCATTTTCACCAGAGTAGGATTTCCCAGTGAGATCTTGTCGGACCAAGGCTCCCAGTTCATGTCAGAGCTGGTCCAGTGTCTGTGGCGCACCTGTGGAGTACGAGCGATCCGCACGACCCCGTATCATCCCCAAACAAATGGACTTTGTGAACGATTTAATGGCACTCTGAAGAATATGCTGAGGGCCTTCACTGACAGAGATTCAAACTGGGAGAAGTACCTACCCCATCTCTTGTTTGCCTATCGGGAAGTTCCACAGGAGTCCACTGGGTTCTCCCCCTTTGAACTACTCTATGGAAGAAAGGTCCGAGGACCCTTAACCCTGCTCAAGGAATACTGGGAGGGGCAAGTTGAAGATACAGGGGCCCCTGTTGTCCCTTATGTCCTAAAGCTGCGAGAAACCCTGGCCCAACTTGCTAGTTTTGCCCAGAGTCATGTGCGGATGGCTCAAACCAGACAGAAGACATGGTATGACCGTAAAGCACGCTACCGGGAGTTTGTAGAAGGACAACAGGTCTTAATGATTGTTCCCCATCGGCAGAATAAACTGCAGACAACATGGGAGGGTCCCTTCCGGGTTCTCAGAAAACTGAATGACACCAATTACCTTCTTGCTTTAGATGATCAGGGGCTAAGACAAAAGACTGTCCATGTGAATATGATTAAGGAGTACCATGACCGGACCCTTCCAATGATAGCAAGCTGTCGGCTAGCTTCAGAGGACGGTCAAGAGGATGAGGACTCCCTACCTGATCTCGTGGAAGCAGCGAGAGCCCCATCCACTGTGGAACAGGTTCCTCTGGGAGATCACCTGGATTCCTTACAGAAAAACCAGATGCTGGGAGTGCTTCCACAGAGATGTGCTGCTTTCTCATCCCAACCAGGTCGAACCACCGTCACCCAACATCATGTGGACACTCAGGGCATCCGTCCCATACAACAGGCTCCTTACCCGGTACCTGAATCAGTTCGAAACACCATGCAGCACGAACTGGAGGAGATGCTACAGCTTGGGGTAATCCAGGCCTCCCATAGCCCTTGGGCCTCTCCTGTGGTGTTAGTACCCAAGAAGGATGGGAGTACTCGATTTTGTGTGGACTATCGACGACTAAACGACCATACCGTCAGTGATCCTTACCCAATGCCTCGTATTGACGAACTTCTAGACCGACTGGCTGGATCCCGATATGTCACTATCTTTGATCTCAGTAAGGGATACTGGCAAATCCCTCTGACGGAGGAGGGGAGAGAACAGTCCGCTTTTATAACCCCCTTTGGTCTGTATGAATTCCTAAATATGCCCTTTGGAATGAAGAATGCCCCGGCCACCTTCCAGAGAATGGTGGACCAGATCCTCCGGGGATGTGGTGACTTTGCTTGTGCCTACTTGGATGATATCGCCATCTTCAGCCAGACGTGGGAGGAACATCTGAACCAAGTAGCCGTTATTCTTGACCTGCTTCTTGCAGCAGGCCTAACCATTCGACCAGATAAACGCCAATTGGGGATGGGTGAAGTCCAGTACCTAGGGCATAGAGTAGGAGGAGGGAAGCTCCGTCCCGAACCTGCCAAAATCCAGGCTATTAGAGACTGGCCTGTACCCCAAACTAAGAAACAAGTTATGGCTTTTTTGGGCACTGCCAGTTATTACCGAAAATTTGTTTCTCATTTCAGCACTGTGGCCAAGCCTCTTACCGACCTGACCAAGAAAACGATGCCCCGGCTGGTGATCTGGACTCCAGCCTGTGATGAGGCTTTTAACCATCTGAAGGACGCTCTGGTCTGTGACCCTGTTCTGGCTGCTCCAGACTACAAGAGGAGATTCATTGTGCAGACGGACGCCTCTGCTTATGGACTGGGAGCTGTCCTCAGCCAGGTGAATGCAGCTGGGGACGAGCACCCCATTGCCTACCTCAGCCGGAAACTGCTGGACCGAGAAGTGGCCTATGCAACTGTTGAAAAAGAATGTCTGGCTGTAGTGTGGGCCCTTAGGAAACTAAGGCCGTATCTGTATGGACGAGAATTCACTGTGGTTACTGATCACAATCCCCTCACCTGGCTGAACAGAGTCTCTGGGGACAATGGACGCTTACTACGATGGAGCCTGGCACTGCAGCCCTATAACTTTACCATACAGTATAGAAGAGGCAGCCAACACCAAAATGCAGATGGACTGTCCAGGCAAGAGGAGCCCTGAGTCCTGTCAGCCATGCCTGTGTGTACTTAACCAGTGACCTGTAGAGGTCCCTAGTACGTACACAAATTAGGAGGGGAAGGGATTGTCATGATTTGTAGTTTTGCCCTGTCCTGTATTTTGTATAATATGTCTCCTTCCCCCAATACTTTGCAATGTCTTGTGATGTAGGTGCCCCCGAATTATTCCCAGGCCTGTTGTCCCTCCTTGCTCTGGAGAATACTCCCGTCACAGCGGGATCGCCGCGATTCCGCAAAATAATGAGCATGCTGCGTAGGATTGCATGGGATGCTGATTTTTTTTTGTTTTCGTGGCAAAATCGCGCATTAAAAAACACTGCGAAAACGCAAAAAAACGCAACGTGTGAACGCAGCCTTAAACCCCGGCCAGAGCACTTTCCTGATGGAAAAGGACAGGGACGTGAACATTTTTCTTCGGGAATTTGAAAAACCTGCAGACAGTGCCAGCTGCCTGAGAGTCAATGGGCCCGATATCTAACCCCAGGGCTCAAAGGAAAAGCTGTAGAGGTGTTTGCTTCTCTCCTTCAAGACCAATCTGGAGACTATGAGGCCATCAAGCAGGGCCCAATAAAGAAGTAATAATTGACTCCTGACGTTTACCGTAAAAAGTTTCGGAACCTCCAATGTGGCCCACACAACAGTTACAGCGATGTGGTGCATGGATCCCGCACCCACTTTGATCAGTGGATCCAAGGACTGTCAGTGACCACCTTTGAGCAGCTGAAGGACCTAATGCATAGCTCCCAACCGTCCCGATTCTCGCGGGACAGTCTCGTTTTTGACACCCCCCCCCCGCATCCCACACGGGATGATATTTTTCCCGCATTGCACTGAGCCGCCACACCCCCCCATGCACCCACCGCTGCCTGCAATGATGTGGCTGGGCTGTCCTGTGGCTGTGGGCACAGGACCTGTGATGAGGTCACAGGAGGGGAGGAGTCCGGGGTCACATGATCAGGGGCCTCTGTCTATGCAGGACTCTGCTGTGCTGGTTGTCATGGTGCTGGATGAGGTGAAGTTTCAGGGGGTGGGGTCAGGAGGGGTTTACAGGGTGGATGTAGCAGAGCTGTGTGTTTATGGAGCGGAGCCGTGTGTGTATGAGGTGTACGGAGCGGAGCCGTGTGTGTATGAGGTGTACGGAGCGGAGCCGTGTGTGTACGAGGTGTGCGGAGCGGAGCCGTGTGTGTATGAGGTGTACGGAGCGGAGCCGTGTGTGTATGAGGTGTACGGAGCGGAGCCGTGTGTGTACGAGGTGTGCGGAGCGGAGCCGTGTGTGTACGAGGTGTACGGAGCGGAGCCGTGTGTGTACGAGGTGTGCGGAGCGGAGCCGTGTGTGTACGAGGTGTACGGAGCGGAGCCGTGTGTGTACGAGGTGTACGGAGCGGAGCCGTGTGTGTACGAGGTGTACGGAGCGGAGCCGTGTGTGTACGAGGTGTACGGAGCGGAGCCGTGTGTGTATGAGGTGTGCGGAGCGGAGCCGTGTGTGTACGAGGTGTGCGGAGCGGAGCCGTGTGTGTACGAGGTGTGCGGAGCAGAGCCGTGTGTGTACGAGGTGTACGGAGCGGAGCCGCGTGTGTACGAGGTGTACGGAGCGGAGCCGTGTGTGTACGACGTGTACGGAGCGGAGCCGCGTGTGTACAAGGTGTACGGAGCGGAGCCGTGTGTGTACGAGGTGTACGGAGCGGAGCCGTGTGTGTACGACGTGTACGGAACGGAGACGTGTGTGTACGAGGTGTACGGAGCGGAGCCGTGTGTGTACGAGGTGTACGGAGCGGAGCCGGGTGTGTACGAGGTGTGCGGAGCGGAGCCGTGTGTGTATGAGGTGTACGGAGCGGAGCCGTGTGTGTACGACGTGTACGGAGCGGAGACGTGTGTGTACGAGGTGTACGGAGCGGAGCCGTGTGTGTACGAGGTGTACGGAGCGGAGCCGTGTGTGTATGAGGTGTACGGAGCGGAGCCGTGTGTGTACGACGTGTACGGAGCGGAGCCGCGTGTGTATGAGGTGTACGGAGCGGAGCCGTGTGTGTACGAGGTGTGCGGAGCGGAGCCGCGTGTGTACGAGGTGTACGGAGCGGAGCCGCGTGTGTACGAGGTGTACGGAGCGGAGCCGTGTGTGTACGAGGTGTACGGAGCGGAGCCGTGTGTGTACGACGTGTACGGAGCGGAGCCGTGTGTGTACGAGGTGTACGGAGCGGAGCCGCGTGTGTACGAGGTGTACTGAGCGGAGCCGCGTGTGTACGAGGTGTACGGAGCCGTGTGTGTACGACGTGTACGGAGCGGAGCCGTGTGTGTACGACGTGTACGGAGCGGAGCCGCGTGTGTACGAGGTGTACGGAGCGGAGCCGTGTGTGTACGAGGTGTACGGAGCGGAGCCGCGTGTGTACGAGGTGTACGGAGCGGAGCCGGGTGTGTATGAGGTGTACGGAGCGGAGCCGTGTGTGTACGAGGTGTACGGAGCGGAGCCGCGTGTGTACGAGGTGTACGGAGCGGAGCCGCGTGTGTACGAGGTGTACGGAGCGGAGCCGCGTGTGTACGAGGTGTACGGAACAGAGCCGTGTGTGTACGAGGTGTAAGGAGCGGAGCCGTGTGTGTACGGAGTGTACGGAGCGGAGCCGCGCGTGTACGAGGTGTACGGAGCAGAGCCGTGTGTGTACGAGGTGTACGGAGCGGAGCCGCGTGTGTACGAGGTGTACGGAGCAGAGCCGTGTGTGTACGAGGTGTACGGAGCGGAGCCGTGTGTGTGCGAGGTGTACGGAACAGAGCCGTGTGTGTACGAGGTGTAAGGAGCGGAGCTGTGTGTACGGAGTGTACGGAGCGGAGCCGTGCGTGTACGAGGTGTACGGAGCGGAGCCTTGCGTGTGTACGAGGTGTACGGAGCGGAGCCGCGTGTGTACGAGGTGTACGGAGCGGAGCCACGTGTGTACGAGGTGTACGGAACAGAGCCGTGTGTGTACGAGGTGTACGGAGCGGAGCCGTGCGTGTACGAGGTGTACAGAGCGGAGCCGTACGTGTGTACGAGGTGTACGGAGCGTAGCCGCATGTGTACGAGGTGTACGGAGCGGAGCCGTGTGTGTACGAGGTGTACGGAGCAGAGCCGTGTGTGTGCGAGGTGTACGGAACAGAGCCGTGTGTGTACGAGGTGTACGGAGCGGAGCCGTGTGTGTACGAGGTGTACGGAGCGGAGCCCTGTGTGTACGAGGTGTACGGAGCGGAGCCGTGTGTGTACGAGGTGTAAGGAGCGGAGCTGTGTGTACGGAGTGTACGGAGCTGAGCCGTGCGTGTACGAGGTGTACGGAGCGGAGCCGTGTGTGTATGAGGTGTACGGAGCGGAGCCGTGTGTGTACGAGGTGTGCGGAGCGGAGCCGTGTGTGTATGAGGTGTACGGAGCGGAGCCGTGTGTGTACGACGTGTACGGAGCGGAGACGTGTGTGTACGAGGTTTGCGGAGCGGAGCCGTGTGTGTACGAGGTGTACGGAGCGGAGCCGTGTGTGTATGAGGTGTACGGAGCGGAGCCGCGTGTGTACGAGGTGTACGGAGCGGAGCCGCGTGTGTACGAGGTGTACGGAACAGAGCCGTGTGTGTACGAGGTGTAAGGAGCGGAGCCGTGTGTGTACGGAGTGTACGGAGCGGAGCCGCGCGTGTACGAGGTGTACGGAGCAGAGCCGTGTGTGTACGAGGTGTACGGAGCGGAGCCGCGTGTGTACGAGGTGTACGGAGCAGAGCCGTGTGTGTACGAGGTGTAAGGAGCGGAGCCGTGTGTGTGCGAGGTGTACGGAACAGAGCCGTGTGTGTACGAGGTGTAAGGAGCGGAGCTGTGTGTACGGAGTGTACGGAGCGGAGCCGTGCGTGTACAAGGTGTACGGAGCGGAGCCTTGCGCGTGTACGAGGTGTACGGAGCGGAGCCGCGTGTGTACGAGGTGTACGGAGCGGAGCCACGTGTGTACGAGGTGTACGGAACAGAGCCGTGTGTGTACGAGGTGTAAGGAGCGGAGCTGTGTGTACGGAGTGTACGGAGCGGAGCCGTGCGTGTACGAGGTGTACAGAGCGGAGCCGTACGTGTGTACGAGGTGTACGGAGCGGAGCCGTGTGTGTATGAGGTGTACGGAGCGGAGCCGTGTGTGTGCGAGGTGTACGGAACAGAGCCGTGTGTGTACGAGGTGTACGGAGCGGAGCCGTGTGTGTACGAGGTGTACGGAGCGGAGCCCTGTGTGTACGAGGTGTACGGAGCGGAGCCGTGTGTGTACGAGGTGTAAGGAGCGGAGCTGTGTGTACGGAGTGTACGGAGCTGAGCCGTGCGTGTACGAGGTGTACGGAGCGGAGCCGTGTGTGTATGAGGTGTACGGAGCGGAGCCGTGTGTGTACGAGGTGTGCGGAGCGGAGCCGTGTGTGTATGAGGTGTACGGAGCGGAGCCGTGTGTGTATGAGGTGTACGGAGCGGAGCCGTGTGTGTACGACGTGTACGGAGCGGAGACGCGTGTGTACGAGGTGTACGAAGCGGAGCTGTGACGAACAGCCCACCGCCGTTCGTCCACTTACGGGCGACGACTAACGGGGGTCCCGCTGCCACCAAAACGCGACGGACAGCGGACCCTGTGTCACCACTATGTCACAATCCCACCACTGACACCGGTGTATCAGCGGATGGAGGGACGTGACACAATGCCGGCACACGGCTATCACAGGCGCAGTGGGGCTTATCTTAGTTATCCCACCACTGGCACCATGTGACAAAAATATCCAGCAAGCTAATCTCGCTCTACAATTTGCCGCAGGGGGAGTTTAATTTGGATGCCCCACCACTGCTATCAATCTTCCAAGTACTGCGGGGATTTATGTACATCCCACTTTCTCAGTTCCACTTTGGAACTCGCAGCTCTCCGGCGCCCCCCTTACCCTTAGGTCAGTCAGGGAACTGCACCTAGGATAATTAGTCGCCGGACGGGCTGCCTGTTGTGAACCGGCAATTAGGCTTCTGCAGTAAGGGAATTATCAATGCTGTGGCCGCAGACCCTTATTCAGCAATATAAGACCCTTCTAGACTGCCAGCAAGCCGCAATAGCCGTGCACAACGCGCTGCCACCAGTCACGGTTACTTAATTCACAGTGTTAAATTAAGAGGGTCCGTGGCAAACCCTTTGAATTAGTAGCGATTATCTAACAAAGGCGTATAGTTCGATTCTTAGAGCATGGAGACAGATCTAAATAATTTCATTTATTTTCCGAAAGAGGACAGTGATTACAGATAAAAGTTGCTATGAAATTGAGACATAAAATATGTACAGTACAGGTATAAAATAAAAGTGGAGAAAGCAAAGAGATTACACTCACAGTTCCATATTGTTCCTTAGGCAGACCATGTGGCTTTAAGGTGGGTGGAGGCGGAGCTGCACTTCTCCGCTCATCTGAGTTCTTGTCAGCACGGACTCTGCAGCTGTTCTGTGCTGGTTCTGCCAGGGAATGCCTTATAGACTTTCCTATGTGACATCACAGAGAGGTGCATTCTGGGTTGATCCCACCCCTCTTATCCAAGTTATGTTTTGGCTACAAAACTTAGATTAGCTATAACTTTATGGGAGAAGCTGGTATGGACTCATCAGTGGTATCATGTTTCCCAGCGTAATGAGCCCATCAAGAAAACATCAAACATCTATGCGATATGACCGTCCATTTGGGCGCAAATCCTATCTCATGTTCTGGACAGGGTAGAACTTCGAAACATACGCGGTCTCGAAGCTGGGACCGCTCAGGTTACAAAAATATGATTTTCATATCTCTAGGGTATTTGGTTCTTATGGTATAGTCTCTCATAGTTTTATTCGTTTCAAACAAAGAAGTTTTTCCCGCTCTGAAGAGGAGAGAAGGCAAATGGTGTGAGGAAGATGGTCTAGCTAATTAACATTCCTGCTCTTCCAGAGGAAGTGGCAGGGTTGATAAAACCTGGGGGGGGAAGGAATTCCTACTACTGACAGTTTACAATGTCCTAGGATGGAGGATTTGTTAGCACATTGCAACAGAAAACATATCTTGCAGACATTGTACATCACACCTCCCCCCTTAAGAGGGCGCTAAGGAGGCATTACCTCTCGGTAATCGGCCATGCGCACCTCAGCGGGTTCGCCCCGGCGGGACAACCCATCGGCATTGCCGTTTTCACTGCCCTTCCTGTGTTTTACAGTGAAGTCATACTGCTGAAGGGCAAGGCTCCAGCGGAGCAATCTTCCATTGGTTCCCGACACTGTGTGCAACCAGCTCAGAGGGTTGTGGTCAGTTACCACCGTGAAGGCGCGCCCGTACAGGTAGGGCTGCAAACGTTGCAGTGCCCACACCATGGCCAGACACTCCTTCTCGATGGTCGAGTATGCCACTTCCCTCGGCAAAAGTTTTCGGCTTAGGTACAGCACGGGGTGTTCTTGGTCTCCCGAGTCGACCTGGCTAAGCACAGCACCGAGGCCAAACTCGCTGGCGTCGGTCTGTACCAGAAACGGGCGACTGCTGTCGACTGCTCTCAACACTGGAGAGTTGCACAGGGCTGCTTTCAAAGCTTGGAAAGCCGCCTCACAGTCATCTGTCCAGTTGACTGTTTGGGGTAGCCTCTGCTTGGTGAGGTCAGTCAAGGGTTTGGCATGGGCGCTATAGTCCTGTACAAACCGCCTATAGTACCCTGCAGTGCCCAAGAAGGACTTCACCTGTTTCTTGGTCCTGGGGGTGGGCCAGGACACGATTGCGTCCACTTTTTCTGGCTCCGGACTCATGGAACCCCCGCCTACCCAGTGCCCCAGGTAGTGGACCTTGTGCATGCCTATCTGGCACTTCCCCGGCTTGATGGTCAGGCCTGCCTTGTGAAGACGCTTGAGCACCTCCTGGAGGTGCTGAAGGTGTTCCTCCCAGGTGGAACTGAAGACGGCAATATCGTCTAAGTACGCCACTGCGTACTCCTCCAGTCCCCGAAGCAGGTGGTTGACCATCCGCTGGAAAGTGGCAGGGGCATTCTTCATGCCGAAGGGCATGACCGTGGACTCGTACAGTCCAAAGGGGGTGATAAAGGCGGATTTCTCCTGCGCCTCAGGGCTCAGGGGAATCTGCCAGTATCCCCGACTCAAATCCATGATGGATATGTAGTTGGCGTTTGTCAACCGCTCGAGCAGATCCTCGATGCGCGGCATCGGGTGGGCATCAGAGGTTGTGATGGCGTTGAGCCCCCTGTAGTCCACGCAGAACCGGGTGGTTCGATCCTTTTTAGGCACGAGGACTACAGGTGAAGCCCACGCACCTTTTGACCGTCGAATCACTCCCAGCCTTAACATCTCATCGACCTCTTGGCGCATGACTTGTTGCACCGTTTCAGAGATCCGATAAGGTGTTCGCCGTAATGGGGCATGATTCCCGGTGTCCACCTCATGAACCGCTAACTCCGTCCTCCCAGGACGGTTGGTGAACACGGGCCGGAAGAGTTCCAGGGTGGCCATCAACTGCAACCGCTGGGACACGGTGAGCGAACCACTTATCTCCATGTCCTCAATGGACCCATTGGCCTTGGCCTGGGCCAGCATGTCCAGGAGGGAATCTTCCTCCCCATCCTCTGGCAGATTGCAGACCGGTAGGACGCAAGCTTCACGTTCGTAGTGCGCCTTCAGCATGTTGACGTGAAAGGCCTTGCGCCTACCCCGAGCATGGTCAAGCGTGACCACGTAGGTGACCGGGTTGAGCTGTTGGTGGACGACGTACGGGCCTTCCCAGGCTGCCTGAAGCTTATCCGTTGGTACAGGGACCAGCGCCCACACCTTTTGACCCACCTGGTAGGTCCGCTCCCGGGCGTTCTGGTCATACCAGTGCTTCTGGTCAGCCTGAGCCTGCGTCATGTTGTCATGCACCAACTGCGTCAAGGTCTGCATCTTGTCACGGAAGCGCATGACATAATCCACGATGGACACGTCTGTGGGGTTTGGCTCATCTTCCCAGGATTCTCTTATCAACCCAAGGGGTCCCCGGACTCGCCTGCCATACAGGAGCTCGAAGGGGGAGAACCCGGTCGAGGCCTGCGGAACTTCTCTGTAAGCGAACAGCAGGTGTGGGAGGTACCGCTCCCAGTCGCGCCCTTGGGTCTCAACCAGTATGCGGAGCATCTGTTTGAGGGTACCGTTGAAGCGTTCACACAAACCATTAGTCTGTGGGTGATACGGACTCGATACCAGCTGCGTCACCTGCATTTTCTCACAGAGAGCCTCCATTAGGCGAGACATGAATTGGGGCCCTTGATCGGTAAGCATCTCCCTGGGAAATCCTACTCTTGAAAAGATGGTCACCAGTGCGTCAGCCACCTTATCTGCCCTGGTTGAAGACAGAGCTACTGCCTCCGGGTACCGGGTAGCGTAGTCTACCACGGTGAGAATGTATCGCTTTCCGGAGCTGCTGGGGACGGACAGCGGTCCTACAATGTCCACCGCGATTCTCTGGAAAGGCTCCTCTATCACCGGCAAAGGAATAAGGGGAGCCTTAAGAGCAGGCCCCGCCTTACCCACTTTTTGACAGGTGGCACAGGAGCGGCAGTAGTGTGTTACATCTGTCCCCATCTTGGGCCAATAAAAGTGTTGAGACAGCCGTGCCTTTGTTTTGCTGATCCCCAAGTGTCCAGCGAGTGGAATCTCATGGGCAATCCGCAACAACTCAGTTCTGAACTGATAGGGGACGACCAGCTGTCTTTCCCTCAACCACTCCTTTTTAGGATCTCCGGGTACTGTCTCCCGGTACAACCTTCCTCGTTCCCAGAACACCCTCTCCTTATCAGACTTGGAGGTGGGCGTCTCGACGAGACCTCTCAATTTCTCCAGGCTGGCATCTGAGTGCAGAGCAGCCTGGAACTCCATGCTGGAGGCTGCCAGAAGTGACGTCAGGGTCCCCTCTTTACTGGGACCCTCTGGAACCGGCTCTGGGTTCACCTCTGGTTCAGTCTCTCCTGTAGCAGCAGAGGGTCCAGAAGACAGTGCGTTACCTGCGATCTGGGCACTCTGACTGCGTGTGACAGCTGCTATGTATGCTGTCTCCCTGGGGATTTCTACAGACCCACCAGCCGGTGCTGGCTTGGGCTCTACCTCCACATCCACCCCCAACACTTCAGGAGCAGTGCTACTTATGGGCCAGTTACCTTCCTCGGTGGCACTGGTCAGCTGCATGGCATTACCTTCCTCATGATCCCCATGCACCTCCCCATTTCCTTGAGCACCGTTGCTTACTCCTGCCAGGGGTTCCTCAGCCGTCTCACTCCGCAGAGGGATGGGGCTGAGCACTTCGGTACCTGTGGACACATCTACCGCTTCAAAGAAAGGGTTAACGGGTTCAGTCGGCACAGATACATCAACATCATCATCATCCTTCCTAGGAGAAGAATGGTTATCAGTTTGCTTTGGTACATTCACATCAGCATCAGCATCGTACCTGGGGAAAGAATGGTTGTTAGTTGCATCATTACTCATCAAGGCATTAGCAGGTAACACATTCAGTTTCCCGTCATCATCATCATCATCAGGGTTAACGTTACCCTTATTATCAGTTTGGGGAAGGGTGTCAGGGACGTAGTATGCAACCATCCGCCCCAAGTCAGTCCCCAATAAAACATCAGTGGGCAGGTTTTCAGACACTCCCACCTCCCTCAACCCGCTCCCGGCACCCCAGTCAAGAAAAACTCGTGCCACTGGCAAGGGACAACGGGTGCCTCCAATCCCGGTGACAGTCAGGGTTTTCCCCTCAACAAACTCTTCAGGGGCCGCCAGTCCAGGACGGATGAGGGTTCGTTCAGCCCCGGTGTCCTTGAGGCCTGTAGCAAGACGGGCCCCCACCTGAACAGGTTGAACGTTGTCGTCAGCCCTCCCAACCACACCTCCCACCAAAAGAACAGAGGCGTTGGGCCCGGGGGCCTTGGCTGGGGGGTTCTTCGGCCTATTCGGACAGGTGTAAAAGAAGTGACCAGGCCGCTGGCAGTGGTGACACAGGCGACTGTCAGTAGCCGGCCTGCTGTTGGCAACAGGGACTGGGCGTCCGGAGGGACGGCTAGCTGGGGCACTGGGGTTGGTTGCTGGCTTACCCCCTTTCCAGCTGGTGGCGACTGGCCTCCGCGTCTCGGGCTTCCGGTTGGCCTCGTGGTTGTCGGCGATCTGCGCCGCTTTGTCCGCGTTCGTTGGTTCGCGGTCCAGGATGAACTGTCGGACCTCAGCTGGGCAGAGATGCAGGAACTGGTCTTTGATCATCAGGTCCCGTAGCTGCTCAAAGGTTTCAACGGACAGTCCATGGATCCACTGGTCAAAGTGGGTCCTGAGTCCTTGCACCACATCACTGTAGCTATCATGTGGGCCACGTTGGAGGTGCCGGAACTTCTTTCGGTATACCTCAGGTGTCAGCCGGTATTTGGCGATCAGCGCCTGCTTTATGGCGTCATAGTCATCATCGGCTTCTGGCGGAAGAGAAGCAAATGCCTCCAGGGCTTTGCCCTTTAGCCCTGGGGTCAAGTACCTTGCCCATTGGTCTCTGGGCAGCTGGTACTGTCTGCAGGCTTTCTCAAAGGCTCGCAGAAACGTGTCCAAGTCCCCGTCCTTTTCCATCACAGGAAAATGCTCTGGCCGGGGTTTAGGAGTCTGGATGCTGCTGGGCTCACCGCTTCGGGCTGTGGGGGCATTCCCACCCCGCTGGAGTACCTCCAGTTCATGGGCCCTCTGCTCCTGGCGCTCGGCTCTCTCAGCCTCTGCTCGGCGCTCAGCTCTCTCAGCCTGGGCTTGACGCTCGGCCCTCTCAGCCTCAGCTTGGCGCTCACGTTCGGCTTGGGCCTCCTGCCGATATTGCTGGATCAGCCTCACCCGCCCATCACTGTCTTCGGCGGGGAGTTCGTCCAAGGCCATTTGCAGATAGGGGTCCACCCCGTTCTGGCTGAATGTGGGGCCAGCGCTCAGGAGTGGAGCCTCTGCTGCAGCCCCATTGCCACTTGGGCCAACTTCTGCGCTCGCTGGATTCTGGTCGTTGTCCAGCTGCACTAGAGCCGCGATCATTTGAGCTCTGTTTTTGTTCGTGGCGTCAAGGCCTTGGTACGTGCATAACCCAGCAAGAACTTCCTTTGTCTGCCGGTTGTACCAAGGTTCTCCTTTTGCCGCCATGGTTGCCAAATAAAAGATAGAAAAAGAAAAACGAAGAAACGGGAGGGGGATACTTGCAAGTACACACTAATGTCTCAGGACTAGTAACCACTGAGTCTGTTCTCCAAAACCTATGATGCAGGATTCCCGCAGGAACCGTGCAGGTTTTTAGTGAGAGGAATGATTGCTCAAACCAAATCACTAATGCTCTAGGATTATCCCACCGCGCTGCCACCAATATGTGACGAACAGCCCACCGCCGTTCGTCCACTTACGGGCGACGACTAACGGGGGTCCCGCTGCCACCAAAACGCGACGGACAGCGGACCCTGTGTCACCACTATGTCACAATCCCACCACTGACACCGGTGTATCAGCGGACGGAGGGACGTGACACAATGCCGGCACACGGCTATCACAGGCGCAGTGGGGCTTATCTTAGTTATCCCACCACTGGCACCATGTGACAAAAATATCCAGCAAGCTAATCTCGCTCTACAATTTGCCGCAGGGGGAGTTTAATTTGGATGCCCCACCACTGCTATCAATCTTCCAAGTACTGCGAGGATTTATGTATATCCCACTTTCTCAGTTCCACTTTGGAACTCGCAGCTCTCCGGCGCCCCCCTTACCCTCAGATCAGTCAGGGAACTGCACCTAGGATAATTAGTCGCCGGACGGGCTGCCTGTTGTGAACCGGCAATTAGGCTTCTGCAGTAAGGGAATTATCAATGCTGTGGCCGCAGACCCTTATTCAGCAATATAAGACCCTTCTAGACTGCCAGCAAGCCGCAATAGCCGTGCACAACGCGCTGCCACCAGTCATGGTTACTTAATTCACAGTGTTAAATTAAGAGGGTCCGTGGCAAACCCTTTGAATTAGTAGCGATTATCTAACAAAGGCGTATAGTTCGATTCTTAGAGCATGGAGACAGATCTAAATAATTTCATTTATTTTCCGAAAGAGGACAGTGATTACAGATAAAAGTTGCTATAAAATTGAGACATAAAATATGTACAGTACAGGTATAAAATAAAAGTGGAGAAAGCAAAGAGATTACACTCACAGCTCCATATTGTTCCTTAGGCAGACCATGTGGCTTTAAGGTGGGTGGAGGCGGAGCTGGTATGGACTCATCAGTGGTTTCATGTTTCCCAGCGTAATGAGCCCATCAAGAAAACATCAAACATCTATGCGATATGACCGTCCATTTGGGCGCAAATCCTATCTCATGTTCTGGACAGGGTAGAACTTCGAAACATACGCGGTCTCGAAGCTGGGACCGCTCAGGTTACAAAAATATGATTTTCATATCTCTAGGGTATTTGGTTCTTATGGTATAGTCTCTCATAGTTTTATTCGTTTCAAATAAAGAAGTTTTTCCCGCTCTGAAGAGGAGAGAAGGCAAATGGTGTGAGGAAGATGGTCTAGCTAATTAACATTCCTGCTCTTCCAGAGGAAGTGGCAGGGTTGATAAAACCTGGGGGGAAGGAATTCCTACTACTGACAGTTTACAATGTCCTAGGATGGAGGATTTGTAGCACATTCCAACAGAAAACATATCTTGCAGACATTGTACATCACAGGAGCCGCGTGTGTACGAGGTGTACGGAGCGGAGCCGTGTGTGTACGAGGTGTGCGGAGCCGCGTGTGTACGAGGTGTACGGAGCGGAGCCGTGTGTGTACGAGGTGTACGGAGCGGAGCCGTGTGTGTACGAGGTGTACGGAGCGGAGCCACGTGTGTACGACATGTACGGAGCGGAGCCGTGTGTGTACGAGGTGTACGTAGCGGAGCCGTGTGTGTACGAGGTGTACGGAGCGGAGCCGTGTGTGTACGACGTGTACGGAGCGGAGCCGTGTGTGTACGAGGTGTACGGAGCGGAGCCGTGTGTGTACGAGGTGTACGGAGCGGAGCCGCGTGTGTACGAGGTGTACGGAGCGGAGCCGGGTGTGTACGAGGTGTACGGAGCAGAGCCGTGTGTGTACGAGGTGTACGGAGCGGAGCCGTGTGTGTACGAGGTGTACGGAGCGGAGCCGCGTGTGTACGAGGTGAACGGAGCAGAGCCGTGTGTGTACGAGGTGTACGGAGCGGAGCCGTGTGTGTACGACGTGTACGGAGCGGAGTCGCGTGTGTACGACATGTACGGAGCGGAGCCGCGTGTGTACGAGGTGTACGGAGCGGAGCCGTGTGTGTACGAGGTGTACGGAGCGGAGCCACGTGTGTACGAGGTGTACGGAGCGGAGCCGCGTGTGTACGAGGTGTACGGAGCGGAGCCGCGTGTGTACGAGGTGTAAGGAGCGGAGCCGTGTGTGTACGGAGTGTACGGAGCGGAGCCGTGCGTGTACGAGGTGTACGGAGCGGAGCCGTGCGTGTACGAGGTGTACGGAGCGGAGCCGCGTGTGTACGAGGTGAACGGAGCAGAGCCGCGTGTGTACGAGGTGTACGGAGCGGAGCCGTGTGTGTACGACGTGTACGGAGCGGAGCCGTGTGTGTACGACGTGTACAGAGCGGAGCCGCGTGTGTACGACGTGTACGGAGCGGAGCCGCGTGTGTACGAGGTGTACGGAGCGGAGCCGCGTGTGTACGAGGTGTACGGAGCGGAGCCGGGTGTGTACGAGGTGTACGGAGCGGAGCCGTGTGTGTACGAGGTGTACGGAGCGGAGCCGTGTGTGTACGAGGTGTACGGAGCGGAGCCGCGTGTGTACGAGGTGAACGGAGCGGAGCCGTGTGTGTACGAGGTGTACGGAGCGGAGCCGTGTGTGTACGACGTGTACGGAGCGGAGCCGCGTGTGTACGACGTGTAAGGAGCGGAGCCGCGTGTGTACGAGGTGTACGGAGCGGAGCCGCGTGTGTACGAGGTGTACGGAGCGGAGCCGCGTGTGTACGAGGTGTACGGAGCGGAGCCGCGTGTGTACGAGGTGTACGGAGCGGAGCCGCGTGTGTACGAGGTGTACGGAGAGGAGCCGTGTGTGTACGAGGTGTACGGAGCGGAGCCGCGTGTGTGCGAGGTGTACGGAGCGGAGCCCTGTGTGTACGAGGTGTACGGAGAGGAGCCGCGTGTGTGCGAGGTGTACGTGTCATGATATGTATTTTTCCCCAATACTTTGCA
This sequence comes from Dendrobates tinctorius, assembly GCF_039654945.1. Classification (NCBI taxonomy): domain Eukaryota; kingdom Metazoa; phylum Chordata; class Amphibia; order Anura; family Dendrobatidae; genus Dendrobates; species Dendrobates tinctorius. The sequence continues at coordinate 1,475,308 of NW_027362088.1, forward strand.
ATGTCTTGTGTATCTAGACCATAATTGAATTCAGGCTTGGGTCAACACAGCTAGGGGAATCACCATTGTTCTCCTCAGCAGGGGGAGGACTCACAATACACATCCTTGTAGACACCTCGGAGCCATGCCATGGACCAAACCATTGACTAGGAGGTGGGAACTTCTACTCCCCTACACTTGGGCTGATCCCAGGAGCCCAAGACAATGGACTTATGTGTGACCCAGCAGATGTGAGTTGGATGCTAAAAGAGAAGGATGAGGCCGTCTGAGGAAGCCTCAGCCTCTGTGTGATCGTGGTGGATTTCTGGGACTCTTAAAGGACTATGGTTTTGTGATCTGGCACAAGGATTGTCGGGAGGTGCCCCCGAATCAGTCTCCTGTGGACTTATTTTGGGACTCTGCAAATTACCTTCGTGTTGTTCCTGTTTTCTGGTCAATAAATCTGTTGGATCGTTCCCAGGCCTGTTGTCCCTCCTTGCTCTGGAGAATACTCCCGTCACAGTACGAAGCGGAGCCGTGTGTGTACGAGGTGTACGGAGCGGAGCCGTGTGTGTACGAGGTGTACGGAGAGGAGCCATGTGTGTACGAGGTGTACGGAGCGGAGCCGCGTGTGTGCGAGGTGTACGGAGCGGAGCCCTGTGTGTACGAGGTGTACGGAGAGGAGCCGTGTGTGTACGAGGTGTACGGAGCGGAGCCGCGTGTGTGCGAGGTGTACGGAGCGGAGCCGTGTGTGTACGAGGTGTACGGAGCGGAGCCCTGTGTGTACGAGGTGTACGGAGCGGAGCCGTGTGTGTACGAGGTGTACGGAGCGGAGCCGTGTGTGTACGAGGTGTACGGAGCGGAACCATTTGTGTACGAGGTGTACGGAGAGGAGCCGTGAGTGTATAAGGTGTAAGGAACGGAGCCGTGTGAGTATGAGGTGTACAAAGCGGAGATGTGAGTACGAGGTGTACGGAGAGGAGCCGTGTGTGTACGAGATGTACGGAGCGGAGCCGCGTGTGTACGAGGTGTACGGAGAGGAGCCGCATGTGTACAAGGTGTACGGAGCGGAGCCGCGTGTGTACGGAGAGGAGCCGCCTGTGTACAAGGTGTACGGAGCGGAGCAGCGGGTGTACGGAGAGGAGCCGCGTGTGTACGAGGTGTACGGAGCGGAGCCGCGTGTGTGTACGAGGTGTACGGAGCAGAACCGTGCATGTACGAGGTATACGAAGCGGAGATGTGTGAATGAGGTTTACAGAGCGGAGCTGCGTGTGTACGAGGTGTACGGAGAGGAGCTGTGTGTGTACAAGGTGTACGGAGCGGAGCAGCGGGTGTACGGAGAGGAGCCGCATGTGTACGAGGTGTACGGAGCAGAGCCGTGCGTGTATGAGGTGTACGGAGCGGAGCCGTGTGTGTACAAGGTGTACGGAGTGGAGCAGCGGGTGTACGGAGAAGAGCCGCGTGTGTACGAGGTGTACGGAGCAGAGCCATGCGTGTACGAGGTGTACGGAGCGGAGCTGTGCTTGTACGAGGTGTGCGGAGAGGAGCCGTGTGTGTACGAGGTGTACGGAGAGGAGCCACATGTGTACGAGGTGTACGGAGCAGAGCCGTGCATGTACGAGATGTACGGAGCAGAACCGTGCGTGTAAGAGGTGTACGGAGCAGAGCCGTGCATGTACGAGATGTACGGAGCGGAGCCGCGTGTGTACGAGGTGTACGGAGCAGAGCCGTGCATGTACGAGGTGTACGGAGCGGAGCCGAGCGTGTACGAGGTGTACGAAGCGGAGATGTGTGAATGAGGTTTACAGAGCGGAGCCGCACGTGTACAAGGTGTACGGAGCAGAGACGCGTGTGTGCGAGGTGTATGGAGCAGAGCCATGTGTGTATGAGGTGTACGGAGCGGAGCCGTGTGTACTGGGCGTACAGAGCGGAGCCGCATGTGTACAGGGCATACGGAGCGGGGCCGCGTGTGTACGGAGCGGAGCCACGTGTGTATAGGGCGTACAGAGGTGGAGCCGCGCATGTACGAGGTGTACGGAGCGGAGCCGTGCGTGTACGGAGTGGAGCCATGTGTGTACGGGATGTACAGAGCGGAGCCAAGTGTGTACGAGGTATACAAAGCAGGCTTTTCCCACAGACACAGGAGTACACGGCAGAGCCCCGAGGAGCATTTTAAAACTCGCACATGATGGTGCACTGGAAGTGATGTGCTGGAAGCTGACCGGAAATGAGGTAACTTCATGAGAAGATTGTGACGGAACCAGGAATGCTTCAGATCCATCAATGTGTCTTCCTTTGACAACGCAGACAGTGTGATCGCCTTGGAATCGGGGATGGCAGCCATGTGAGCGGATCATGATATTTCCTGCATCAGGAGGCTCAGGTGGTCATTACAATGGGAGCCGAGCTGCTATAGTATCTATAGAAAATCTTTCCTTATTTCTTTCTTTCTCTGTTTCTTTCTTTTGCTGTTCTTTCTTTCCCTCTCTTTTTCTTTATCTCTCTCTGTTCTTTCTTTCTTTGCCATCTATGTTTCTCTCTCTTCTTTCTTTCTTTCCCCTCTTTCTTTCTTTCTCTCGCTAATCTTTATTTTTTTCTTTCTCTCTCTGTTCTTTCTTTCCCCTCTTTCTTTCTTTCTTTCTTTCTCTTTCCGCTCTTTCTTTCTCTCTGTTCTTTCTCTTTCTTTCTCTCTCTCTGTTCTTTCTCTCTATCTCTCTGTTCTTTCTTTCTTTCCCCTCTTTCTTTCTCTCTGTCTCCTTTCTTTCTTTTTTTCCTTTATTTTTCTTTCTCTCTCTGTTCTTTCTTTCCTCTCTTTACTTTCTCTCTATCGCTCTGTTCTTTCTTTCCCCTCTTTCTTTCTCTCTCTGTGCTTTCTTTCTTTTTTTCTCTTTCTTTCTCTTTCTTTCTCTCTATACTCTTTCTTTCCCCTCTTTCTTTCTCTGTTCTTTCTTTCTTTCCCCTCTTTCTTTCACTCTCCCTCTGTTCTTTTTTTCTGTCCCCTTTCTTTCTCTCTCTGTTCTTTCTTTCCCCTCTTTCTCTCGCTTTGTTCTTTCTTTTTTTCTTTCTCCTCTTTCTTTCTTTCTCTCTGTTCTTTCTTTCCCCTTTCTTTCTCTCTCTGTTCTTCCTTTCTTTCCCCTTTCTTTCTCTCTCTGTTCTTCCTTTCTCTTTCTGTTCTTTCTTTCTGTCTGTTTTCTCTGTTCTTTCTTTCTCTCTCTGTTATTTCTTTCTCTCGCTCTGTTCTTTTTTCTGTCCCCTATTTCTTTCTCTCTCTGTTCTTTCTTTCTTTTTCTATGTTCTTTCTTTCTTTCTTTCCCCTCTTTCTTTTTCTCTGTTCTTTCTTTCTTTCCCCTTTCTTTCTCTCTCTAATATTTCTTTTTTTCTTTCTCTCTCTGATCTTATTCTCTCTGTTCTTTCTTTCCCCTCTTTCTTTCTATTTCTTTCTTTCTCTCTGTTCTTTTTCTTTCTTTACTTCTTTCTCTCTCTGTTCTTTCTTTCACCTCTTTCTTTCTCTCTCTGTTCATTCTTTCCCCTCTTTCTTTCGCTCTCCCTTTGTTTGTTTTTTCTGTCCCCTCTTTCTCTCTCTGTTCTTTCATTCCCCTCTTTCTTTCTCTCTCTTTCTTCTTTCTCTCTCTGTTCTTTCTTTCTCTGTTCTTTCTTTCTCTCTTGCTCTCCTTTCTTTCTTTCTTTCTCTCTGTTTTCTTTTTTTTCTCTCTCTGTTTTCTTTCTTTCTTTTCCACAGTACCAGTCAGTGTGCCCTCAGTACCAGTCAGTGTGATCAGCAGTGCTAAATGGGTGTGGTTGGGCATGGACATGGGTGCGACTTGTAGTGAAATGGGTGTGGTCAGGGCGTGGCCTAAAATTTGCAGTGGCGCGCTGCGCATGCTGCAGCCTTTCTCCCTCTTTCCTTTCTTCAAAAGTTGGTAGGTATGCCTGATGATAAAAGACCAGTTCCTACATCTTTGTTCGGCTGAGGTACGACAGTTTGTGATGGACCGGGAACCAATAGATGCAGACAAAGCAGCGCAGATCGCCGACACCTAAGAGGCCAACTGTAAACCGGAGGTGCGGAAGCCAGTCACTGCCAGCAGGAGAGGGGGTAAGCCGACAACCAACCCCAGTACCCCTGTCAGCCGACCCACCGGAGGCCTCGTCCCCTTTGCCAATACAAGGCCTACATCAGACCCTCGCAATTGTTATTCCTTCAATTGGACTGGACATCTCAGCTCCATTTGTCTGAGCCTGTTCTTCCTCTCTCCTCCACTACATGATAGTAATGAGCCTGTTCTTCCTCTCTCCTCCACTACATGATAGTAATGAGCCTGTTCTTCCTCTCTCCTCCACTAGATGACGGTAATGAGCCTGTTCTTCCTCTCTCCTCCACTAGATGACAGTAATGAGCCTGTTCTTCCTCTCTCCTCCACTAGATGACGGTAATGAGCCTGTTCTTCCTCTCTCCTCCACTAGATGACGGTAATGAGCCTGTTCTTCCTCTCTCCTCCACTAGATGACGGTAATGAGCCTGTTCTTCCTCTCTCCTCCACTAGATGACGGTAATGAGCCTGTTCTTCCTCTCTCCTCCACTAGATGACGGTAATGAGCCTGTTCTTCCTCTCTCCTCCACTAGATGACGGTAATGAGCCTGTTCTTCCTCCCTCCTCCACTAGATGACGGTAATGAGCCTGTTCTTCCTCTCTCCTCCACTAGATGACAGTAATGAGCCTGTTCTTCCTCTCTCCTCCACTACATGACAGTAATGAGCCTGTTCTTCCTCTCTCCTCCACTAGATGACGGTAATGAGCCTGTTCTTCCTCTCTCCTCCACTAGATGACGGTAATGAGCCTGTTCTTCCTCTCTCCTCCACTAGATGACGGTAATGAGCCTGTTCTTCCTCTCTCCTCCACTAGATGACGGTAATGAGCCTGTTCTTCCTCTCTCCTCCACTAGATGACGGTAATGAGCCTGTTCTTCCTCTCTCCTCCACTAGATGACGGTAATGAGCCTGTTCTTCCTCCCTCCTCCACTAGATGACGGTAATGAGCCTGTTCTTCCTCTCTCCTCCACTAGATGACAGTAATGAGCCTGTTCTTCCTCTCTCCTCCACTAGATGACAGTAATGAGCCTGTTCTTCCTCTCTCCTCCACTAGATGACGGTAATGAGCCTGTTCTTCCTCTCTCCTCCACTAGATGACGGTAATGAGCCTGTTCTTCCTCTCTCCTCCACTAGATGACGGTAATGAGCCTGTTCTTCCTCTCTCCTCCACTAGATGACAGTAATGAGCCTGTTCTTCCTCTCTCCTCCACTAGATGACGGTAATGAGCCTGTTCTTCCTCCCTCCTCCACTAGATGACGGTAATGAGCCTGTTCTTCCTCTCTCCTCCACTAGATGACAGTAATGAGCCTGTTCTTCCTCTCTCCTCCACTAGATGACAGTAATGAGCCTGTTCTTCCTCTCTCCTCCACTAGATGACGGTAATGAGCCTGTTCTTCCTCTCTCCTCCACTAGATGACGGTAATGAGCCTGTTCTTCCTCTCTCCTCCACTAGATGACAGTAATGAGCCTGTTCTTCCTCCCTCCTCCACTAGATGACAGTAATAAGCCTGTTCTTCCTCTCTCCTCCACTAGATGACGGTAATGAGCCTGTTCTTCCTCTCTCCTCCACTAGATGACAGTAATGAGCCTGTTCTTCCTCTCTCCTCCACTAGATGACGGTAATGAGCCTGTTCTTCCTCTCTCCTCCACTAGATGACGGTAATGAGCCTGTTCTTCCTCTCTCCTCCACTAGATGACGGTAATGAGCCTGTTCTTCCTCTCTCCTCCACTAGATGACAGTAATAAGCCTGTTCTTCCTCTCTCCTCCACTAGATGACGGTAATGAGCCTGTTCTTCCTCTCTCCTCCACTAGATGACAGTAATGAGCCTGTTCTTCCTCTCTCCTCCACTAGATGACAGTAATGAGCCTGTTCTTCCTCTCTCCTCCACTAGATGACAGTAATAAGGCGGTCCCGGTTTTGTTGTCCAGCAGGCGGCAGTGATGAGTCTGTTACCACTCATGTGACAGGAGGCGTTGTCTGATCCGTGTTGTCTTTGCTGTAGCAGCGCCAGGATTGGCTGGATTTTACGTCTTTGACAGCGCTGTTGATCTTACAATGTGATTGGTTACAATTTGCCGTCGCTCTTGTGCTTGCCGCCATGTTGTTGGAGTCCCCAGTGACGTGGGCGGCTGTTGTTGGGCAGTTTGCGCTATAGAGGCGTGGCTATGCTGTTAAGTGGGCGTGGCGTAGTGCGGAAGCGGAGGGGCGGGGCTGTTTATCTTCCTCCGTCTCAGTCTCCGCTGCGGCCGCCGACATGAAGTTCGTGTATAAGGAGGAGCACGCGTTCGAGAAGCGGCGGTCAGAGGGCGAGAAGATCCGGAAGAAGTACCCGGACCGCGTGCCGGTGAGCGGGGGCGGGGCGAGGGGCGGGGCCGCGGAGGGGGAAGGGGGGCCGCGGAGGGGGAAGGGGGGCCGCGGAGGGGGAAGGGGGGCCGCGGAGGGGGACTGGGCCCCCCCCCGAGAGAGGGAGAGAGAGAGACGGGGCCCCCGAGAGAGAGAGAGAGAGAGAGACGGGGCCCCCGAGAGAGAGAGAGAGAGACGGGGCCCCCGAGAGAGAGAGACGGGTCCCCCGAGAGAGAGAGACGGGTCCCCCGAGAGAGAGAGAGACGGGTCCCCCGAGAGAGAGAGAGACGGGTCCCCCGAGAGAGAGAGAGACGGGTCCCCCGAGAGAGAGAGAGACGGGTCCCCCGAGAGAGAGAGAGAGAGACGGGTCCCCCGAGAGAGAGAGAGAGAGACGGGTCCCCCGAGAGAGAGAGACGGGTCCCCCGAGAGAGAGAGAGAGACGGGTCCCCCGAGAGAGAGAGAGGGAGAGAGAGAGAGAGAGAGAGACGGGACCCCCGAGAGAGAGGGAGAGAGAGAGAGAGAGAGACGGGTCCCCCGAGAGGGAGAGACGGGGCCCCCGAGAGAGAGAGAGGGAGAGAGAGAGAGAGAGAGAGAGAGAGACGGGTCCCCCGAGAGGGAGAGACGGGTCCCCCGAGAGGGAGAGACGGGACCCCCGAGAGAGAGGGAGAGAGAGAGAGAGAGAGAGAGAGAGACGGGTCCCCCGAGAGGGAGAGACGGGTCCCCCGAGAGGGAGAGACGGGTCCCCCGAGAGAGAGAGGGAGAGACGGGGCCCCCGAGAGAGAGAGAGAGACGGGGCCCCCGAGAGAGAGAGAGAGACGGGGCCCCCGAGAGAGAGAGAGAGACGGGGCCCCCGAGAGAGAGGGAGAGAGAGACGGGGCCCCCGAGAGAGAGGGAGAGACGGGTCCCCCGAGAGAGAGAGAGAGAGAGACGGGGCCCGAGAGAGAGAGAGAGAGAGACGGGGCCCCCGAGAGAGAGAGAGAGAGACGGGGCCCCCGAGAGAGAGGGAGAGACGGGGCCCCCGAGAGAGAGGGAGAGACGGGGCCCCCAAGAGAGAGGGAGAGACGGGGCCCCCGAGAGAGAGAGAGAGAGAGAGAGAGAGACGGGGCCCCCGAGAGAGACGGGGCCCCCGAGAGAGAGGGAGAGACGGGGCCCCCGAGAGAGAGGGAGAGACGGGGCCCCCGAGAGAGAGGGAGAGACGGGGCCCCCGAGAGAGAGGGAGAGACGGGGCCCCCAAGAGAGAGGGAGAGACGGGTCCCCCGAGAGAGAGAGAGAGAGAGAGACGGGGCCCCCAAGAGAGAGGGAGAGACGGGGCCCCCGAGAGAGAGAGAGAGAGAGACGGGGCCCCCAAGAGAGAGGGAGAGACGGGGCCCCCGAGAGAGAGGGAGAGACGGGGCCCCCGAGAGAGAGGGAGAGACGGGTCCCCCGAGAGAGAGAGAGGGAGAGACGGGGCCCCCGAGAGAGAGGGAGAGACGGGGCCCCCGAGAGAGAGGGAGAGACGGGGCCCCCGAGAGAGAGAGAGAGAGAGAGACGGGTCCCCCGAGAGAGAGAGAGACGGGTCCCCCGAGAGAGAGAGAGAGGGAGAGAGAGAGACGGGTCCCCCGAGAGAGAGGGAGAGAGAGAGACGGGTCCCCCGAGAGAGAGGGAGAGAGAGAGACGGGTCCCCCGAGAGAGAGGGAGAGAGAGAGACGGGTCCCCCGAGAGAGAGGGAGAGAGAGAGACGGGGGCCCCCGAGAGGGAGAGAGAGACGGGTCCCCCGAGAGGGAGAGAGGGAGAGACGGGTCCCGAGAGAGGGAGAGACGGGTCCCCCGAGAGGGAGAGAGGGAGAGACGGGTCCCCCGAGAGGGAGAGAGGGAGAGACGGGTCCCCCGAGAGGGAGAGAGGGAGAGACGGGTCCCCCGAGAGGGAGAGAGGGAGAGACGGGTCCCCCGAGAGAGAGAGGGAGAGACGGGTCCCCCGAGAGAGAGAGAGAGGGAGAGACGGGTCCCCCGAGAGAGAGAGAGAGGGAGAGACGGGTCCCCCGAGAGAGAGAGAGAGACGGGTCCCCCGAGAGAGAGAGAGAGAGACGGGTCCCCCGAGAGAGAGAGAGAGAGACGGGTCCCCCGAGAGAGAGAGACGGGTCCCCCGAGAGAGAGAGACGGGTCCCCCGAGAGAGAGAGAGACGGGTCCCCCGAGAGAGAGAGAGACGGGTCCCCCGAGAGAGAGAGAGACGGGTCCCCCGAGAGAGAGAGAGACGGGTCCCCCGAGAGAGAGAGAGACGGGTCCCCCGAGAGAGAGAGAGACGGGTCCCCCGAGAGAGAGAGAGAGAGACGGGTCCCCCGAGAGAGAGAGAGAGAGACGGGTCCCCCGAGAGAGAGAGACGGGTCCCCCGAGAGAGAGAGAGAGACGGGTCCCCCGAGAGAGAGAGACGGGTCCCCCGAGAGAGAGAGAGAGAGACGGGTCCCCCGAGAGAGAGAGAGAGAGACGGGTCCCCCGAGAGAGAGAGAGAGAGACGGGTCCCCCGAGAGAGAGAGAGAGACGGGTCCCCCGAGAGAGAGAGGGAGACGGGTCCCCCGAGAGAGAGAGAGGGAGAGAGAGACGGGTCCCCCGAGAGAGAGAGAGGGAGAGAGAGACGGGTCCCCCGAGAGAGAGAGAGAGAGAGACGGAGAGACGGGTCCCCCGAGAGAGAGAGAGAGAGAGAGACGGGTCCCCCGAGAGAGAGAGAGAGAGACGGGTCCCCCGAGAGAGAGAGGGAGGGAGACGGGTCCCCCGAGAGAGAGAGGGAGACGGGTCCCCCGAGAGAGAGAGAGAGACGGGTCCCCCGAGAGAGAGAGAGAGACGGGTCCCCCGAGAGAGAGAGAGAGACGGAGAGACGGGTCCCCCGAGAGAGAGAGAGAGACGGGTCCCCCGAGAGAGACGGGTCCCCCGAGAGAGACAGAGAGAGAGAGACGGGTCCCCCGAGAGAGAGAGAGAGAGAGAGAGAGAGAGAGAGAGAGAGAGAGAGAGAGACGGGTCCCCCGAGAGAGAGAGAGAGAGACGGGTCCCCCGAGAGAGAGAGAGGGAGAGAGACGGGGCCCTCGAGAGAGAGAGAGAGAGAGAGACGGGGCCCTCGAGAGAGAGAGAGAGAGAGAGACGGGGCCCTCGAGAGAGAGAGAGACGGGGCCCTCGAGAGAGAGAGAGAGACGGGTCCCCCGAGAGAGAGAGAGGGAGAGAGACGGGTCCCCCGAGAGAGAGAGAGAGGGAGAGAGACGGGTCCCCCGAGAGAGAGAGAGAGGGAGAGAGACGGGTCCCCCGAGAGAGAGAGAGAGAGAGAGAGACGGGACCCCCGAGAGAGAGAGAGAGACGGGTCCCCCGAGAGAGAGAGAGAGAGACGGGTCCCCCGAGAGAGAGAGAGAGAGACGGGTCCCCCGAGAGAGAGAGAGAGAGACGGGTCCCCCGAGAGAGAGAGAGAGAGAGACGGGTCCCCCGAGAGAGAGAGAGAGAGACGGGTCCCCCGAGAGAGAGTGACACCCCCTACCGCCACGGAGAGGCATGGGGCTCCCAAGAATGTGGCTAGGAACGGAGTTGAACATTGATGCTTCGTTCTCAGGTGATTGTAGAGAAGGCTCCTAAGGCGAGGATCGGAGATCTGGACAAGAAGAAATACCTGGTGCCCTCCGACCTCACAGGTAACAGTGCTGCCCCCTACAGCCCACCCACTGTCACCACTGCTGACTGAGCAACCCCTTCTGGTCAGTCGGCCAGTTCTACTTTCTCATCAGGAAAAGGATTCACTTACGTGCAGAGGACGCCCTGTTCTTCTTCGTCAACAACGTGATTCCCCCAACAAGCGCCACCATGGGTCAACTGTACCAGGTGAGGAGGAATAGCAGAGCTGAAAGTGTACAGCACAAGATGTAGGTGTAGTGTAGAGCTGTGTGTACAGTACAGGAATAGTAGATACGGGACAGGATGGAGGTGTAGTGTAGAGCTGTGTACAGTACAGGAATAGTAGATACAGGACAGGATGGAGGTGTAGTGTAGAGCTGTGTGTACAGTACAGGAATAGTAGATACAGGACAGGATGGAGGTGTAGTGTAGAGCTGTGTGTACAGTACAGGAATAGTAGATACAGGACAGGATGGAGGTGTAATGTAGAGCTGTGTGTACAGTACAGGAATAGTAGATACAGGACAGGATGGAGGTGTAGTGTAGAGCTGTGTGTACAGTACAGGAATAGTAGATACAGGACAGGATGGAGGTGTAGTGTAGAGCTGTGTACAGTACAGGAATAGTAGATACGGGACAGGATGGAGGTGTAGTGTAGAGCTGTGTGTACAGTGCAGGAATAGTAGATACGGGACAGGATGGAGGTGTAGTGTAGAGCTGTGTGTACACTACAGGAATAGTAGATACAGGATGGAGGTGTAGTGTAGAGCTGTGTACAGTACAGGAATAGTAGATACAGGACAGGATGGAGGTGTAGTGTAGAGCTGTGTACAGTGCAGGAATAGTAGATACAGGACAGGATGGAGGTGTAGTGTAGAGCTGTGTGTACAGTACAGGAATAGTAGATACAGGACAGGATGGAGGTGTAGTGTAGAGCTGTGTACAGTACAGGAATAGTAGATACGGGACAGGATGGAGGTGTAGTGTAGAGCTGTGTACAGTACAGGAATAGTAGATACAGGATGGAGGTGTAGTGTAGAGCTGTGTGTACAGTACAGGAATAGTAGATACAGGATGGAGGTGTAGTGTAGAGCTGTGTACATTACAGGAATAGTAGATACGGGACAGGATGGAGGTGTAGTGTAGAGCTGTGTGTACAGTGCAGGAATAGTAGATACGGGACAGGATGGAGGTGAAGAGCTGTGTGTACACTACAGGAATAGTAGATACGGGACAGGATGGAGGTGTAGTGTAGAGCTGTGTATACAGTACAGGAATAGTAGATACGGGACAGGATGGAGGTGTAGTGTAGAGCTGTGTGTACACTACAGGAATAGTAGATACAGGATGGAGGTGTAGTGTAGAGCTGTGTACAGTACACGAATAGTAGATACAGGACAGGATGGAGGTGTAGTGTAGAGCTGTGTACAGTGCAGGAATAGTAGATACAGGACAGGATGGAGGTGTAGTGTAGAGCTGTGTGTACAGTACAGGAATAGTAGATACAGGACAGGATGGAGGTGTAGTGTAGAGCTGTGTGTACAGTACAGGAATAGTAGATACGGGACAGGATGGAGGTGTAGTGTAGAGCTGTGTGTCCATTACAGGAATAGTAGATACGGGACAGGATGGAGGTGTAGTGTAGAGCTGTGTGTCCAGTACTGGAATAGTAGATACGGGACAGGATGGAGGTGTAGTGTAGAGCTGTGTGTACAGTACAGGAATAGTAGATACAGGACAGGATGGAGGTGTAGTGTAGAGCTGTGTGTACAGTACAGGAATAGTAGATACGGGACAGGATGGAGGTGTAGTGTAGAGCTGTGTGTACACTACAGGAATAGTAGATACGGGACAGGATGGAGGTGTAGTGTAGAGCTGTGTGTACAGTACAGGGATAGTAGATACAGGACAGGATGGAGGTGTAGTGTAGAGCTGTGTACAGTACAGGAATAGTAGATACTGGACAGGATGGAGGTGTAGTGTAGAGCTGTGTACAGTACAGGAATAGTAGATACGGGACAGGATGAAGGTGTAGTGTAGAGCTGTGTACAGTACAGGAATAGTAGATGCGGGACAGGATGAAGGTGTAGTGTAGAGCTGTGTGTACAGTACAGGAATAGTAGATATGGGACAGGATGGAGGTGTAGTGTAGAGCTGTGTGTACAGGAATAGTAGATACAGGACAGGATGGAGGTGTAGTGTAGAGCTGTGTGTACAGTACAGGAATAGTAGATACAGGACAGGATGGAGGTGTAGTGTAGAGCTGTGTACAGTACAGGAATAGTAGATACAGGACAGGATGGAGGTGTAGTGTAGAGCTGTGTGTACAGTACAGGAATAGTAGATACGGGACAGGATGGAGGTGTAGTGTAGAGCTGTGTGTACAGTACAGGAATAGTAGATACGGGACAGGATGGAGGTGTAGTGTAGAGCTGTGTGTACAGTACAGGAGTAGTAGATATGGGACAGGATGGAGGTGTAGTGTAGAGCTGTGTGTACAGTACAGGAATAGAAGATACGGGACAGGATGGAGGTGTAGAGTAGAGCTGTGTGTACAGTACAGGAATAGTAGATACGGGACAGGATGGAGGTGTAGAGTAGAGGTGTGTACAGTACAGGAATAGTAGATACAGGACAGGATGGAGGTGTAGTGTAGAGCTGTGTACAGTACAGGAATAGTAGATACGGGACAGGATGGAGGTGTAGTGTAGAGCTGTGTACAGTACAGGAATAGTAGATACAGGACAGGATGGAGGTGTAGAGTAGAGGTGTGTACACTACAGGAATAGTAAATACAGGACAGGATGGGGGTGTAGTGTAGAGCTGTGTATACAGTGCATGAATAGTAGATACGGGACAGGATGGATGTGTAGTGTAGAGCTGTGTACAGTACAGGAATAGTAGATACAGGACAGGATGGATGTGTAGTGTAGAGCTGTGTGTCCAGTACAGGAATAGTAGATACAGGACAGGATGGAGGTGTAGTGTAGAGCTGTGTACAGTACAGGAGATATGGGACAGGATGGAGGTGTAGTGTAGAGCTGTGTGTACACTACAGGAATAGTAAATACAGGACAGGATGGGGGTGTAGTGTAGAGCTGTGTATACAGTGCAGGAATAGTAGATACGGGACAGGATGAAGGTGTAGTGTAGAGCTGTGTACAGTACAGGAATAGTAGATACAGGACAGGATGGAGGTGTAGTGTACAGCTGTGTGTACAGTGCAGGAATAGTAGATACAGGACAGGATGGAGGTGTAGTGTAGAGCTGTGTGTACAGTGCAGGAATAGTAGATACAGGACAGGATGGAGGTGTAGTGTAGAGCTGTGTCCAGTACAGGAATAGTAGATACAGGACAGGATGGAGGTGTAGTGTAGAGCTGTGTACAGTACAGGAATAGTAGATACGGGACAGGATGGAGGTGTAGTGTAGAGCTGTGTACAGTACAGGAATAGTAGATACAGGACAGGATGGAGGTGTAGTGTAGAGCTGTGTCCAGTACAGGAATAGTAGATACGGGACAGGATGGAGGTGTAGTGTAGAGCTGTGTGTACAGTGCAGGAATAGTAGATACAGGACAGGATGGAGGTGTAGTGTAGAGCTGTGTGTACAGTACAGAAATAGTAGATACAGGACAGGATGGAGGTGTAGTGTAGAGCTGTGTACAGTACAGGAATAGTCGATACAGGACAAGATGGAGGTGTAGTGTAGAGCTGTGTACAGTACAGGAATAGTAGATACAGGACAGGATGGAGGTGTAGTGTAGAGCTGTGTGTACAGAACAGGAATAGTAGAAACAGGACAGGATGAAGGTGTAGTGTAGAGCTGTGTACAGTACAGGAATAGTAGATACAGGACAGGATGGAGGTGTAGTATAGAGCTGTGTACAGTACAGGAATAGTAGATACAGGACAGGATGGAGGTGTAGTATAGAGCTGTGTACAGTACAGGAATAGTAGATACAGGACAGGATGGAGGTGTAGTGTAGAGCTGTGTCCAGTACAGGAATAGTAGATACAGGACAGGATGGAGGTGTAGTGTAGAGCTGTGTACAGTACAGGAATAGTAGATACAGGACAGGATGGAGGTGTAGTGTAGAGCTGTGTACAGTACAGGAATAGTAGATATGGGACAGGATGGAGGTGTAGTGTAGAGCTGTGTACAGTACAGGAATAGTAGATACAGGACAGGATGGAGGTGTAGTGTAGAGCTTTGTGTACAGTACAGGAATAGTAGATATGGAACAGGATGGAGGTGTAGTGTAGAGCTGTGTACAGTGCAGGAATAGTAGATACAGGAAAGGATGGAGGTGTAGTGTAGAGCTGTGTACAGTACAGGAATAGTAGATACGGGACAGGATGGAGGTGTAGTGTAGAGCTGTGTACAGTACAGGAATAGTAGATATGGGACAGGATGGAGGTGTAGTGTAGAGCTGTGTACAGTACAGGAATAGTAGATACGGGACAGGATGGAGGTGTAGTGTAGAGCTGTGTGTACAGTACAGGAATAGTAGATACGGGACAGGATGGAGGTGTAGTGTAGAGCTGTGTGTACAGTGCAGGAATAGTAGATACAGGACAGGATGGATGTGTAGTGTAGAGCTGTGTGTACAGTACAGGAATAGTAGATACAGGACAGGATGGAGGTGTAGTGTAGAGCTGTGTACAGTACAGAAATAGTAGATACAGGACAGGATGGAGGTGTAGTGTAGAGCTGTGTACAGTACAGGAATAGTAGATACAGGACAGGATGGAGGTGTAGTGTAGAGCTGTGTGTACAGTACAGGAATAGTAGATACAGGACAGGATGGAGGTGTAGTGTAGAGCTGTGTGTACAGGAATAGTAGATACAGGACAGGATGGAGGTGTAGTGTAGAACTGTGTGTACAGTACAGGAATAGTAGATACAGGACAGGATGGAGGTGTAGTGTAGAGCTGTGTGTACAGTACAGGAATAGTAGATACGGGACAGGATGGAGGTGTAGTGTAGAGCTGTGTACAGTACAGGAATAGTAGATACAGGACAGGATGGAGGTGTAGTGTAGAGCTGTGTGTACAGTGCAGGAATAGTAGATACAGGACAGGATGGAGGTGTAGTGTAGAGCTGTGTGTACAGTACAGAAATAGTAGATACAGGACAGGATGGAGGTGTAGTGTAGAGCTGTGTACAGTACAGGAATAGTAGATACTGGACAGGATGGAGGTGTAGTGTAGAGCTGTGTGTAGAGTACAGGAATAGTAGATACAGGACAGGATGGAGGTGTAGTGTAGAGCTGTGTGTACAGGAATAGTAGATACAGGACAGGATGGAGGTGTAGTGTAGAGCTGTGTACAGTACAGGAATAGTAGATACAGGACAGGATGGAGGTGTAGTGTAGAGCTGTGTACAGAACAGGAATAGTAGATACAGGACAGGATGGAGGTGTAGTGTAGAGCTGTGTGTACAGAACAGGAATAGTAGATACAGGACAGGATGGAGGTGTAGTGTAGAGCTGTGTACAGTACAGGAATAGTAGATAGGGGACAGGATGGAGGTGTAGTGTAGAGCTGTGTACAGTACAGGAATAGTAGATAGGGGACAGGATGGAGGTGTAGTGTAGAGCTGTGTACAGTACAGGAATAGTTGATACAGGACAGGATGGAGGTGTAGTGTAGAGCTGTGTGTACAGCGCAGGAATAGTAGATACAGGATGGAGGTGTATTGTAGAGCTGTGTGTACAGTACAGGAATAGTAGATACAGGACAGGATGGAGGTGTAGTGTAGAGCTGTGTGTACAGTACAGGAATAGTAGATACAGGACAGGATGGAGGTGTAGTGTAGAGCTGTGTACAGTGCAGGAATAGTAGATACAGGACAGGATGGAGGTGTAGTGTAGAGCTGTGTGTACAGTACAGGAATAGTAGGGGACAGGATGGAGGTGTAGTGTAGAGCTGTGTACAGTACAGGAATAGTAGATACAGGACATAATGGAGGTGTAGTGTAGAGCTGTGTACAGTACAGGAATAGTAGATACAGGACAGGATGGAGGTGTAGTGTAGAGCTGTGTGTACAGTACAGGAATAGTAGATACAGGACAGGATGGAGGTGTAGTGTAGAGCTGTGTACAGTAATAGTAGATACAGGACAGGATGGAGGTGTAGTGTAGAGCTGTGTACAGTACAGGAATAGTAGATACGGGACAGGATGGAGGTGTAGTGTAGAGCTGTGTACAGTACAGGAATAGTAGATACAGGACAGGATGGAGGTGTAGTGTAGAGCTGTGTACAGTACAGGAATAGTAGATACAGGACAGGATGGAGGTGTAGTGTAGAGCTGTGTACAGTACAGAAATAGTAGATACAGGACAGGATGGAGGTGTAGTGTAGAGCTGTGTATACAGTACAGGAATAGTAGATACAGGACAGGATGGAGGTGTAGTGTAGAGCTGTGTATACAGTACAGGAATAGTAGATACAGGACAGGATGGAGGTGTAGTGTAGAGCTGTGTACAGTACAGGAATAGTAGATAGAGGACAGGATGGAGGTGTAGTGTAGAGCTGTGTGTACAGTACAGGAATAGTGGATACGGGACAGGATGGAGGTGTAATGTAGAGCTGTTTACAGTACAGGAATAGATACGGGACAGGATGGAGGTGTAGTGTAGAGCTGTGTACAGTACAGGAATAGTATTTACAGGACAGGATGGAGGTGTAGTGTAGAGCTGTGTGTACAGTACAGGAATAGTAGATACGGGACAGGATGGAGGTGTAGTGTAGAGCTGTGTACAGTACAGGAATAGTAGATACAGGACGGAGGTGTAGTGTAGAGCTGTGTGTACAGTACAGGAATAGTAGATACAGGATGGAGGTGTAGTGTAGAGCTGTGTACAGTACAGGAATAGTAGATACAGGACAGGATGGAGGTGTAGTGTAGAGCTGTGTGTACAGTACAGGAATAGTAGATACGGGACAGGATGGAGGTGTAGTGTAGAGCTGTGTGTACAGTACAGGAATAGTAGATATGGGACAGGATGGAGGTGTAGTGTAGAGCTGTTTACAGTACAGGAATAGTAGATACAGGACAGGATGGAGGTGTAGTGTAGAGCTGTGTACAGTACAGGAATAGTAGATACAGGACAGGATGGAGGTGTAGTGTAGAGCTGTGTGTACAGTGCAGGAATAGTAGATACAGGACAGGATGGAGGTGTAGTGTAGAGCTGTGTGTACAGTACAGAAATAGTAGATACAGGACAGGATGGAGGTGTAGTGTAGAGCTGTGTACAGTACAGGAATAGTAGATACTGGACAGGATGGAGGTGTAGTGTAGAGCTGTGTGTAGAGTACAGGAATAGTAGATACAGGACAGGATGGAGGTGTAGTGTAGAGCTGTGTGTACAGGAATAGTAGATACAGGACAGGATGGAGGTGTAGTGTAGAGCTGTGTACAGTACAGGAATAGTAGATACAGGACAGGATGGAGGTGTAGTGTAGAGCTGTGTACAGAACAGGAATAGTAGATACAGGACAGGATGGAGGTGTAGTGTAGAGCTGTGTGTACAGAACAGGAATAGTAGATACAGGACAGGATGGAGGTGTAGTGTAGAGCTGTGTGTACAGTACAGGAATAGTAGATACAGTACAGGATGGAGGTGTAGTGTAGAGCTGTGTGTACAGGACAGGAATAGTAGATACAGGACAGGATGGAGGTGTAGTGTAGAGCTGTGTGTACAGGACAGGAATAGTAGATACAGGACAGGATGGAGGTGTAGTGTAGAGCTGTGTACAGTACAGGAATAGTAGATAGGGGACAGGATGGAGGTGTAGTGTAGAGCTGTGTACAGTACAGGAATAGTAGATAGGGGACAGGATGGAGGTGTAGTGTAGAGCTGTGTACAGTACAGGAATAGTTGATACAGGACAGGATGGAGGTGTAGTGTAGAGCTGTGTGTACAGCGCAGGAATAGTAGATACAGGATGGAGGTGTATTGTAGAGCTGTGTGTACAGTACAGGAATAGTAGATACAGGACAGGATGGAGGTGTAGTGTAGAGCTGTGTGTACAGTACAGGAATAGTAGATACAGGACAGGATGGAGGTGTAGTGTAGAGCTGTGTACAGTGCAGGAATAGTAGATACAGGACAGGATGGAGGTGTAGTGTAGAGCTGTGTGTACAGTACAGGAATAGTAGGGGACAGGATGGAGGTGTAGTGTAGAGCTGTGTACAGTACAGGAATAGTAGATACAGGACATAATGGAGGTGTAGTGTAGAGCTGTGTACAGTACAGGAATAGTAGATACAGGACAGGATGGAGGTGTAGTGTAGAGCTGTGTGTACAGTACAGGAATAGTAGATACAGGACAGGATGGAGGTGTAGTGTAGAGCTGTGTGTACAGTACAGGAATAGTAGATAGGGGACTGGATGGAGGTGTAGTGTAGAGCTGTGTACAGTACAGGAATAGTAGATACAGGACAGGATGGAGGTGTAGTGTAGAGCTGTGTACAGTACAGGAATAGTAGATACAGGACAGGATGGAGGTGTAGTGTAGAGCTGTGTACAGTACAGGAATAGTAGATACAGGACAGGATGGAGGTGTAGTGTAGAGCTGTGTGTACAGTACAGGAATAGTAGATAGGGGACAGGATGGAGGTGTAGTGTAGAGCTGTGTGTACAGTACAGGAATAGTAGATACAGGACAGGATGGAGGTGTAGTGTAGAGCTGTGTACAGTAATAGTAGATACAGGACAGGATGGAGGTGTAGTGTAGAGCTGTGTACAGTACAGGAATAGTAGATACGGGACAGGATGGAGGTGTAGTGTAGAGCTGTGTACAGTACAGGAATAGTAGATACAGGACAGGATGGAGGTGTAGTGTAGAGCTGTGTACAGTACAGGAATAGTAGATACAGGACAGGATGGAGGTGTAGTGTAGAGCTGTGTACAGTACAGAAATAGTAGATACAGGACAGGATGGAGGTGTAGTGTAGAGCTGTGTACAGTACAGGAATATTAGATACGGGACAGGATGGAGGTGTAGTGTAGAGCTGTGTATACAGTACAGGAATAGTAGATACAGGACAGGATGGAGGTGTAGTGTAGAGCTGTGTACAGTACAGGAATAGTAGATAGAGGACAGGATGGAGGTGTAGTGTAGAGCTGTGTGTACAGTACAGGAATAGTGGATACGGGACAGGATGGAGGTGTAATGTAGAGCTGTTTACAGTACAGGAATAGATACGGGACAGGATGGAGGTGTAGTGTAGAGCTGTGTACAGTACAGGAATAGTATTTACAGGACAGGATGGAGGTGTAGTGTAGAGCTGTGTACAGTACAGGAATAGTAGATACGGGACAGGATGGAGGTGTAGTGTAGAGCTGTGTACAGTACAGGAATAGTAGATACAGGACGGAGGTGTAGTGTAGAGCTGTGTGTACAGTACAGGAATAGTAGATACAGGACAGGATGGAGGTGTAGTGTAGAGCTGTGTACAGTACAGGAATAGTAGATACAGGACAGGATGGAGGTGTAGTGTAGAGCTGTGTGTACAGTACAGGAATAGTAGATACGGGACAGGATGGAGGTGTAGTGTAGAGCTGTGTGTACAGTACAGGAATAGTAGATATGGGACAGGATGGAGGTGTAGTGTAGAGCTGTTTACAGTACAGGAATAGTAGATACAGGACAGGATGGAGGTGTAGTGTAGAGCTGTGTACAGTACAGGAATAGTAGATACAGGACAGGATGGAGGTGTAGTGTAGAGCTGTGAGTACAGTACAGGAATAGTAGATATGGGACAGGATGGAGGTGTAGTGTAGATCTGTGTGTACAGTTCAGGAATAGTAGATACGGGACAGGATGGAGGTGTAGTGTAGAGCTGTGTACAGTACAGGAATAGTAGATACGGGACAGGATGGAGGTGTAGTGTAGAGCTGTGTACAGTACAGGAATAGTAGATACAGGATGGAGGTGTAGTGTAGAGCTGTGTGTACAGTGCAGGAATAGTAGATACGGGACAGGATGGAGGTGTAGTGTAGAGCTGTGTGTACAGTACAGGAATAGTAGATACAGGACAGGATGGAGGTGTAGTGTAGAGCTGTGTACAGTACAGGAATAGTAGATACAGGACAGGATGGAGGTGTAGAGCTGTGTGTCCAGTACAGGAATAGTAGATACAGGACAGGATGGAGGTATAGTGTAGAGCTGTGTGTACACTACAGGAATAGTAAATACAGGACAGGATGGAGGTGTAGTGTAGAGCTGTGTATACAGTGCATGAATAGTAGATACGGGACAGGATGGATGTGTAGTGTAGAGCTGTGTGTACACTACAGGAATAGTAAATACAGGACAGGATGGAGGTGTAGTGTAGAGCTGTGTATACAGTGCAGGAATAGTAGATACGGGACAGGATGGTGGTGTAGTGTAGAGCTGTGTACAGTACAGGAATAGTAGATACAGGACAGGATGGAGGTGTAGTGTACAGCTGTGTGTACAGTGCAGGAATAGTAGATACAGGACAGGATGGAGGTGTAGTGTAGAGCTGTGTGTACAGTGCAGGAATAGTAGATACAGGACAGGATGGAGGTGTAGTGTAGAGCTGTGTGTCCAGTACAGGAATAGTAGATACAGGACAGGATGGAGGTGTAGTGTAGAGCTGTGTACAGTACAGGAATAGTAGATACGGGACAGGATGGAGGTGTAGTGTAGAGCTGTGTACAGTACAGGAATAGTAGATACAGGACAGGATGGAGGTGTAGTGTAGAGCTGTGTCCAGTACAGGAATAGTAGATATGGGACAGGATGGAGGTGTAGTGTATAGCTGTGTACAGTACAGGAATAGTAGATACAGGACAAGATGGAGGTGTAGTGTAGAGCTGTGTACAGTACAGGAATAGTAGATACAGGACAGGATGGAGGTGTAGTGTAGAGCTGTGTGTACAGAACAGGAATAGTAGATACAGGACAGGATGGAGGTGTAGTGTAGAGCTGTGTACAGTACAGGAATAGTAGATACAGGACAGGATGGAGGTGTAGTGTAGAGCTGTGTACAGTACAGGAATAGTAGCTATGGGACAGGATGGAGGTGTAGTGTAGAGCTGTGTATACAGTGCAGGAATAGTAGATACAGGACAGGATGGAGGTGTAGTGTAGAGCTGTGTACAGTACAGGAATAGTAGATACGGGACAGGATGGAGGTGTAGTGTAGAGCTGTGTACAGTACAGGAATAGTAGATATGGGACAGGATGGAGGTGTAGTGTAGAGCTGTGTACAGTACAGGAATAGTAGATACAGGACAGGATGGAGGTGTAGTGTAGAGCTGTGTGTCCAGTACAGGAATAGTAGATACAGGACAGGATGGAGGTGTAGTGTAGAGCTGTGTGTACAGTACAGGAATAGTAGATACGGGACAGGATGGAGGTGTAGTGTAGAGCTGTGTACAGTACAGGAATAGTAGATACAGGACAGGATGGAGGTGTAGTGTAGAGCTGTGTACAGTACAGGAATAGTAGATACAGGACAGGATGGAGGTGTAGTGTAGAGCTGTGTGTCCAGTACAGGAATAGTAGATACAGGACAGGATGGAGGTGTAGTGTAGAGCTGTGTGTACAGTACAGGAATAGTTGATATGGGACAGGATGGAGGTGTAGTGTAGAGCTGTGTATACAGTGCAGGAATAGTAGATACAGGACAGGATGGAGGTGTAGTGTAGAGCTGTGTACAGCACAGGAATAGTAGATACGGGACAGGATGGAGGTGTAGTGTAGAGCTGTGTACAGTACAGGAATAGTAGATATGGGACAGGATGGAGGTGTAGTGTAGAGCTGTGTACAGTACAGGAATAGTAGATACAGGACAGGATGGAGGTGTAGTGTAGAGCTGTGTGTCCAGTACAGGAATAGTAGATACAGGACAGGATGGAGGTGTTGTGTAGAGCTGTGCGTACAGTGCAGGAATAGTAGATACAGGACAGGATGGAGGTGTAGTGTAGAGCTGTGTGTATAGTACAGAAATAGTAGATACAGGACAGGATGGAGGTGTAGTGTAGAGCTGTGTACAGTACAGGAATAGTAGATACTGGACAGGATGGAGGTGTAGTGTAGAGCTGTGTGTAGAGTACAGGAATAGTAGATACAGGACAGGATGGAGGTGTAGTGTAGAGCTGTGTGTACAGGAATAGTAGATACAGGACAGGATGGAGGTGTAGTGTAGAGCTGTGTACAGTACAGGAATAGTAGATACAGGACAGGATGGAGGTGTAGTGTAGAGCTGTGTACAGTACAGGAATAGTAGATACAGGACAGGATGGAGGTGTAGTGTAGAGCTGTGTGTACAGAACAGGAATAGTAGATACAGGACATGATGGAGGTGTAGTGTAGAGCTGTGTGTACAGTACAGGAATAGTAGATACAGTACAGGATGGAGGTGTAGTGTAGAGCTGTGTGTACAGAACAGGAATAGTAGATACAGGACAGGATGGAGGTGTAGTGTAGAGCTGTGTGTACAGAACAGGAATAGTAGATACAGGACATGATGGAGGTGTAGTGTAGAGCTGTGTGTACAGTACAGGAATAGTAGATACAGTACAGGATGGAGGTGTAGTGTAGAGCTGTGTGTACAGAACAGGAATAGTAGATACAGGACAGGATGGAGGTGTAGTGTAGAGTTGTGTGTACAGGACAGGAATAGTAGATACAGGACAGGATGGAGGTGTAGTGTAGAGCTGTGTACAGTACAGGAATAGTAGATAGGGGACAGGATGGAGGTGTAGTGTAGAGCTGTGTACAGTACAGGAATAGTTGATACAGGACAGGATGGAGGTGTAGTGTAGAGCTGTGTGTACAGTACAGGAATAGTAGGGGACAGGATGGAGGTGTAGTGTAGAGCTGTGTGTACAGAACAGGAATAGTAGATACAGGACAGGATGGAGGTGTAGTGTAGAGTTGTGTGTACAGGACAGGAATAGTAGATACAGGACAGGATGGAGGTGTAGTGTAGAGCTGTGTACAGTACAGGAATAGTAGATAGGGGACAGGATGGAGGTGTAGTATAGAGCTGTGTACAGTACAGGAATAGTTGATACAGGACAGGATGGAGGTGTAGTGTAGAGCTGTGTGTACAGCACAGGAATAGTAGATACAGGATGGAGGTGTATTGTAGAGCTGTGTGTACAGTACAGGAATAGTAGATACAGGACAGGATGGAGGTGTAGTGTAGAGCTGTGTGTACAGTACAGGAATAGTAGATACAGGACAGGATGGAGGTGTAGTGTAGAGCTGTGTGTACAGAACAGGAATAGATACAGGATGGAGGTGTAGTGTAGAGTTGTGTGTACAGGACAGGAATAGTAGATACAGGACAGGATGGAGGTGTAGTGTAGAGCTGTGTACAGTACAGGAATAGTAGATAGGGGACAGGATGGAGGTGTAGTGTAGAGCTGTGTACAGTACAGGAATAGTTGATACAGGACAGGATGGAGGTATAGTGTAGAGCTGTGTGTACAGCACAGGAATAGTAGATACAGGATGGAGGTGTATTGTAGAGCTGTGTGTACAGTACAGGAATAGTAGATACAGGACAGGATGGAGGTGTAGTGTAGAGCTGTGTGTACAGTACAGGAATAGTAGATACAGGACAGGATGGAGGTGTAGTGTAGAGCTGTGTGTACAGTACAGGAATAGTAGGGGACAGGATGGAGGTGTAGTGTAGAGCTGTGTGTACAGTACAGGAATAGTAGATACAGGACATAATGGAGGTGTAGTGTAGAGCTGTGTGTACAGTACAGGAATAGTAGATACAGGACAGGATGGAGGTGTAGTGTAGAGCTGTGTGTACAGTACAGGAATAGTAGATAGGGGACTGGATGGAGGTGTAGTGTAGAGCTGTGTGTACAGTACAGGAATAGTAGATACAGGACAGGATGGAGGTGTAGTGTAGAGCTGTGTACAGTACAGGAATAGTAGATACAGGACTGGATGGAGGTGTAGTGTAGAGCTGTGTGTACAGTACAGGAATAGTAGATAGGGGACAGGATGGAGGTGTAGTGTAGAGCTGTGTGTACAGTACAGGAATAGTAGATACTGGACAGGATGGAGGTGTAGTGTAGAGCTGTGTACAGTAATAGTAGATACAGGACAGGATGGAGGTGTAGTGTAGAGCTGTGTACAGTACAGGAATAGTAGATACGGGACAGGATGGAGGTGTAGTGTAGAGCTGTGTACAGTACAGGAATAGTAGATACAGGACAGGATGGAGGTGAAGTGTAGAGCTGTGTACAGTACAGGAATAGTAGATACAGGACAGGATGGAGGTGTAGTGTAGAGCTGTGTACAGTACAGGAATAGTAGATACAGTACAGGATGGAGGTGTAGTGTAGAGCTGTGTACAGTACAGAAATAGTAGATACAGGACAGGATGGAGGTGTAGTGTAGAGCTGTGTGTACAGTACAGAAATAGTAGATACAGGACAGGATGGAGGTGTAGTGTAGAGCTGTGTACAGTACAGGAATAGTAGATACAGGACAGGATGGAGGTGTAGTGTAGAGCTGTGTGTACAGTACAGGAATAGTAGATACAGGACAGGATGGAGGTGTAGTGTAGAGCTGTGTGTACAGGAATAGTAGATACAGGACAGGATGGAGGTGTAGTGTAGAGCTGTGTGTACAGTACAGGAATAGTAGATACAGGACAGGATGGAGGTGTAGTGTAGAGCTGTGTGTACAGAACAGGAATAGATACAGGATGGAGGTGTAGTGTAGAGTTGTGTGTACAGGACAGGAATAGTAGATACAGGACAGGATGGAGGTGTAGTGTAGAGCTGTGTACAGTACAGGAATAGTAGATAGGGGACAGGATGGAGGTGTAGTGTAGAGCTGTGTACAGTACAGGAATAGTTGATACAGGACAGGATGGAGGTATAGTGTAGAGCTGTGTGTACAGCACAGGAATAGTAGATACAGGATGGAGGTGTATTGTAGAGCTGTGTGTACAGTACAGGAATAGTAGATACAGGACAGGATGGAGGTGTAGTGTAGAGCTGTGTGTACAGTACAGGAATAGTAGATACAGGACAGGATGGAGGTGTAGTGTAGAGCTGTGTGTACAGTACAGGAATAGTAGGGGACAGGATGGAGGTGTAGTGTAGAGCTGTGTGTACAGTACAGGAATAGTAGATACAGGACATAATGGAGGTGTAGTGTAGAGCTGTGTGTACAGTACAGGAATAGTAGATACAGGACAGGATGGAGGTGTAGTGTAGAGCTGTGTGTACAGTACAGGAATAGTAGATAGGGGACTGGATGGAGGTGTAGTGTAGAGCTGTGTGTACAGTACAGGAATAGTAGATACAGGACAGGATGGAGGTGTAGTGTAGAGCTGTGTACAGTACAGGAATAGTAGATACAGGACTGGATGGAGGTGTAGTGTAGAGCTGTGTGTACAGTACAGGAATAGTAGATAGGGGACAGGATGGAGGTGTAGTGTAGAGCTGTGTGTACAGTACAGGAATAGTAGATACTGGACAGGATGGAGGTGTAGTGTAGAGCTGTGTACAGTAATAGTAGATACAGGACAGGATGGAGGTGTAGTGTAGAGCTGTGTACAGTACAGGAATAGTAGATACGGGACAGGATGGAGGTGTAGTGTAGAGCTGTGTACAGTACAGGAATAGTAGATACAGGACAGGATGGAGGTGAAGTGTAGAGCTGTGTACAGTACAGGAATAGTAGATACAGGACAGGATGGAGGTGTAGTGTAGAGCTGTGTACAGTACAGGAATAGTAGATACAGTACAGGATGGAGGTGTAGTGTAGAGCTGTGTACAGTACAGAAATAGTAGATACAGGACAGGATGGAGGTGTAGTGTAGAGCTGTGTGTACAGTACAGAAATAGTAGATACAGGACAGGATGGAGGTGTAGTGTAGAGCTGTGTACAGTACAGGAATAGTAGATACAGGACAGGATGGAGGTGTAGTGTAGAGCTGTGTGTACAGTACAGGAATAGTAGATACAGGACAGGATGGAGGTGTAGTGTAGAGCTGTGTGTACAGGAATAGTAGATACAGGACAGGATGGAGGTGTAGTGTAGAACTGTGTGTACAGTACAGGAATAGTAGATACGGGACAGGATGGAGGTGTAGTGTAGAGCTGTGTACAGTACAGGAATAGTAGATACAGGACAGGATGGAGGTGTAGTGTAGAGCTGTGTGTACAGTGCAGGAATAGTAGATACAGGACAGGATGGAGGTGTAGTGTAGAGCTGTGTGTACAGTACAGAAATAGTAGATACAGGACAGGATGGAGGTGTAGTGTAGAGCTGTGTACAGTACAGGAATAGTAGATACTGGACAGGATGGAGGTGTAGTGTAGAGCTGTGTGTAGAGTACAGGAATAGTAGATACAGGACAGGATGGAGGTGTAGTGTAGAGCTGTGTGTACAGGAATAGTAGATACAGGACAGGATGGAGGTGTAGTGTAGAGCTGTGTACAGTACAGGAATAGTAGATACAGGACAGGATGGAGGTGTAGTGTAGAGCTGTGTACAGTACAGGAATAGTAGATACAGGACAGGATGGAGGTGTAGTGTAGAGCTGTGTGTACAGAACAGGAATAGTAGATACAGGACAGGATGGAGGTGTAGTGTAGAGCTGTGTATACAGTACAGGAATAGTAGATACAGTACAGGATGGAGGTGTAGTGTAGAGCTGTGTGTACAGAACAGGAATAGTAGATACAGGACAGGATGGAGGTGTAGTGTAGAGCTGTGTGTACAGTACAGGAATAGTAGATACAGTACAGGATGGAGGTGTAGTGTAGAGCTGTGTGTACAGAACAGGAATAGTAGATACAGGACAGGATGGAGGTGTAGTGTAGAGTTGTGTGTACAGGACAGGAATAGTAGATACAGGACAGGATGGAGGTGTAGTGTAGAGCTGTGTACAGTACAGGAATAGTAGATAGGGGACAGGATGGAGGTGTAGTGTAGAGCTGTGTACAGTACAGGAATAGTAGATAGGGGACAGGATGGAGGTGTAGTGTAGAGCTGTGTACAGTACAGGAATAGTTGATACAGGACAGGATGGAGGTGTAGTGTAGAGCTGTGTACAGTACAGGAATAGTTGATACAGGACAGGATGGAGGTGTAGTGTAGAGCTGTGTACAGTACAGGAATAGTAGATAGGGGACAGGATGGAGGTGTAGTGTAGAGCTGTGTACAGTACAGGAATAGTTGATACAGGACAGGATGGAGGTGTAGTGTAGAGCTGTGTGTACAGCACAGGAATAGTAGATACAGGATGGAGGTGTAGTGTAGATCTGTGTGTACAGTACAGGAATAGTAGATACAGGACAGGATGGAGGTGTAGTGTAGAGCTGTGTGTACAGTACAGGAATAGTAGATACAGGACAGGATGGAGGTGTAGTGTAGAGCTGTGTACAGTACAGGAATAGTAGATACAGGACAGGATGGAGGTGTAGTGTAGAGCTGTGTGTACAGTACAGGAATAGTAGATAGGGGACTGGATGGAGGTGTAGTGTAGAGCTGTGTGTACAGTACAGGAATAGTAGATACAGGACAGGATGGAGGTGTAGTGTAGAGCTGTGTACAGTACAGGAATAGTAGATACAGGACAGGATGGAGGTGTAGTGTAGAGCTGTGTGTACAGTACAGGAATAGTAGATAGGGGACAGGATGGAGGTGTAGTGTAGAGCTGTGTGTACAGTACAGGAATAGTAGATACAGGACAGGATGGAGGTGTAGTGTAGAGCTGTGTACAGTAATAGTAGATACAGGACAGGATGGAGGTGTAGTGTAGAGCTGTGTACAGTACAGGAATAGTAGATACAGGATGGAGGTGTAGTGTAGAGCTGTGTACAGTACAGGAATAGTAGATACAGGACAGGATGGAGGTGTAGTGTAGAGCTGTGTGTACAGTACAGGAATAGTAGAGACAGGATGGAGGTGTAGTTTAGATCTGTGTACAGTACAGGAATAGTAGATACAGGACAGGATGGAGGTGTAGTGTAGAGCTGTGTGTACAGTACAGGAATAGTAGATACAGGACAGGATGGAGGTGTAGTGTAGAGCTGTGTGTACAGTACAGGAATAGTAGATACAGGACAGGATGGAGGTGTAGTGTAGAGCTGTGTGTACAGTACAGGAATAGTAGATACAGGACAGGATGGAGGTGTAGTGTAGAGCTGTGTACAGTACAGGAATAGTAGATACAGGACAGGATGGAGGTGTAGTGTAGAGCTGTGTACAGTACAGGAATAGTAGATACGGGACAGGATGGAGGTGTAGTGTAGAGCTGTGTACAGTACAGGAATAGTAGATACAGGACAGGATGGAGGTGTAGTGTAGAGCTGTGTACAGTACAGGAATAGTAGATACAGGACAGGATGGAGGTGTAGTGTAGAGCTGTGTGTACAGTACAGGAATAGTAGATACAGGTCAGGATGGAGGTGTAGTGTAGAGCTGTGTACTGTACAGGAATAGTAGATACAGGACAGGATGGAGGTGTAGTGTAGAGCTGTGTACAGTACAGGAATTCATATATGATAATGCCCAGTATCAGAGAACGAGACAAGGCGGTGACCATGGTCCAAAAACGCCTTGTGCATGGATTACCACTCCATATGCTAATCTTAAAAAGGAGAAAACGGAGTAACGGATACAAAATATATGCAAAAGTATAAATTTTATTAATACTCACATCAAGTGCTGACAAGTATACAAGTTGACTAAAATAGGGGGGATAAGCCCCAATGATACAACAATCAGGACAGACAAGGACAGGGTAAATAAAATGATACCAGTGCTCGAAATCTACATGGCACAACGTTCAGTCAGCCCATGGGCATTGCACATAACAGACATGTGTCTAATGGTAAAAGATAGTCAAATATGGCATACTCAATTAAATGTGTATTGTACATAGTTGTACATGTCTAGAGCGCCAAAAAAAAAAAAAAAAAAAACATCCAGAGGGGTCAATGTGCAAGTCCAATGGACACTGAACATAAATGAATCAATGACATGTGGAAGGATTCTTACATAGTAAATAACATATGTATCAGCATATCAAAACTGCACAATTGTGCCAGAGAGAACCCGGGAGACGACCCGCCCAGCGGTCCAAATGACCGAAGTGTGGAAACAAGTAAAGGCAGGCTGCTTACCGGGGAGCAGAGGAGGTGAAGGCCCATGCAACGACACCCGACGTACGTTTCGCGCCCGCCACAGGCGCTTTATCACCCTTATCCTCTTGCACATTGACCCCTCTGGATGGTTTTTTTTTTTTTTTTTTTTTTTTTGGCGCTCTAGACATGTACAACTATGTACAATACACATTTAATTGAGTATGCCATATTTGACTATCTTTTACCATTAGACACATGTCTGTTATGTGCAATGCCCATGGGCTGACTGAACGTTGTGCCATGTAGATTTCGAGCACTGGTATCATTTTATTTACCCTGTCCTTGTCTGTCCTGATTGTTGTATCATTGGGGCTTATCCCCCCTATTTTAGTCAACTTGTATACTTGTCAGCACTTGATGTGAGTATTAATAAAATTTATACTTTTGCATATATTTTGTATCCGTTACTCCGTTTTCTCCTTTTTAAGACAGTACAGGAATTGTAGATACAGGACAGGATGGAGGTGTAGTGTGAATCTGTGTGTACAGTACAGGAATAGTAGATACAGGACAGGATGGAGGTGTAGTGTAGAGCTGTGTGTACAGTACAGGAATAGTAGATACAGGACAGGGTGGAGGTGTAGTGTAGAGCTGTGTACAGTACAGGAATAGTAGATACAGGATGGAGGTGTAGTGTAGAGCTGTGTGTCCAGTACAGGAATAGTAGATACAGGATGGAGGTGTAGTGTAGAGCTGTGTACAGTACAGGAATAGTAGATACAGGATGGAGGTGTAGTGTAGAGCTGTGTGTCCAGTACAGGAATAGTAGATACAGGACAGGATGGAGGTGTAGTGTAGAGCTGTGTACAGTACAGGAATAGTAGATACAGGACAGGATGGAGGAGTAGTGTAGAGCTGTGTGTACAGTACAGGAATAGTAGATACAGGACAGGATGGAGGTGTAGTGTAGAGCTGTGTGTACAGTACAGGAATAGTAGATACGGGACAGGATGGAGGTGTAGTGTAGAGCTGTGTGTACTGTACAGGAATAGTAGATACGGGACAGGATGGAGGTGTAGTGTGGAGCTGTGTACAGTACAGGAATAGTAGATACGGGACAGGGTGGAGGTGTAGAGCTGTGTACAGTACAGGAATAGTAGATACAGGACAGGATGGAGGTGTAGTGTAGAGCTGTGTACAGTACAGGAATAGTAGATACGGGACAGGGTGGAGGTGTAGAGCTGTGTACAGTACAGGAATAGTAGATACAGGACAGGATGGAGGTGTAGTGTAGAGCTGTGTGTACAGTACAGGAATAGTAGATACAGGACAGGATGGAGGTGTAGTGTAGAGCTGTGTACAGTACAGGAATAGTAGATACAGGACAGGATGGAGGTGTAGTGTAGAGCTGTGTACAGTACAGGAATAGTAGATACAGGACAGGATGGAGGTGTAGTGTAGAGCTGTGTACAGTACAGGAATAGTAGATACAGGACAGGATGGAGGTGTAGTGTAGAGCTGTGTACTGTACAGGAATAGTAGATACAGGACAGGATGGAGGTGTAGTGTAGAGCTGTGTGTACAGTACAGGAATAGTAGATACGGGACAGGATGGAGGTGTAGTGTAGAGCTGTGTACTGTACAGGAATAGTAGATACAGGACAGGATGGAGGTGTAGTGTAGAGCTGTGTACAGTACAGGAATAGTAGATACAGGACAGGATGGAGGTGTAGTGTAGAGCTGTGTACAGTAAAGGAATAGTAGATACAGGATGGAGGTGTAGTGTAGAACTGTGTGTACAGTACAGGAATAGTAGATACAGGATGGAGGTGTAGTGTAGAGCTGTGTGTACAGTACAGGAATAGTAGATACAGGACAGGATGGAGGTGTAGTGTAGAGCTGTGTACAGTAAAGGAATAGTAGATACAGGATGGAGGTGTAGTGTAGAGCTGTGTACAGTACAGGAATAGTAGATACAGGATGGAGGTGTAGTGTAGAGCTGTGTGTACAGTACAGGAATAGTAGATACAGGATGGAGGTGTAGTGTAGAGCTGTGTGTACAGTACAGGAATAGTAGATACAGGACAGGATGGAAGTGTAGTGTAGAGCTGTGTATACAGTACATGAATAGTAGATACAGGACAGGATGGAGGTGTAGTGTAGAGCTGTGTGTACAGTACAGGAATACTAGTTACAGGACAGGATGGAGGTGTAGTGTAGAGCTGTGTACAGTACAGGAATAGTAGATACAGGACAGGATGGAGGTGTAGTGTAGAGCTGTGTACTGTACAGGAATAGTAGATACAGGACAGGATGGAGGTGTAGTGTAGAGCTGTGTGTACAGTACAGGAATAGTAGATACGGGACAGGATGGAGGTGTAGTGTAGAGCTGTGTACTGTACAGGAATAGTAGATACAGGATGGAGGTGTAGTGTAGAGCTGTGTACAGTACAGGAATAGTAGATACAGGACAGGATGGAGGTGTAGTGTAGAGCTGTGTGTACAGTACAGGAATAGTAGATACGGGACAGGATGGAGGTGTAGTGTAGAGCTGTGTACTGTACAGGAATAGTAGATACAGGATGGAGGTGTAGTGTAGAGCTGTGTACAGTACAGGAATAGTAGATACAGGACAGGATGGAGGTGTAGTGTAGAGCTGTGTATACAGTACATGAATAGTAGATACAGGACAGGATGGAGGTGTAGTGTAGAGCTGTGTACAGTACAGGAATAGTAGATACAGGACAGGATGGAGGTGTAGTGTAGAGCTGTGTACAGTACAGGAATAGTAGATACAGGACAGGATGGAGGTGTAGTGTAGAGCTGTGTACAGTACAGGAATAGTAGATACGGGACAGGATGGAAGTGTAGTGTAGAGCTGTGTATACAGTACATGAATAGTAGATACAGGACAGGATGGAGGTGTAGTGTAGAGCTGTGTACAGTACAGGAATAGTAGATACAGGACAGGATGGAGGTGTAGTGTAGAGCTGTGTACAGTACAGGAATAGTAGATACGGGACAGGATGGAGGTGTAGTGTAGAGCTGTGTACAGTACAGGAATAGTAGATACAGGACAGGATGGAGGTGTAGTGTAGAGCTGTGTGTACAGTGCAGGAATAGTAGATACAGGACAGGATGGAGGTGTAGTGTAGAGCTGTGTGTACAGTGCAGGAATAGTAGATACAGGATGGAGGTGTAGTGTAGAGCTGTGTGTACAGTACAGGAATAGTAGATACAGGACAGGATGGAAGTGTAGTGTAGAGCTGTGTATACAGTACAGGAATAGTAGATACAGGACAGGATGGAAGTGTAGTGTAGAGCTGTGTGTACAGTGCAGGAATAGTAGATACAGGACAGGATGGAGGTGTAGTGTAGAGCTGTGTGTACAGTGCAGGAATAGTAGATACAGGATGGAGGTGTAGTGTAGAGCTGTGTGTACAGTACAGGAATAGTAGATACAGGACAGGATGGAAGTGTAGTGTAGAGCTGTGTATACAGTACAGGAATAGTAGATACAGGATGGAAGTGTAGTGTAGAGCTGTGTATACAGTACAGGAATAGTAGATACAGGACAGGATGGAAGTGTAGTGTAGAGCTGTGTATACAGTACAGGAATAGTAGATACAGGACAGGATGGAGGTGTAGTGTAGAGCTGTGTGTACAGTGCAGGAATAGTAGATACAGGATGGAGGTGTAGTGTAGAGCTGTGTGTACAGTACAGGAATAGTAGATACAGGACAGGATGGAAGTGTAGTGTAGAGCTGTGTATACAGTGCAGGAATAGTAGATACAGGACAGGATGGAAGTGTAGTGTAGAGCTGTGTATACAGTACAGGAATAGTAGATACAGGACAGGATGGAAGTGTAGTGTAGAGCTGTGTATACAGTACAGGAATAGTAGATACAGGACAGGATGGAGGTGTAGTGTAGAGCTGTGTGTACAGTGCAGGAATGGTAGATACAGGATGGAGGTGTAGTGTAGAGCTGTGTGTACAGTACAGGAATAGTAGATACAGGACAGGATGGAAGTGTAGTGTAGAGCTGTGTATACAGTACAGGAATAGTAGATACAGGACAGGATGGAGGTGTAGTGTAGAGCTGTGTGTACAGTGCAGGAATAGTAGATACAGGACAGGATGGAGGTGTAGTGTAGAGCTGTGTGTACAGTGCAGGAATAGTAGATACAGGATGGAGGTGTAGTGTAGAGCTGTGTGTACAGTACAGGAATAGTAGATACAGGACAGGATGGAGGTGTAGTGTAGAGCTGTGTACAGTACAGGAATAGTAGATACAGGACAGGATGGAGGTGTAGTGTAGAGCTGTGTGTACAGTGCAGGAATAGTAGATACAGGACAGGATGGAGGTGTAGTGTAGAGCTGTGTACAGTACAGGAATAGTAGATACAGGATGGAGGTGTAGTGTAGAGCTGTGTGTACAGTACAGGAATAGTAGATACAGGACAGGATGGAAGTGTAGTGTAGAGCTGTGTATACAGTACAGGAATAGTAGATACAGGACAGGATGGAAGTGTAGTGTAGAGCTGTGTACAGTACAGGAATAGTAGATACAGGACAGGATGGAGGTGTAGTGTAGAGCTGTGTACAGTACAGGAATAGTAGATACAGGACAGGATGGAGGTGTAGTGTAGAGCTGTGTGTACAGTGCAGGAATAGTAGATACAGGACAGGATGGAGGTGTAGTGTAGAGCTGTGTACAGTACAGGAATAGTAGATACAGGATGGAGGTGTAGTGTAGAGCTGTGTGTACAGTACAGGAATAGTAGATACAGGACAGGATGGAGGTGTAGTGTAGAGCTGTGTACAGTACAGGAATAGTAGATACAGGATGGAGGTGTAGTGTAGAGCTGTGTGTACAGTACAGGAATAGTAGATACAGGATGGAGGTGTAGTGTAGAGCTGTGTGTACAGTACAGGAATAGTAGATACAAGATGGAGGTGTAGTGTAGAGCTGTGTGTACAGTACAGGAATAGTAGATACAGGACAGGATGGAGGTGTAGTGTAGAGCTGTGTACAGTACAGGAATAGTAGATACAGGATGGAGGTGTAGTGTAGAGCTGTGTGTACAGTACAGGAATAGTAGATACAGGATGGAGGTGTAGTGTAGAGCTGTGTACAGTACAGGAATAGTAGATACAGGATGGAGGTGTAGTGTAGAGCTGTGTGTACAGTACAGGAATAGTAGATACAGGACAGGATGGAGGTGTAGTGTAGAGCTGTGTGTACAGTACAGGAATAGTAGATACAAGATGGAGGTGTAGTGTAGAGCTGTGTGTACAGTACAGGAATAGTAGATACAGGACAGGATGGAGGTGTAGTGTAGAGCTGTGTACAGTACAGGAATAGTAGATACAGGACAGGATGGAGGTGTAGTGTAGAGCTGTGTACAGTACAGGAATAGTAGATACAAGATGGAGGTGTAGTGTAGAGCTGTGTGTACAGTACAGGAATAGTAGATACAGGACAGGATGGAGGTGTAGTGTAGAGCTGTGTACAGTACAGGAATAGTAGATACAGGACAGGATGGAGGTGTAGTGTAGAGCTGTGTACAGTACAGGAATAGTAGATACAGGATGGAGGTGTAGTGTAGAGCTGTGTGTACAGTACAGGAATAGTAGATACAGGATGGAGGTGTAGTGTAGAGCTGTGTACAGTACAGGAATAGTAGATACAGGATGGAGGTGTAGTGTAGAGCTGTGTACAGTACAGGAATAGTAGATACAGGACAGGATGGAGGTGTAGTGCAGAGCTGTGTGTACAGTACAGGAATAGTAGATACAGGACAGGATGGAGGTGTAGTGTAGAGCTGTGTACAGTACAGGAATAGTAGATACAGGATGGAGGTGTAGTGTAGAGCTGTGTGTACAGTACAGGAATAGTAGATACAGGATGGAGGTGTAGTGTAGAGCTGTGTGTACAGTACAGGAATGGCAGAGCTTGTAGTAGTGACGTGACGTCTCTTCTCCTTCCTTGTAGGAACACCATGAGGAGGACTGCTTCCTGTACATTGCATACAGTGATGAGAGTGTGTACGGGCAGTAATCGTTACCCCTCTGCCCTGTTGATGGTTTTTCTTCCGCCCTTCTCTGCTCGCTTCAGTTTTCTTCTTTAATCCTGTAATCTTGGTTTATTTGCCCCTTCGGGCTCCTTATCTCGGGGTTGTAGAGTTTTCTCCCCTTTTCTTCAGCCCTATTATGGGTTGTTCGTAATAAATTAACTTGACCTGTTCTGTGTCCATCTTGTGTGTGAAAATAAGGGAAGAAAAATGGTGATGACTCACGGAAACAGAGAAGCGCGATACTACGGAGAGTAACACTAATCCCAAACTGATCCTCCACTATATCAGCAGTAAGAGAATCATAAGTGACAGTGTAGGAGCCTCAAAGAATTGTGGGGAAAGAATGATTGTAGAAGACGAGGAAAAAGCGAATATATTACACCCCTTCACCCCCAATGGTGGTCTGCACGTTCATGCCCGGGCCAATTCTTACACTTCTGACCCCCGTCCCTTTATGAGGTTATAGCTCTGGAGCTTCCATGGATCCCGGTGATTCTGACATTGTTTTCTCGTGGAACATTTCATATAACTTACGTTTATTTGTGAAAAAAAGTAAATTTGGTGATAATTTTATAAATTTCACAATTTTCCAACTTTTAATTTTCCTGCTTTTAAAAGCACAGAGATATGGCGCACAAAGTACTTAATAAGTAACATTTCCCACATGTTTACATCAGCACAATTTTGGGAATTTTTTTTTTTTTTTATATATATATACTTTTTTTTTACATTATCCCAGTGTGGGACATCACTATATAGTGTCAGATCGCTGGTCTGACTCTTTGTACTGCACTGAGTCAGATCAGCAATCTGGCAGGCAGAGTAGGAGGCTTCTCAGTGCCTGCTCGCAGTAGGCACTGAGAAGTCTCCTCCCTGTGGGATCCGGAAGGCCCCGGCGGCCATCTTGGATCTGGGGGCCTGCTTGGAGAAGGCCCTCGGAACAGCGCAATCACATCACGTTCTGAGGGTCTCAGGGAAGCACCCAGGAAGCCCCCTCCCTACCCGAAGCTTCCCTATGCCCCAGAAAACTGCGATCATGTTTGATCGCAGTATGCTGGGGTTAATGTGCCAGGAGCCGTCCGTGACCGCTCCTGGCACATAGTGCCAGGTGTCAGCTGTGATAATCAGCTGACACCCATCTGCGATCACCTGCACTCCCCCCCCCGTGAGCACAGCTAATCGCGATGACATACTATACCGTCCATGGGAATTTGGGCCCAGGTCACCTGGACTGGATAGTACATCAGGTGTCAGAAAGGGGTTAAACACCTCCATGGTATTCACGGTGGAAAATGAAATGCCGAGAGACAAAGAAAACCCGATATTAAGGGTCACCAATCTAACCCAAGAAGAGGGGCGAAACCGGCTACATAAGATTACAATAGAGAAATCCCCGGGTCCGGATGGCATACACCCACGAGTACTAAGAGAACTAAGGAATGTAATAGGCAAACCATTATTTCTTATATTTAGGGACTCTATGGCGACGGGGTCTGTTCCACAGGACTGGCGCATAGCAAATGTGGTACCAATATTCAAAAAAGGGCTCTAAAAGTGACCCTGGAAATTATAGGCCAGTAAGTCTAACCTCTATTGTTGGTGAGATATGTGAGGGGTTTCTGAGGGACGTTATTCTGGATAATCTCACTGAGAATAACTGTGTAACTCCATATCAGCATGGGTTTATGAGGAATCGCTCCTGTTAAACCAATCTAGTCAGTTTTTATGGAGAGGTAAGCTATAGACTGTACCAAGGTGAGTCATTGGATGTGGTAGATCTTTGATTTTTCCAAAGCTTTTGATACCGAGCCACACAAGAGGTTGGTACACAAAATGAGAATGCCAGGTCTGAGGGAAATGTGTGTAAATGGGTAAGTAACTGGCTGAGTGATAGAAAGCAGAGGGGGGTTATAAATGGTATATTCTCTAACTGGGTCGCTGTGACCAGTGGGGACCGCAGGGGTCGGTGTTGGGACCTCTTCAACATATTTATTAACGATCTGATAGAAGGTTTACACAGTAAAATATCGGTATTTGCAGATGATACAAAACTATGTAAAGCAGTCAATACAAGAGAAGATAGAATTCTGCTACAGATGGAGCTAGATAAGTTTGGAACTTGGGCCGAAAGGTAGCAGATGCGGTGTAACAATGATAAATGTAAGGTTATACACATGGGAAGAAGGAATCAATATTACCATTACACACTGAACAGGAAACCTCTGGGTAAATCTGACATGGAGAAGGACTTGGGGATCCTAGTTAATGATAAACTTACCAGGAGCAGCCAGTGCCAGGCAGCGGCTGCCAAGGCAAACAGGATCATGGGGTGCATTAAAAGAGGTCTGGATACACATGATGAGAGCATTATACTGCCTCTGTACAAATCGCTGGTTAGACCACACATGGAGTACTGAGTACAATTTTGGGCACCGGTGCTCAAGAAGGATATAATGGAACTAGAGGGAGTACAAAGGAGGGCAACAAAAATAAAGGGGAAAAATAACTACAATACCCAGAGAGATTAGCAAAATTAGGATTACTTAGTCTAGAAGAAAGACTAAGGGTGTTGTGAGTTCATTTTTCCCTTCACCGTTGAGGTCTGATGAACTCCCTCCTCTGGTGAAGGAAGGTAGTGTGGCTGATTACCAAACACCTGGCCAGCTAGATGATGACTGGGTGGCTGGAATTGAGGACTGGATATAAGCCTGCCGATTCCCTTCTGCCTCGCTGGTGATCCTGCTGGATTCTTGGAGACCAGTCTGATTCCTGCGTCTCAAAGCTAAGTTTTTCTGCTCTGCTTTGTACACTTCAGTTTTGTTTTTGCTTTGCCTTGATTTTTGGGAGTTCTGCCATCCCCGGCTGGGGGTGAGCAGAATTCCATTTTTGTCTCTGATCTGTTGGTCTTTTGTTCTGTCTTCAGAATATACCGGAGTGCTGATTTAGTCTTTTGAAGCCTAGCGACTTCAGGGCCTGTTTTTCCTATCAGTCGGTTGGCACATTTTAGTTAGGGTTTTTGCGGATGGCAGACAGCAGCTTTCCTATCCTGTCCTATTTTAGTTAGCTTGCGCCCGATCGTTTGCTCAACCTATCTTTCTATCTGTTAGTGTTTTCATCTTGCTTCACCGTCATTATATGTTGGGGGCTGCCTATTGCTTTGGGGTCTGCTCTGGGGCAGTTTAGTTTTTCCCCTTTCTGTCTTTAGGCTATGTAGTTCTCCGGCTGTGATCGAGGGGTCTAGGGCACCGTGGGAACCCCCCACGGCTACTGCTAGTTGTTGTGGATAGGTTCAGGGGTCTGCAATCCGATAGCTGCCAACCTCTCTGGTTTTTCTGGACTTAGCTAGTATTTTGTTTTTTCCTCCTTCGGTGATTCATCATAACAAAGGGGCAATGACTCCTCAATTCTGGGTAGGAATCCCTCACTGCAGGAATTCAGCAGCCTATAGTCAACACAAAATCGTAGAGTCCCGTCCTTTTTCCTTACTAAGACGATGGGAGCTGCCCACGGGCTCTAGCTCTCGTATGACTCCACTCTGTAATATATGGGCCAGCATTTTGACTTCTTGGTATATTTGCGGTGAGATCTGATACTAGATCAGACTGAATATGAGTCAACAGTGTGATGCAGCAGCAAAAAAGGCAAATGCAATTCTAGGATGTATTAACAGAAGCATACAGTCTAGATCACGTGAAGTCATTATTGCCCTCTACTCCTCTTTGGTCAGACCTCATCTGGAATATTGTGTCCAGTTTTGGGCACCACATTTTAAAAAAGACATCAACAAACTGGAGCAAGTTCAGAAAAGAGCGACCAGAATGGTGACCGGTCTGCAAACCCTGTCTTATGAGGAAAGGTTGCAGGATTTGGGAATGTTTAGTTTGCAAAAGAGAAGACTGAGAGGAGACTTAATAGCTGTCTACAAATATCTCAAGGGCTGTCACATTGTAGAAGGATCAACTTTATTCTCATTTGCACAAGGAAAGACTAGAAGCAATGGGATGAAACTGAATAGGAGGAGACACACATTAGATATTAGAAAAAAACTTTTTGACAGAGTGATCAATGAGTGGAACAGGCTGCCACGAGAGGTGGTGAGTTCTTCAGTAGAAGCCTCCAAACAGAGTCTGGACAGACATCGGACTGGGATGATTTAGTGAATCCTGCTTTGAGCAGGGGGTTGGACCAGATGGCCCAGGAGGTCCCTTCCAACTCTAAGATTCTATGATCTCTCCCGAATCGGTGCAGCACTTCCAGTGGCAATCTCATGGGTTATGGCTGTGCTTCATCTGAAGTCGTCCTTATGCCGGCCAAAGATATCCTGGTAACGCTCCAGCACAGCTTCCAACTGCTGCACCTGTTGTGGTGTGAGCCCTGTCAGATCGGCCCGTATTCATAGATTTGTCGCCCCTCCTTCATTCTTCCAGCCAGGGGTCATGGTGACGGCCACAGTCCACGGGTCGCCTTGTTTCACCACCAACTGGACGGCCTCCGGTCTCATCTGCTCTTCCGGCATGCCCATCACCTGTGCCACTTCTCTCTGGAGAGCAGTGTGCAGGTTCGTACAGGCAGAGTGAGAACAGCCTGCCCTGGCGGGAGGACAAGTTTAGCAGCGGCAGGGACTATCACTTTTCCCAAATCTTTCCCTCCACTCGACGTTTCTTGGGCCTGAGCAACCTGGATCAATTGTTGGAAGACCTTCCTCTGAGGGGTTTGTGGGCTTCATTGGTCCAGAAAGGCATCTGACTGCTTGCTGATCAACAGAGTCCCAAGTTCCTTCAACACACTCATCCCCAAAGTCACTGCAGGGCCCCTGGCGGTCAACATGATTCCCTTCCTGCCCACATCTTTTCAATCAATCAATCAAATTTATTATCGCCAAGTACATATTACATATATACAAGGAATTCTTTGTGGCAAAGAGGCAACATAATATATAACAACAGATACAACAAGTAACATCTAACAAGACAGGGGGTTGGACCAGATGGCCCAGGAGGTCCCTTCCAACTCTACGATTCTATGATTCTATGACAGATACAGTATATAGTCTACACATGACGATTTAATTGTTGAACAGAGAGTGGATAGAAGCTGTTCATATGGCGGTTGGTGCTGCATTTGGGGACTCTGAAGCGACGTCCTGAAGGGAGTAGTTGGAATGAGGAGTATCCCGGGTGAGAGGGATCGGATGAAATTTTCAATGCGTGGGATCGAATACTCTTATCATAAAGATCCTGGATTTTAGGCAGGGGGGAACCTATAATTCTCTCTGCTGTTCTGAAAGTCCTTTGTAAGCGGAGTTTGTCATGCGCAGTGGCTCCCCCATACCAGACTATCAGAGAGGAACAAATCACAGATCTGATGACAGCATTAAAGAATAAGATCAGCAGATTCTTAGACAAACCATATCTTTTCAGCTGACGCAGGAAGAACATCCTCTGTTGTGCTTTTCTTATAACAGCATCCACGTTTTTCCCCCATTTAAGATCATGAGAGATGATAACACCAAGGAATTTGGTCTCTGTGACCCTAAGAACCACTTCATCATGGATGTAGATTGGAAGTATCTCATGTTGATCTTTCCTAAAATCCACAACCATCTCAGTAGTTTTTTTAGTGTTGAGTACAAGATTATTGGCTTTACACCAGTCACATATTCTTTTCACCTCACTCCGATACAAGTCTTCAGCATTTCCCCAGATGAGACCAATCAGTGTCATATCATCGGCAAATTTCAAGATTTTTACGGAGTCTGCTGAGGAGATGCATTCATTCGTATAGAGAGAAAACAGTAACGGGGACAAAACACACCCCTGAAGTGCCCCGATGTTTGTGACCAAGGTGTCCGAAGTGAATGGTCCAACTTTTACACTCTGTATCCTGGCTGTCAGGAAGTTACAAATCCACAAGCATAAGTTGAGAGGGACTCCAAGAGCTACCATTTTCTTATGAAGTAAATTCGGATCAATGGTATTGAACGCTGAGCTAAAGTCCATGAAAAGAATCCGGACATATGAGTGCCGTTCATCTGTATGATCCAAAATGTACTTCAGTGCCAGATTGACAGTGTCGTTTGCCGAACGATTCTCCTTATAGGCAAACTGAAGCGGGTCCCATAGCTTCTGCGTGAATTTTATCAGGTGGGACATCATAATTCTTTCGAAGACTTTCATAGCTACAGATTACCGCATACAGTGATTTACATCCAGACCACCCCTGCGACCGGGATGGGCAACTGGTTGGCTGCCGTTAACTTGATCACAGCCCTGTCGCCTCAGAAAAATGATGTCTGAAATACGTTTCTGGTGGTCACCTGGGAGCCGCTGTCAACTAAACAGTGGACGGCTCGTCCATCCATTTCAGCCCACAGGAGGGGACTCGGGGAGATTAAACTTGTGGGACTGCCTTCTCTCCTCCTTGGCTGCTCAGGTGGCGTCCCCCCAGCCACGGAGCCCACTAGTTTAACGGCTGCCGGGTAAGCGACCCTCCCCATCTTGCACACCCTCGGGCATAGAGTCCAACACCTCCACACTTCTAGCATGTCGGTTTTCTCTCTACTCAGGATGGCCCCATTTCCTGACGATGTGCCACAGGCAAGTGAGGCCCAGGGTTAATCTCGTCTCTGGACGGAGTCGGAGCCACAGGGGTGGGCCTTCTGAGGCCAGACCTCTCTCCACATTTCCTTCAGAATCTCACTGGCCCATTCTGGTTCAGTTGCGGGCGAAGTGGGTACCTCCCTGCTCCTCACCGTCCATGCTAAGGCTGCCGTTCCCTGCTCCTGCTCTCGCGCGTGCTTCCGCCCCAATCTCTAGGAAAGTCGCACGTGGATAAACACGCAGGCGCTCCCGCAAAGCTTGCTTAAGTGGCGCATCTCTGAGGCCTGCTACAAGTCGATCCCTCAGAATTACACGCCCACATCATCCCGGTCAGTGATCGCTGCATGCACCTCTTATAGCGCATTCATATACTGGGTCACAGATCCCCCCTTCCCTTTCAACGCGGCTAATCAATCGCATCCACAATTCTCCAACATCAGTGGGGTCTCCATGCAGCTCCCCTAGAATCTGCAGCACCTTAGTGAAGGTCTTCTGCTCATGTGGGGGCCGGAACATCACAGAACATCTAGCTTCCCCTTCCAGTGCCATCACGGCAATCTCTGCTTGCATAGCGGGGGTCGTTGCGGGGAATTCTCAGCATTCCCTTGACTTGCTCAGTCCAGTCCCACAGCAGTGGTTTGCTCCCTGTAAACTTTGGGAGATTGCTGAGCATGGCCCCCAGTGGCAAGCTGGCCCTTGTGGGGCACCCATGACCACTTGGTCTGCTGACTCTGCGCCTGTAGACTGCATCCTGTCGACTACGCCAAAGGTAAGCAGGTTGCGGGATGCAGTGATGCAAAGGAGGCAGAGCAAGGGTTAACAAGTTTAACAATTTAATTAAAGAAGATAAACTCCTTGCAGGGAGATAAAAGGTTAAATGGTGAAAAGCAGAGAAATCCAATGATCAAACGTCTGTCCTTTATCTTCCTCCACCGCAGACGATCCTTTGGGGGTTGTAGCACCAGCAGCGGCCGGGGAGATGTCCACAGATGATGTCCCTTGAAGGATGATCCGTCTTCTGGCGCCAGCGGGCGGTCTCCGGTTTTACCCTCTGAGCCCCCAGTCCATGAGCCTGTGCAGCCAAAGCAGAGGGCCGCAGCATTCCCGGGGTTAATTGTGGGGTGATGTGTACCTTGTCCGTCACACGTCTCCTCTGCACGTGCGCGGTGTCACCCGGCACGCTCTACTGTCCCGTCAGCGATACCGGGAGCTGACACCTGCAGGCCGGCACTCGGGGTGCGGAGCGCGCTGCTCACCCTGCTGCACTCCACCTCTCTGTGCACTAGTCCCCCCGGGCCCCCTCCTTCCAGGTCATGGGACCTGTCCGCTCCCCTATTCCTTCCCCCACACAACATGGGAGGCAGCCTCAACAGTTCCGAACCCGGCTCAGTACAGGTACCCGTCACCCGGTCTTCACACGCACGCTCAGTACATGCACAGGCGCTCTCTGTATACACACGCTCTCCGCTCAGCACAGGCACTCTCAGTACACGCACGCCCTCCGCTCTGTACAGGGGCTCTCAGTACATGCATGCTCTCCACTCGCACAGGCGCTCTCTGTATACGCACGCTCTCCGTTCAGCACAGGCACTCTCAGTACACGCACGCTCTCCACTCTGTACAGGGGCTCTCAGTACACACATGCTCTCCACTCAGCACAGTCGCCCTCGGTACACGCAAGCTCTCCGCTCAGAACAGGCACTCTCAGTACACGCACGCTCTCCGCTCGGCACAGGCACTCTCAGTACACACACGCTCTCCGCTCTGTACAGGCACTCTCAGTACACGCACGCTCTCCACTCTGTACAGGGGCTCTCAGTACACACATGCTCTCCACTCGGCACAGTCGCCCTCGGTACACGCAAGCTCTCCGCTCAGAACAGGCACTCTCAGTACACGCACGCTCTCCGCTCGGCACAGGCGCTCTCAGTACACACACGCTCTTCGCTCTGTACAGGCACTCTCAGTACACGCACGCTCTCCACTCTGTACAGGGGTTCTCAGT
The DNA here is from genome assembly GCF_039654945.1 of Dendrobates tinctorius. Lineage (NCBI taxonomy): Eukaryota > Metazoa > Chordata > Amphibia > Anura > Dendrobatidae > Dendrobates > Dendrobates tinctorius. Next base: position 1,519,147 of record NW_027362088.1, read on the forward strand.
ACACGCACGCTCTCCGCTCTGTACAGGGGCTCTCAGTACACACACGCTCTCCACTCGGCACAGTCGCCCTCGGTACACGCACGCTCTCCGCTCTGTACAGGCACTCTCAGTACATGCACGCTCTCCGCTCGGCCCAGGCGCTCTCAGTATACGCACGCTCTCCACTCAGCACAGGCACTCTCAGTACACACACGCTCTCCGCTCTGTACAGGCACTCTCAGTACATGCACGCTCTCCACTCGGCACAGGCGCTCTCAGTACACACACGCTCTCCGCTCTGTACAGGGGCTCTCAGTACACGCGCTCTCCGCTCGACACAGGCGCCGTCGGTACACGCACACTCTCCGCTCTGTACAGGCAATCTCGGTACACGCACGCTCTCCGCTCTGTACAGGCACTTTCAGTACACGCACGCTCTCCGCTCTGTACAGGGGCTCTCAGCACACGCATGCTCTCTGCTCTGTACAGGCGCTCTCAGTACACAAACGCTCTCCACTCGGCACAGGCGCCCTCGATACACGTACGCTCTCCGCTCTGTACAGGCACTCTCAGTACACGCACGCTCTCCGCTCTGCACAGGCGCTCAGTACACACACGCTCTCCACTCAGCACAGGCACTCTCAGTACACGCACGCTCTCCGCTCTGTACAGGCGACGCTCTCCACAGGCGCTCTCAGTACACGCACGCTCTCCACTCGGTCCAGGCGCTCTCAGTACACACTCTGCACAGGCGCTCAGTACACACACGCTCTCCGCTTGTGGGGGTAGCTATTTAGGTAGGGCCAAATTAACCCTTCACGGTTGAGCTAGTGATTTCCAAATTATTCTACAGAGTGTTGCTAGCAACTCAAATGACCACACGGAGACGGGGCTCTCTGTACGGGAGGATCGAGACAGATCACCAGTCCCCTTTATTTTAGTCACTTCTTTTATAACATTTTGCTTAATTATGCAAAGTTCTCAACTACCAATAACATCATTTCACTTTATAAGCCAATAATATTGCAAGAAAACCGGAAACTACATATATGTCCGTATCCAAATAGAAAGTAGTATAGTGGCATATTCTTCAGAGTTTTACACCCCCGCCTCCCTTATCTTGCACCTGATGGGAACAGTCTGGTTTCATGACAGCCCATCCCAATTACAAAAATTTATCTTACAGCAACAAAAACAGAGAAACGAAACCTTCAGGAAAAATGGAGAAGTGAAACTTCAGCTCTGATTTTAGTATTAACCCTTCACACGCTCCGCACAGGCACACTCAGTACACGCACGCTCTCCGCTCGATACAGGCACTCTCAGTACACGCACGCTCTCCGCTCTGTACAGGGGATCTCAGTACATGCACGCTCTCCAATCGGCACAGGCGCCCTCCGTACACACACGCTCTCTGCGCTGTACAGGTGCTCTCAGTACACACACGCTCTCCACTCGATACAGGCGCTCTCGGTACACGCACGCTCTCCGCTTGGCACAGGCGCTCTCAATACATGCACGCTTTCCACTCGATACAGGCGCCCTCGGTACACGCACCCTCTCCGCGCGGCCCAGGCGCTCAGAACACGCACGCTCTCCACTCGATACAGGCACTCTCGGTACACGCACGCTCTCCGCTTGGCACAGGTGCTCTCAGTACATGCACGCTCTCCGCTCGGTACAGGCGCCCTCCGTACACGCACACTCTCCACTCGATACAGGCGCTCAGTACACGCACGCTCTCCACTCGATACAGGAGCTCTCAGTGCACGCACGCTCTCCACTCGATACAGGCGCTCTCAGTGTACGCACGCTCTCCACTCGATACAGGCGCTCTCAGTGCACGCACGCTCTCCACTCGATACAGGCGCCCTCAGTACACGCACGCTCTCCACTTGATACAAGCTCCCTCAGTACACGCCCACTCTCCACTCAATACAGGCGCCCTCCGTACACGCACGCTCTCCGCTTGGCACAGGCGCTCTCCGTACACTCACGCTCTCCGCTCGGCACAGGCGCTCTCCGTACACGCACGCTCTCCACTCTATACAAGCGTTCTCAGTACATGCACGCTCTCCGTTCGATACAGGCGCCCTCAGTACACACAAGCTCTCCACTCGATACAGGCACCCTCAGTACACGCATGCTCTCCGCTCGGCACAGGCGCCCTCAGTACACGCTCTCCGCTCGATACAAGCGCTCTCAGTACACGCACGCTCTCCGCTCGATAGAGGCGCCCTCGGTATACGCACGCACTCCGCTCGGTCCAGGCGCCCTCGGTACACGCACACTCTCCGCTCGGCACAGGCGCCCTCAGTACACGCACGCTCTCCGCTCGATACAAGCGCTCTCCGTACATGCACGCTCTCCGCTCGATATAGGCGCCCTCGGTACACCCACGCTCTCCGCTCGGTCCAGGCGCCCATGGTACACGCATGCTCTCCGCTCTGTACAGGCACTCTCAGTACACGCACGTTCTCCACTCGATACAGGCACTCTCAGTACACGTACGCTCTCCGCTTTGTACAGGCGCTCTCAGTACACGCACGCTCTCCGCTCTGTACAGGCGCTCTCCGCTCGGTCCAGGCGCCCTCGGTACACGCACGCTCTCCGCTCTGTACAGGCACTCTCAGTACACGCACGCTCTCCGCTCGGCACAGGCACCCTCCGTACACGCACGCTCTCCGCTTGGCACAGGCGCCCTCCGTACAAGCACGCTCTCCGCTCGATACAAGTGCTCTCAGTACACGCACGCTCTCCGCTCGATACAGGCGCCCTCGGTACACGCACGCTCTCCTCTCGGCACAGGCGCCCTCGATACATGCACACTCTCCACTCGATGTAGGCGCCCTCGGTACACGCACGCTCTCCGCTCGGTATAGGCGCCCTCGGTACACGCACGCTCTCCGCTCGGTCCAGGCGCCCTCGGTACACACACGCTCTCCGCTCTGTACAGGCACTCTCAGTAGACGCACGCTCTCCGCTCGATACAGGCACTCTCAGTGCACGCACGCTCTCCGCTCTGTACAGGCGCTCTCCGTACACGCACGCTCTCCGCTCGGTCCAGGCGCCCTCGGTAAATGCATGCTCTCCGCTCTGTACAGGCACTCTCAGTACACGCACACTCTCCGCTCGATACAGGCACTCTCACTACACGCACGCTCTCCGCTCGGCACAGGCGCCCTCCGTACACGCACGCTCTCCGCTTGATACAGGCGCCCTCAGTACACGCACGCTCTCAGCTCGGTCCAGGCGCCCTTGGTACACGCACACTCTCCGCTCGGCACAGGTGCCCTCAGTACACGCACGCTCTCCGCTCGATACAAGCGCTCTCAGTACATGCACGCTCTCCGCTCGATATAGGCGCCCTCGGTACACGTACGCTCTCAGCTCGGCACAGGCGCATTCGGTAAACGCACGTTCTCCGCTCGATACAATCGCTCTCAGTACACGCACGCTCTCCGCTCGATACAGGCGCCCTCGGTACACGCACGCTCTCCGCTCGACACAGGCGCCCTCGGTACACGCACGCTCTCCGCTCGATACAGGCACCCTCAGTACACGCACGCTCTCCGCTCGGTCCAGGCGCCCTTGGTACACGCACACTCTCCGCTCGGCACAGGCACCCTCGGTACACGCACCCTCTCCGCTCGATACAAGCGCTCACAGTACATGCACGCTCTCCGCTCGATATAGGCGCCCTCGGTACACGTACGCTCTCAGCTCGGCACAGGCGCATTCGGTAAACGCACGTTCTCCGCTCGATACAATTGCTCTCAGTACACGCACGCTCTCCGCTCGGTCCAGGCGCCCTCGGTACAAACACGCTCTCTGCTCGGCACAGGCGCCATTGGTAAACGCACGCTCTCCGCTCGTTACAAGCGCTCTCAGTACATGCACGCTCTCCGCTCGATATAGGCGCCCTCGGTACACGCATGCTCTCCGCTCAATACAGGCACTCTCAGTACACGCACGCTCTCCGCTCTGTACAGGCGCTTTCCGTACACGCACGCTCTCCGCTCGGTCCAGGCGCCCTCGGTACACGCACGCTCTCCGCTCTGTACAGGCACTCTCAGTACACGCACACTCTCCGCTCAATACAGGCACGCTCTCCGCTCGGCACAGGCGCCCTCCGTACACGCACGCTCTCCGCTCGATACAAGTGCTCTCAGTACACGCACGCTCTCCACTCGGAACAGGCACCCTCCGTACACGCACGCTCTCCGCTTGGCACAGGCGCCCTCCGTACACGCACGCTCTCCGCTCGATACAAGTGCTCTCAGTACACGCACGCTCTCCGCTCGATACAGGCGCCCTCGGTACACGCACGCTCTCCTCTCGGCACAGGCTCCCTCGATACATGCACACTCTCCACTCGATGTAGGCGCCCTCGGTACACGCACGCTCTCCGCTCGGTATAGGCGCCCTCGGTACACGCACGCTCTCCGCTCGGTCCAGGCGCCCTTGGTACACACACGCTCTCCGCTCTGTACAGGCACTCTCAGTAGACGCACGCTCTCCGCTCGATACAGGCACTCTCAGTGCACGCACTCTCTCCGCTCTGTACAGGCGCTCTCTGAACACGCACGCTCTCCGCTCGGTCCAGGCGCCCTCGGTAAATGCACGCTCTCCGCTCTGTACAGGCACTCTCAGTACACGCACACTCTCCGCTCGATACAGGCACTCTCACTACACGCACGCTCTCCGCTCGGCACAGGCGCCCTCCGTACACGCACGCTCTCCGCTTGATACAGGCGCCCTCGGTACACGCACGCTCTCCGCTCGATACAGGCGCCCTCGGTACACGCACGCTCTCCGCTCGGCACAGGCGCCCTCGGTACACGCACGCTCTCCGCTCGATACAGGCACCCTCAGTACACGCACGCTCTCCGCTCGGTCCAGGCGCCCTTGGTACACGCACACTCTCCGCTCGGCACAGGTGCCCTCAGTACACGCACGCTCTCCGCTCGATACAAGCGCTCTCAGTACATGCACGCTCTCCGCTCGATATAGGCGCCCTCGGTACACGTACGCTCTCAGCTCGGCACAGGCGCATTCGGTAAACGCACGTTCTCCGCTCGATACAATCGCTCTCAGTACACGCACGCTCTCCGCTCGATACAGGCGCCCTCGGTACACGCACGCTCTCCGCTCGACACAGGCGCCCTCGGTACACGCACGCTCTCCGCTCGATACAAGTGCTCTCAGTACATGCACGCTCTCCACTCGATACAGGCGCCCTCGGTTGACGCATGCTCTCCGCTCGATACAAGTGCTCTCAGTACACGCACACTCTCCGCTCGATACAAGTGCTCTCAGTACACGCACGCTCTCCGCTCGATACAAGCGCTCTCAGTACATGCACGCTCTCCGCTCGATATAGGCGCCCTCGGTACACGCATGCTCTCCGCTCAATACAGGCACTCTCAGTACAAGCACGCTCTCCGCTCGGCACAGGCGCCCTCCGTACATGCACGCTCTCCGCTTGATACAGGCACTCTCAGTACACGCACGCTCTCCGCTTTGTACAGGCGCTTTCCGTACACGCACGCTCTCCGCTCGGTCCAGGCGCCCTCGGTACACGCACGCTCTCCGCTCTGTACAGGCACTCTCAGTACACGCACACACTCCGCTCAATACAGGCACGCTCTCCGCTCGGCACAGGCGCCCTCCGTACACGCACGCTCTCCGCTCGATACAAGTGCTCTCAGTACACGCACGCTCTCCACTCGATACAGACGCTCTCAGTACATGCACGCTCTCCGCTAGATACCGGCGCTCTCGGTAAACGCGCGCCCTCGGTACACGTACGCTCTCCGCTCGGCACAGGCGCCCTCGGTAAACGCACGCTCTCCGCTCAATACAAGCGCTCTCAGTACACGCACGCACTCCGCTCGATACAGGCGCCCTCGGTAAACGCGCGCCCTCGGTACACGTACGCTCTCCGCTCGGCACAGGCGCCCTCGGTAAACGCACGCTCTCCGCTCGATACAAGCACTCTCAGTACACGCACGCTCTCCGCTCGATACAAGTGCTCTCAGTACACGCACGCTCTCCACTCGATACAGACGCTCTCAGTACATGCACGCTCTCCGCTAGATACCGGCGCTCTCGGTAAACGCGCGCCCTCGGTACACGTACGCTCTCCGCTCGGCACAGGCGCCCTCGGTAAACGCACGCTCTCCGCTCAATACAAGCGCTCTCAGTACACGCACGCACTCCGCTCGATACAGGCGCCCTCGGTAAACGCGCGCCCTCGGTACACGTACGCTCTCCGCTCGGCACAGGCGCCCTCGGTAAACGCACGCTCTCCGCTCGATACAAGCACTCTCAGTACACGCACGCTCTCCGCTCGATATAGGCGCCCTCAGTACACGCACGCTCTCCGCTCGGTCCAGGCGCCCTCAGTACACACACGATCTCCGCTCTGTACAGGCACTCTCAGTACACGCACGCTCTCCGCTTGATACAGGCGCCCTCGGTACACACACACACGCTCTCCGCTCTGTACAGGCACTCTCAGTAGACGCACGCTCTCCGCTCGATACAGGCGCACTCCGCACACGCACGCTCTCCGCTTGGTCCAGGCGCCCTCGGTACACGCACGCTCTCCGCTCGATACAAGTGCTCTCAGTACACGCACGCTCTCCGCTCGATACAAGTGCTCTCAGTACATGCACGCTCTCCGCTCGATACAGGCGCCCTCGGTACACGCACGCTCTCCGCTCGATACAAGTGCTCTCGGTACATGCACGCTCTCCGCTCGATACAGGCGCCCTCGGTACACGCACGCTCTCCGCTCGATACAAGTGCTCTCAGTACACGCACGCTCTCCGCTCGATACAAGTACTCTCAGTACACGCACGCTCTCCGCTCGATACAAGTGCTCTCGGTACACGCACGCTCTCTGCTCGATACAGGCGCCCTCGGTACACGCACGCTCTCCGCTCGATACAGGCGCCCTCGGTACACGCACGCTCTCCGCTCGATACAGGCACTCTCAGTAGACGCACGCACTCCGCTCGATACAGGCACTCTCCGTACACGCACGCTCTCCGCTCGGTCCAGGCGCCCTCGGTACACGCACGCTCTCCGCTCAATACAAGTGCTCTCAGTACATGCACGCTCTCCACTCGATACAGGCGCCCTCGGTTCACGCACGCTCTCCGCTCGATACAAGTGCTCTCAGTACACGCACACTCTCCGCTCGATACAAGTGCTCTCAGTACACGCACGCTCTCCGCTCGATACAGGCGCTCTCAGTACATGCACGCTCTCCGCTCGATACAGGCGCCCTCGGTACACGCACGCTCTCCGCTCGATACAAGTGCTCTCAGTACAAGCACGCTCTCCTCTCGATACAGGCGCCCTCGGTACACGCACGCTCTCCGCTCGATACAGGCGCCCTCGGTACACGCACGCTCTCCGCTCTGTACAGGCGCCCTCGGTACACGCACGCTCTCCGCTCGATACAGGCGGTCTCGGTACATGCACGCTCTCCGCTCGATACAGGCGCTCTCAATACACGCACGCTCTCCGCTCTGTACAGGTGCTCTCGGTACACGCACGCTCTCCGCTCGGCACAGGCGCCCTCGGTACACGCACGCTCTCCGCTCGATACAGGCGCCCTCGGTACACGCACGCTCTCCGCTCGATACAGGCACTCTCAGTAGACGCACGCACTCCGCTCGATACAGGCACTCTCCGTACACGCACGCTCTCCGCTCGGTCCAGGCGCCCTCGGTACACGCACGCTCTCCGCTCAATACAAGTGCTCTCAGTACATGCACGCTCTCCACTCGATACAGGCGCCCTCGGTTCACGCACGCTCTCCGCTCGATACAAGTGCTCTCAGTACACGCACACTCTCCGCTCGATACAAGTGCTCTCAGTACACGCACGCTCTCCGCTCGATACAGGCGCTCTCAGTACATGCACGCTCTCCGCTCGATACAGGCGCCCTCGGTACACGCACGCTCTCCGCTCGATACAAGTGCTCTCAGTACAAGCACGCTCTCCGCTCGATACAGGCGCCCTCGGTACACGCACGCTCTCCGCTCGATACAGGCGCCCTCGGTACACGCACGCTCTCCGCTCGATACAGGCGCCCTCGGTACACGCACGCTCTCCGCTCTGTACAGGCGCCCTCGGTACACGCACGCTCTCCGCTCGATACAGGCGGTCTCGGTACACGCACGCTCTCCGCTCGATACAGGCGCTCTCAATACACGCACGCTCTCCGCTCTGTACAGGTGCTCTCGGTACACGCACGCTCTCCGCTCGGCACAGGCGCCCTCGGTACACGCACGCTCTCCGCTCGGCACAAGCGCCCTCGGTACACGCACGCTCTCCGCTCGATACAAGCGCTCTCAGTACATGCACGCTCTCCGCTCGATATAGGCGCCCTCGGTACACGCATGCTCTCCGCTCAATACAGGCACTCTCAGTACAAGCACGCTCTCCGCTCGGCACAGGCGCCCTCCGTACATGCACGCTCTCCGCTTGATACAGGCACTCTCAGTACACGCACGCTCTCCGCTTTGTACAGGCGCTTTCCGTACACGCACGCTCTCCGCTCGGTCCAGGCGCCCTCGGTACACGCACGCTCTCCGCTCTGTACAGGCACTCTCAGTACACGCACACACTCCGCTCAATACAGGCACGCTCTCCGCTCGGCACAGGCGCCCTCCGTACACGCACGCTCTCCGCTCGATACAAGTGCTCTCAGTACACGCACGCTCTCCACTCGATACAGACGCTCTCAGTACATGCACGCTCTCCGCTAGATACCGGCGCTCTCGGTAAACGCGCGCCCTCGGTACACGTACGCTCTCCGCTCGGCACAGGCGCCCTCGGTAAACGCACGCTCTCCGCTCAATACAAGCGCTCTCAGTACACGCACGCACTCCGCTCGATACAGGCGCCCTCGGTAAACGCGCGCCCTCGGTACACGTACGCTCTCCGCTCGGCACAGGCGCCCTCGGTAAACGCACGCTCTCCGCTCGATACAAGCACTCTCAGTACACGCACGCTCTCCGCTCGATACAAGTGCTCTCAGTACACGCACGCTCTCCACTCGATACAGACGCTCTCAGTACATGCACGCTCTCCGCTAGATACCGGCGCTCTCGGTAAACGCGCGCCCTCGGTACACGTACGCTCTCCGCTCGGCACAGGCGCCCTCGGTAAACGCACGCTCTCCGCTCAATACAAGCGCTCTCAGTACACGCACGCACTCCGCTCGATACAGGCGCCCTCGGTAAACGCGCGCCCTCGGTACACGTACGCTCTCCGCTCGGCACAGGCGCCCTCGGTAAACGCACGCTCTCCGCTCGATACAAGCACTCTCAGTACACGCACGCTCTCCGCTCGATATAGGCGCCCTCGGTACACGCACGCTCTCCGCTCGGTCCAGGCGCCCTCAGTACACACACGATCTCCGCTCTGTACAGGCACTCTCAGTACACGCACGCTCTCCGCTTGATACAGGCGCCCTCGGTACACACACACACGCTCTCCGCTCTGTACAGGCACTCTCAGTAGACGCACGCTCTCCGCTCGATACAGGCGCACTCCGCACACGCACGCTCTCCGCTTGGTCCAGGCGCCCTCGGTACACGCACGCTCTCCGCTCGATACAAGTGCTCTCAGTACACGCACGCTCTCCGCTCGATACAAGTGCTCTCAGTACATGCACGCTCTCCGCTCGATACAGGCGCCCTCGGTACACGCACGCTCTCCGCTCGATACAAGTGCTCTCGGTACATGCACGCTCTCCGCTCGATACAGGCGCCCTCGGTACACGCACGCTCTCCGCTCGATACAAGTGCTCTCAGTACACGCACGCTCTCCGCTCGATACAAGTACTCTCAGTACACGCACGCTCTCCGCTCGATACAAGTGCTCTCGGTACACGCACGCTCTCTGCTCGATACAGGCGCCCTCGGTACACGCACGCTCTCCGCTCGATACAGGCGCCCTCGGTACACGCACGCTCTCCGCTCGATACAGGCACTCTCAGTAGACGCACGCACTCCGCTCGATACAGGCACTCTCCGTACACGCACGCTCTCCGCTCGGTCCAGGCGCCCTCGGTACACGCACGCTCTCCGCTCAATACAAGTGCTCTCAGTACATGCACGCTCTCCACTCGATACAGGCGCCCTCGGTTCACGCACGCTCTCCGCTCGATACAAGTGCTCTCAGTACACGCACACTCTCCGCTCGATACAAGTGCTCTCAGTACACGCACGCTCTCCGCTCGATACAGGCGCTCTCAGTACATGCACGCTCTCCGCTCGATACAGGCGCCCTCGGTACACGCACGCTCTCCGCTCGATACAAGTGCTCTCAGTACAAGCACGCTCTCCTCTCGATACAGGCGCCCTCGGTACACGCACGCTCTCCGCTCGATACAGGCGCCCTCGGTACACGCACGCTCTCCGCTCTGTACAGGCGCCCTCGGTACACGCACGCTCTCCGCTCGATACAGGCGGTCTCGGTACATGCACGCTCTCCGCTCGATACAGGCGCTCTCAATACACGCACGCTCTCCGCTCTGTACAGGTGCTCTCGGTACACGCACGCTCTCCGCTCGGCACAGGCGCCCTCGGTACACGCACGCTCTCCGCTCGATACAGGCGCCCTCGGTACACGCACGCTCTCCGCTCGATACAGGCACTCTCAGTAGACGCACGCACTCCGCTCGATACAGGCACTCTCCGTACACGCACGCTCTCCGCTCGGTCCAGGCGCCCTCGGTACACGCACGCTCTCCGCTCAATACAAGTGCTCTCAGTACATGCACGCTCTCCACTCGATACAGGCGCCCTCGGTTCACGCACGCTCTCCGCTCGATACAAGTGCTCTCAGTACACGCACACTCTCCGCTCGATACAAGTGCTCTCAGTACACGCACGCTCTCCGCTCGATACAGGCGCTCTCAGTACATGCACGCTCTCCGCTCGATACAGGCGCCCTCGGTACACGCACGCTCTCCGCTCGATACAAGTGCTCTCAGTACAAGCACGCTCTCCGCTCGATACAGGCGCCCTCGGTACACGCACGCTCTCCGCTCGATACAGGCGCCCTCGGTACACGCACGCTCTCCGCTCGATACAGGCGCCCTCGGTACACGCACGCTCTCCGCTCTGTACAGGCGCCCTCGGTACACGCACGCTCTCCGCTCGATACAGGCGGTCTCGGTACACGCACGCTCTCCGCTCGATACAGGCGCTCTCAATACACGCACGCTCTCCGCTCTGTACAGGTGCTCTCGGTACACGCACGCTCTCCGCTCGGCACAGGCGCCCTCGGTACACGCACGCTCTCCGCTCGGCACAAGCGCCCTCGGTACACGCACGCTCTCCGCTCGGCACAGGCGCCCTCGGTACACGCACGCTCTCCGCTCGGCACAGGCGCCCTCGGTACACGCACGCTCTCCGCTCGGCACAGGCGCCCTCGGTACACGCACGCTCTCCGCTCGGCACAGGCGCCCTCGGTACACGCACGCTCTCCGCTCGGCACAGGCGCCCTCGGTACACGCACGCTCTCCGCTCGGCACAGGCGCCCTCGGTACACGCACGCTCTCCGCTCTGTACAGGCGCCCTCGGTACACGCACGCTCTCCGCTCGATACAGGGGCTCTCGGTACACGCACGCTCTCCGCTCGATACAGGTGCTCTCCGTACACGCACGCTCTCCGCTCGATACAGGCGCCCTCGGTACACGCACGCTCTCCGCTCGATACAGGCACTCTCAGTAGACGCACGCTCTCCGCTCGATACAGGTGCTCTCCGTACACGCACGCTCTCCGCTCGGTCCAGGCGCCCTCGGTACACGCACGCTCTCCGCTCGATACAAGTGCTCTCAGTACATGCACGCTCTCCACTCGATACAGGCGCCCTCGGTTCACGCACGCTCTCCGCTCGATACAAGTGCTCTCAGTACACGCACACTCTCCGCTCGATACAAGTGCTCTCAGTACACGCACGCTCTCCGCTCGATACAGGCGCTCTCAGTACATGCACGCTCTCCGCTCAATACAGGCGCCCTCGGTACAAGCACGCTCTCCGCTCGATACAGGTGCTTTCCGTACACGCACGCTCTCCGCTCGATACAGGCACCCTCGGTACACGCACGCTCTCCGCTCGATACAGGCGCCCTCGGTACACGCACGCTCTCCGCTCGATACAGGCGCCCTCGGTAGACGCATGCTCTCCACTCGGTCCAGGCTCCATCGGTACACGCACGCTCTCCACTCTGTACAGGCGCTCTCGGTACACGCACGCTCTCCGCTCGGTCCAGGCTCCCTCGGTACACGCACGCTCTCCGCTCGGTCCAGGCTCCCTCGGTACACGCACGCTCTCCGCTCGGTCCAGGCTCCCACGGTACACGCACGCTCTCCGCTCTGTACAGGCACCCTCGGTACACGCACGCTCTCCGCTCGGTCCAGGCTCCCTCAGTACACGCACGCTCTCCGCTCTGTACAGGCTCCCTCGGTACACGCACGCTCTCCGCTCTGTACAGGCTCCCTCGGTACACGCACGCTCTCCGCTCTGTACAGGCGCCCTCGGTACACGCACGCTCTCCACTCGGTCCAGGCTCCATCGGTACACGCACGCTCTCCGCTCTGTACAGGCGCTCTCGGTACATGCACGCTCTCCGCTCTGTACAGGCTCCCTCGGTACACGCACGCTCTCCGCTCGATACAGGCGCCCTCAGTACACGCACGCTCTCCGCTCTGTACAGGCGCCCTCGGTACACGCACGCTCTCCGCTCTGTACAGGCGCTCTCGGTACACGCACGCTATCCGCTCTGTACATGCGCTCTCGGTACACGCACGCTCTCCGCTCTGTACAGGCTCCCTCGGTACACGCACGCTCTCCGCTCGGTACAGGCGCTCTCGGTACACGCACGCTCTCCGCTCTGTACAGGCTCCCTCGGTACACGCACAATCTCCGCTCTGTACAGGCGCCCTCGGTACACGCACGCTCTCCGCTTTGTAAAGGCGCCCTCGGTACACGCACGCTCTCCACTCGGTCCAGGCTCCATCGGTAAACGCACGCTCTCCGCTCTGTACAGGCGCTCTCGGTACACGCACGCTCTCCGCTCGGTCCAGGCTCCCTAGGTACACGCACGCTCTCCGCTCTGTACAGGCTCCCTCGGTACACGCACGCTCTCCGCTCTGTACAGGCTCCCTCAGTACACGCACGCTCTCCGCTCTGTACAGGCGCTCTTGGTACACGCACGCTCTCCGCTCTGTACAGGTTCCCTCGGTACACGCACGCTCTCCGCTCTGTACAGGCGCCCTCGGTACACGCACGCTCTCCGCTCTGTACAGGCTCCCTCGGTACACGCACGCTCTCCTCTCTGTACAGGCGCTCTCGATACACGCTCTCCGCTCTGTACAGGCTCCATCGGTACACGCACGCTCTCCGCTCGGCACAGGCGCCCTCAGTACACGCACGCTCTTCGCTCTGTACAGGCGCTCTCGGTACACGCACGCTCTCCGCTCTGTACAGGCTCCCTCGGTACACGCACGCTCTCCGCTCTGTACAGGCTCCCTCGGTACACGCACGCTCTCCGCTCTGTACAGGCTCCCTCGGTACACGCACGCTCTCCGCTCTGTACAGGCTCCCTCGGTAGACGCACGCTCTCCGCTCTGTACAGGCGCCCTCGGTACACGCACGCTCTCCGCTCGGTCCAGGCTCCCTCGGTACACGCACGTTCTCCGCTCTGTACAGGCGCCCTCGGTACACGCACGCTCTCCGCTCGGCACAGGCGCCCTCAGTACACGCACGCTCTCCGCTCGGCACAGGCGCCCTCAGTACACGCACGCTCTCCGCTCGGCACAGGCGCCCTCAGTACACGCACGCTCTCCGCTCTGTACAGCCTCCTTCGGTACACGCACGCTCTCCGCTAGGTCCAGGCTCCCTCGGTACACGCACGCTCTCCGCTCTGTACAGGCGCCCTCGGTACACGCACGCTCTCCGCTCTGTACAGGCGCCCTCGGTACACGCACGCTCTCCACTCGGTCCAGGCTCCATCGGTACACGCACGCTCTCCACTCTGTACAGGCGCTCTCGGTACACGCACGCTCTCCGCTCGGTCCACGCACGCTCTCCGCAGGCTCCCACGGTACACGCACGCTCTCCGCTCTGTACAGGCCCCCCCGGTACACGCACGCTCTCCGCTCGGTCCAGGATCCCTCGGTACACGCACGCTCTCCGCTCTGTACAGGCTCCCTCGGTACACGCACACTCTCCGCTCGATACAGGCGCCCTCAGTACACGCACGCTCTCCGCTCTGTACAGGCGCGCTTGGTACACGCACGCTCTCCGCTCTGTAGAGGCGCTCTCGGTACACGCACGCTCTCCGCTCTGTACAGGCGCTCTCGGTACACGCACGCTCTCCGCTCTGTACAGGCTCCCTCGGTACACGCACGCTCTCCGCTCGGTACACGCACGCTCTCCGCTCTGTACAGGCGCCCTGGGTACACGCACGCTCTCCGCTCTGTACAGGCTCCCTCGGTACACGCACGCTCTCCGCTCTGTACAGGCTCCCTCGGTACACGCACGCTCTCCGCTCTGTACAGGCTCCCTCGGTACACGCACGCTCTCCGCTCTGTACAGGCGCCCTCGGTACACGCACGCTCTCCGCTCTGTACAGGCGCCCTCGGTACACGCACGCTCTCCGCTCGGTCGAGGCTCCCTCGGTCCACGCACGCTCTCCGCTCTGTACAGGCTCCCTCGGTACACGCATGCTCTCCGCTCTGTACAGGCGCCCTCAGTACACGCACGCTCTCCGCTCGGTACAGGCGCCCTCAGTACACGCACGCTCTCCGCTCGGTCCAGGCACGCTCTCGCTCGGTCCAGGCTCCCTCAGTACACGCACGCTCTCCGCTCTGTACAGGCGCTCTCGGTACACGCACGCTCTCCGCTCTGTACAGGCTCCCTCGGTACACGCACGCTCTCCGCTCTGTACAGGCTCCCTCGGTACACGCACGCTCTCCGCTCTGTACAGGCGCCCTCGGTACACGCACGCTCTCCGCTCTGTACAGGCTCCCTCGGTACACGCACGCTCTCCGCTCTGTACAGGCTCCCTCGGTACATGCACGCTCTCCGCTCGGTCCAAGCTCCCTCGGTACACGCACGCTCTCCGCTCTGTACAGGCTCCATCGGTACACGCACTCTCTCCGCTCTGTACAGGCACCCTCGGTACACGCACGCTCTCCGCTCGGTCCAGGCTCCCTCGGTACACGCACGCTCTCCGCTCGATCAAGGCTCCGCGGGACACGCACGCTCTCCGCTCTGTACAGGCTCCCTCGGTACACGCACGCTCTCCTCTCTGTACAGGCGCCCTCGGTACAGGCGCCCTTGGTACACGCACGCTCTCCGCTCTGTACAGGCGCTCTCGGTACACGCACGCTCTCCGCTCGGTCCAGGCTCCCTCGGTACACGCACGCTCTCCGCTCGATACAGGCTCTCTCGGTACACGCACGCTCTCCGCTCTGTACAGGCTCCCTCGGTACACGCACGCTCTCCGCTCTGTACAGGCGCCCTGGGTACACGCACGCTCTCCGCTCTGTACAGGCTCCCTCGGTACACGCACGCTCTCCGCTCTGTACAGGCTCCCTCGGTACACGCACGCTCTCCGCTCTGTACAGGCTCCCTCGGTACACGCACGCTCTCCGCTCTGTACAGGCGCCCTCGGTACACGCACGCTCTCCGCTCTGTACAGGCGCCCTCGGTACACGCACGCTCTCCGCTCGGTCGAGGCTCCCTCGGTCCACGCACGCTCTCCGCTCTGTACAGGCTCCCTCGGTACACGCATGCTCTCCGCTCTGTACAGGCGCCCTCAGTACACGCACGCTCTCCGCTCGGTACAGGCGCCCTCAGTACACGCACGCTCTCCGCTCGGTCCAGGCACGCTCTCGCTCGGTCCAGGCTCCCTCAGTACACGCACGCTCTCCGCTCTGTACAGGCGCTCTCGGTACACGCACGCTCTCCGCTCTGTACAGGCTCCCTCGGTACACGCACGCTCTCCGCTCTGTACAGGCTCCCTCGGTACACGCACGCTCTCCGCTCTGTACAGGCGCCCTCGGTACACGCACGCTCTCCGCTCTGTACAGGCTCCCTCGGTACACGCACGCTCTCCGCTCTGTACAGGCTCCCTCGGTACATGCACGCTCTCCGCTCGGTCCAAGCTCCCTCGGTACACGCACGCTCTCCGCTCTGTACAGGCTCCATCGGTACACGCACTCTCTCCGCTCTGTACAGGCACCCTCGGTACACGCACGCTCTCCGCTCGGTCCAGGCTCCCTCGGTACACGCACGCTCTCCGCTCGATCAAGGCTCCGCGGGACACGCACGCTCTCCGCTCTGTACAGGCTCCCTCGGTACACGCACGCTCTCCTCTCTGTACAGGCGCCCTCGGTACAGGCGCCCTTGGTACACGCACGCTCTCCGCTCTGTACAGGCGCTCTCGGTACACGCACGCTCTCCGCTCGGTCCAGGCTCCCTCGGTACACGCACGCTCTCCGCTCGATACAGGCTCTCTCGGTACACGCACGCTCTCCGCTCTGTACAGGCTCCCTCGGTACACGCACGCTCTCGGCTCGGTCCAGGCTCCCTCGGTACACGCACGCTCTCCGCTCTGTACATACGCCCTCGGTACACGCACGCTCTCCGCTCTGTACAGGCTCCCTCGGTACACGCACGCTCTCCGCTCTGTATAGGCGCTCTCGGTACACGCACGCTCTCCGCTCTGTACAGGCTCCCTCGGTACACGCACGCTCTCCGCTCTGTACAGGCGCTCTCGGTACACGCACGCTCTCCGCTCTGTACAGGCTCCCTCGGTACACGCACGCTCTCCGCTCTGTACAGGCGCTCTCGGTACACGCACGCTCTCCGCTTTGTACAGGCGCTCTCGGTACACGCACGCTCTCCGCTCTGTACAGGCGCTCTCGGTATACGCACGCTCTCCGCTCTGTACAGGCTCCCTCGGTACACGCACGCTCTCCGCTCGGTACACGCACGCTCTCCGCTCTGTACAGGCGCCCTGGGTACACGCACGCTCTCCGCTCTGTACAGGCTCCCTCGGTACACGCACGCTCTCCGCTCTGTACAGGCTCCCTCGGTACACGCACGCTCTCCGCTCTGTACAAACTCCCTCGGTACACGCACGCTCTCCGCTCTGTACAGGCTCCCTCGGTAGACGCATGCTCTCCGCTCTGTACAGGCGCCCTCGGTACACGCACGCTCTCTGCTCGGTCGAGGCTCCCTCGGTCCACGCACGCTCTCCGCTCTGTACAGGCTCCCTCGGTACACGCATGCTTTCCGCTCTGTACAGGCGCCCTCAGTACACGCACGCTCTCCGCTCTGTACATGCGCTCTCGGTACACGCACGCTCTCCGCTCTGTACAGGCTCCCTCGGTACACGCACGCTCTCCGCTCTGTACAGGCTCCCTCGGTACACGCATGCTCTCCGCTCTGTACAGGCTCCCTCGGTACACGCACGCTCTCCGCTCTGTACAGGCTCCCTCGGTACACGCACGCTCTCCGCTCTGTACAGGCTCCCTCGGTACACGCACGCTCTCCGCTCTGTACAGGCTCCCTCGGTACACGCACCCTCTCCGCTGTGTACAGGCTCCCTCGGTACACGCACGCTCTCCGCTCTGTACAGGCTCCCTCGGTACACGCACGCTCTCCGCTCTGTACAGGCTCCCTCGGTACACGCACGCTCTCCGCTCTGTACAGGCGCTCTTGGTACACGCACGCTCTCCGCTCGGTCCAGGCTCCCTCGGTACACGCACGCTCTCCGCTTGGTCCAGGCTCCCTCGGTACACGCACGCTCTCCGCTCGGCCCAGGCTCCCTCGGTACACGCACGCTCTCCGCTCGGCCCAGGCTCCCTCGGTACACGCACGCTCTCCGCTCTGTACAGGCTCCCTCGGTACACGCACGCTCTCCGCTCTGTACAGGCTCCCTCGGTACACGCACGCTCTCCGCTCGGTCCAGGCTCCCTCGGTACACGCACGCTCTCCGCTCTGTACAGGCGCCCTCGGTACACGCACGCTCTCCGCTCTGTACAGGCTCCCTCGGTACACGCACGCTCTCCGCTCTGTATAGGCGCTCTCGGTACACGCACGCTCTCCGCTCTGTACAGGCTCCTACGGTACACGCACGCTCTCCGCTCTGTACAGGCGCTCTCGGTACACGCACGCTCTCCGCTCTGTACAGGCTCCCTCGGTACACGCACGCTCTCCGCTCTGTACAGGCGCTCTCGGTACACGCACGCTCTCCGCTCTGTACAGGCGCTCTCGGTACACGCACGCTCTCCGCTCGGTCCAGGCTCCCTCGGTACACGCACGCTCTCCGCTCGGTCCAGGCTCCCTCGGTACACGCACGCTCTCCGCTCGGCACAGGCTTCCTCGGTACACGCACGCTCTCCGCTCGGTTCAGGCTCCCTCGGTACACGCACGCTCTCCGCTCTGTACAGGCGCTCTCGTACACGCACGCTCTCCGCTCTGTACAGGCGCTCTCGGTACACGCACGCTCTCCGCTCTGTACAGGCGCTCTCGGTACACGCATGCTCTCCGCTCTGTACAGGCTCCCTCGGTACACGCACGCTCTCCGCTCTGTACAGGCTCCCTCGGTACACGCACGCTCTCCGCTCTGTACAGGCGCCCTCGGTACACGCACGCTCTCCACTCGGTCCAGGCTCCATCGGTACACGCACGCTCTCCGCTCTGTACAGGCGCTCTCGGTACACGCACGCTCTCCGCTCTGTACAGGCTCCCTCGGTACACGCACGCTCTCCGCTCGATACAGGCGCCCTCGGTACACGCACGCTCTCCGCTCTGTACAGGCTCCCTCGGTACACGCACGCTCTCCGCTCTGTACAGGCGCTCTTGGTACACGCACGCTCTCCGCTCGGTCCAGGCTCCCTCGGTACACGCACGCTCTCCGCTTGGTCCAGGCTCCCTCGGTACACGCACGCTCGGCCCAGGCTCCCTCGGTACACGCACGCTCTCCGCTCTGTACAGGCTCCCTCGGTACACGCACGCTCTCCGCTCTGTACAGGCTCCCTCGGTACACGCACGCTCTCCGCTCGGTCCAGGCTCCCTCGGTACACGCACGCTCTCCGCTCTGTACAGGCGCCCTCGGTACACGCACGCTCTCCGCTCTGTACAGGCTCCCTCGGTACACGCACGCTCTCCGCTCTGTACAGGCGCTCTCGGTACACGCACGCTCTCCGCTCTGTACAGGCGCTCTCGGTACACGCACGCTCTCCGCTCGGTCCAGGCTCCCTCGGTACACGCACGCTCTCCGCTCGGTCCAGGCTCCCTCGGTACACGCACGCTCTCCGCTCGGTACACGCACGCTCTCCGCTCGGTTCAGGCTCCCTCGGTACACGCACGCTCTCCGCTCTGTACAGGCGCTCTCGTACACGCACGCTCTCCGCTCTGTACAGGCGCTCTCGGTACACGCACGCTCTCCGCTCTGTACAGGCGCTCTCGGTACACGCACGCTCTCCGCTCGGTCCAGGCTCCCTCGGTACACGCACGCTCTCCGCTCTGTACAGGCGCTCTCGGTACACGCACGCTCTCCGCTCGGTTCAGGCTCCCTCGGTACACGCACGCTCTACGCTCGGTTCAGGCTCCCTCGGTACACGCACGCTCTCCGCTCTGTACAGGCGCTCTCGTACACGCACGCTCTCCGCTCGGTTCAGGCTCCCTTGGTACACGCACGCTCTCCGCTCGGCACAGGCGCTCTCGGTACACGCACGCTCTCCGCTCGGCACAGGCGCTCTCGGTACACGCACGCTCTCCGCTCGGTCCAGGCGCTCTCGGTACACGCACGCTCTCCGCTCGGTTCAGGCTCCCTTGGTACACGCACGCTCTCCGCTCGGCACAGGCGCTCTCGGTACACGCACGCTCTCCGCTCAGGCTTCCTAGGTACACGCACGCTCTCCGCTCTGTACAGGCGCTCTCGGTACACGCACGCTCTCCACAGGCTCCCTCGGTAAACGCATGCTCTCCGCTCGGTTCAGGCTCCCTTGGTACACGCACGCTCTCCGCTCGGCACAGGCGCTCTCGGTACACGCACGCTCTCCGCTCAGGCTTCCTAGGTACACGCACACTCTCCGCTCGGTCCAGGCGCTCTCGGTACACGCACGCTCTCCGCTCGGTCCAGGCTTCCTAGGTACACGCACGCTCTCCGCTCGGTTCAGGCTTCCTAGGTACACGCACGCTCTCCGCTCGGTCCAGGCTTCCTAGGTACACGCACGCTCTCCGCTCGGTCCAGGCGCTCTCGGTACACGCACGCTCTCCACAGGCTCCCTCGGTAAACGCACGCTCTCCGCTCGGTTCAGGCTCCCTCGGTACACGCACGCTCTCCGCTCAGGCTTCCTAGGTACACGCACGCTCTCCGTTCTGTACAGGCGCTCTCGGTACACGCACGCTCTCCACAGGCTCCCTCGGTAAACGCACGCTCTCCGCTTGGTTCAGGCTCCCTCGGTACACGCACGCTCTCCGCTCGGCACAGGCGCTCTCGGTACACGCACGCTCTCCGCTCAGGCTTCCTAGGTACACGCACGCTCTCCGCTCGGTCCAGGCGCTCTCGGTACACGCACGCTCTCCGCTCGGTCCAGGCTTCCTAGGTACACGCACGCTCTCCGCTCGGTCCAGGCGCTCTCGGTACACGCACGCTCTCCGCTCGGTCCAGGCTTCCTAGGTACACGCACGCTCTCCGCTCGGTCCAGGCTTCCTAGGTACACGCACGCTCTCCGCTCGGTCCAGGCTTCCTAGGTACACACACGCTCTCCGCTCGGTCCAGGCGCTCTCGGTACACGCACGCTCTCCGCTCGGTTCAGGCTCCCTCGGTACACGCACGCTCTCCGCTCTGTACAGGCTCCCTCGGTACACGCACGCTCTCCGCTCGGTCCAGGCGCTCTCGGTACACGCACGCTCTCCGCTCGGTCCAGGCTTCCTAGGTACACGCACGCTCTCCGCTCGGTCCAGGCTTCCTAGGTACACGCACGCTCTCCGCTCGGTCCAGGCTTCCTAGGTACACACACGCTCTCCGCTCGGTCCAGGCGCTCTCGGTACACGCACGCTCTCCGCTCGGTTCAGGCTCCCTCGGTACACGCACGCTCTCCGCTCTGTACAGGCTCCCTCGGTACACGCACGCTCTCCGCTCGGTCCAGGCGCTCTCGGTACACGCACGCTCTCCGCTCGGTTCAGGCTTCCTAGGTACACGCACGCTCTCCGCTCGGCACAGGCCTCTCGGTACACGCACGCTCTCCGCTCTGTACAGGCGCTCTCGGTACACGCACGCTCTCCACAGGCTCCCTCGGTACACGCACGCTCTCCGCTCGGTCCAGGCTCCCTCGGTACACGCACGCTCTCCGCTCGGTCCAGGCGCTCTCGGTACACGCACGCTCTCCGCTCGGTCCAGGCTCCCTCGGTACACGCACGCTCTCCGCTCGGTCCAGGCGCTCTCGGTACACGCACGCTCTCCGCTCGGTCCAGGCTCCCTCGGTACACGCACGCTCTCCGCTCGGTCCAGGCTCTCTCGGTACACGCACGCTCTCCGCACAGTATGATTAGTCCTCGACCAACACCATAGCGCACGGCGCATGCGTCACATGGTGACTTGGCCGATGCTGCCGCTGATCCAACTGTCACGTGACTGGACGTCATTACGATGCACTACCGCCTCTGTCACTATTTCCCAGAATGCTATATTTTTCTTTCACGCATGCGCATTTTAACAACTAAAGTCACATGTCGTTACTATGACGTATGTGCGCAATGTCTGCTGGGAGTGTTGCAGCTGGAATCGCTGTGCTTGTCGGTTGCTGTAGTTTCTTACGTTTAGTACAGGCGGTCCGTATTGCCCTTTCCGACTACAAGTTCCAGCAGTGACTCCGCGACTGGCGGACTACTGTTCCCAGAGAGCAGTGCGGGGAGCGAGCGGGCGGCCAGGAGCGGCGGGAGGGGGTCGTGGTGACGGAGAGCTGTGTTGTTCTGCCTCAGGGGCCCGGCCGCGGAGGTTTGGCCCCTTTTGGGGCCCTCACTGGCCAATATGTTGGAGACTACGATGGGGGAAGCCAATAATGAAGGTAAATGAGGCTGAGGAGCGGCCTGTGTGTGTGGAGGCTGAGGAGCGGCCTCTGTGTGTGGAGGCTGAGGAGCGGCCTCTGTGTGTGGAGGCTGAGGAGCGGCCTCTGTGTGTGGGGAGGCTGAGGAGCGGCCTGTGTGTGTGGAGGCTGAGGAGCGGCCTCTGTGTGTGTGTGGAGGCTGAGGAGCGGCCTCTGTGTGTGTGTGGAGGCTGAGGAGCGGCCTCTGTGTGTGTGTGGAGGCTGAGGAGCGGCCTCTGTGTGTGTGTGTGTGTGTGGAGGCTGAGGAGCGGCCTGTGTGTGTGTGTGTGGAGGCTGAGGAGCGGCCTCTGTGTGTGTGTGTGTGTGTGGAGGCTGAGGAGCGGCCTGTGTGTGTGTGGAGGCTGAGGAGCGGCCTGTGTGTGTGTGGAGGCTGAGGAGCGGCCTCTGTGTGTGTGTGGAGGCTGAGGAGCGGCCTCTGTGTGTGTGTGTGTGTGTGTGTGTGTGGAGGCTGAGGAGCGGCCTGTGTGTGTGTGTGTGGAGGCTGAGGAGCGGCCTCTGTGTGTGTGTGTGTGTGGAGGCTGAGGAGCGGCCTCTGTGTGTGTGTGGAGGCTGAGGAGCGGCCTCTGTGTGTGGAGGCTGAGGAGCGGCCTCTGTGTGTGTGTGTGTGTGTGTGTGTGTGTGTGTAGGCTGAGGAGCGGCCTCTGTGTGTGTGTGTGTGTGTGTGTGTGGAGGCTGAGGAGCGGCCTCTGTGTGTGTGTGTGGAGGCTGAGGAGCGGCCTGTGTGTGTGTGTGTGTGTGTGTGTGGAGGCTGAGGAGCGGCCTCTGTGTGTGTGTGTGGAGGCTGAGGAGCGGCCTGTGTGTGTGTGTGTGTGTGTGGAGGCTGAGGAGCGGCCTGTGTGTGTGGAGGCTGAGGAGCGGCCTGTGTGTGTGGAGGCTGAGGAGCGGCCTGTGTGTGTGGAGGCTGAGGAGCGGCCTGTGTGTGTGGAGGCTGAGGAGCGGCCTGTGTGTGTGGAGGCTGAGGAGCGGCCTGTGTGTGTGGAGGCTGAGGAGCGGCCTGTGTGTGTGGAGGCTGAGGAGCGGCCTGTGTGTGTGGAGGCTGAGGAGCGGCCTCTGTGTGTGGAGGCTGAGGAGCGGCCTCTGTGTGTGGAGGCTGAGGAGCGGCCTCTGTGTGTGGAGGCTGAGGAGCGGCCTCTGTGTGTGGAGGCTGAGGAGCGGCCTCTGTGTGTGTGTGGAGGCTGAGGAGCGGCCTCTGTGTGTGTGTGTGTGTGTGTGTGTGTGTGTGTGTGTGTGTGTGTGTGTGTGGAGGCTGAGGAGCGGCCTCTGTGTGTGTGTGTGTGGAGGCTGAGGAGCGGCCTCTGTGTGTGTGTGTGTGTGTGTGGAGGCTGAGGAGCGGCCTCTGTGTGTGTGTGTGTGTGTGTGTGGAGGCTGAGGAGCGGCCTCTGTGTGTGTGTGTGTGGAGGCTGAGGAGCGGCCTCTGTGTGTGTGTGTGTGGAGGCTGAGGAGCGGCCTCTGTGTGTGTGTGTGTGGAGGCTGAGGAGCGGCCTCTGTGTGTGTGTGTGTGGAGGCTGAGGAGCGGCCTCTGTGTGTGTGTGTGTGGAGGCTGAGGAGCGGCCTCTGTGTGTGTGTGTGTGGAGGCTGAGGAGCGGCCTCTGTGTGTGTGTGTGTGTGTGGAGGCTGAGGAGCGGCCTCTGTGTGTGTGTGTGTGGAGGCTGAGGAGCGGCCTCTGTGTGTGTGTGTGTGGAGGCTGAGGAGCGGCCTCTGTGTGTGTGGAGGCTGAGGAGCGGCCTCTGTGTGTGTGGAGGCTGAGGAGCGGCCTCTGTGTGTGTGGAGGCTGAGGAGCGGCCTCTGTGTGTGTGTGTGGAGGCTGAGGAGCGGCCTCTGTGTGTGTGTGTGGAGGCTGAGGAGCGGCCTCTGTGTGTGTGTGTGGAGGCTGAGGAGCGGCCTCTGTGTGTGTGTGTGGAGGCTGAGGAGCGGCCTCTGTGTGTGTGTGTGGAGGCTGAGGAGCGGCCTCTGTGTGTGTGTGTGGAGGCTGAGGAGCGGCCTCTGTGTGTGTGTGTGGAGGCTGAGGAGCGGCCTCTGTGTGTGTGTGTGGAGGCTGAGGAGCGGCCTCTGTGTGTGTGTGTGTGTGGAGGCTGAGGAGCGGCCTCTGTGTGTGTGTGTGTGTGGAGGCTGAGGAGCGGCCTCTGTGTGTGTGTGTGTGGAGGCTGAGGAGCGGCCTCTGTGTGTGTGTGTGTGTGGAGGCTGAGGAGCGGCCTCTGTGTGTGTGTGTGTGGAGGCTGAGGAGCGGCCTCTGTGTGTGTGTGTGTGGAGGCTGAGGAGCGGCCTCTGTGTGTGTGTGTGTGGAGGCTGAGGAGCGGCCTCTGTGTGTGTGTGTGTGGAGGCTGAGGAGCGGCCTCTGTGTGTGTGTGTGTGGAGGCTGAGGAGCGGCCTCTGTGTGTGTGTGGAGGCTGAGGAGCGGCCTGTGTGTGTGTGTGGAGGCTGAGGAGCGGCCTCTGTGTGTGTGTGGAGGCTGAGGAGCGGCCTCTGTGTGTGTGTGTGTGTGGAGGCTGAGGAGCGGCCTGTGTGTGTGTGTGTGTGTGTGGAGAGGCTGAGGAGCGGCCTCTGTGTGTGTGGAGGCTGAGGAGCGGCGTGTGTGTGTGGAGGCTGAGGAGCGGCGTGTGTGTGTGTGTGGAGGCTGAGGAGCGGCCTCTGTGTGTGGAGGCTGAGGAGCGGCCTCTGTGTGTGTGTGTGTGGAGGCTGAGGAGCGGCCTCTGTGGGTGTGTGTGTGTGTAGGTGTAGGCTGAGGAGCGGCCTGTGTGTGTGTGTGGAGGCTGAGGAGCGGCCTCTGTGTGTGTGTGTGGAGGCTGAGGAGGGAGCAGTGTGTATATATGGTAATTATATGATTGTGGAGGGGTTGTATATTGGGGGGAGGTTTGTTATAGGAGCGGCCTGTTGGGGTCTTCTGCCCTGGCCTGTTGGAGGAGCAGCCTGTTGGGGTCCTCTGTGCGGCATGATTGGGTCCGGTCCTCTGTACGGCCTGTTGGGGTTCGGGACTCTGTGCTGCCTGTTGGGGGTCCTGTGCGTGTCCTGTTGGGGGTCCTGTGCGCGGGCTTGTTGGTGTAGGTCCTGTGCGTGTCCTGTTGGGGGTCCTGTACACGGGCCTGTTGGTGTGGGTCCTGTGCGCAGCCTGTTGGGGGTCCTGTGCGCGGGCCTGTTGGTGGGGGTCCTGTGCGCGGGCCTGTTGGTGGGGGTCCTGTGCGCGGGCCTGTTGGTGGGGGTCCTGTGCGCAGCCTGGTGGGGGTCCTGTGCGCGGGCCTGTTGGTGGGGGTCCTGTGCGCGGGCCTGTTGGTGGGGGTCCTGTGCGCGGGCCTGTTGGTGGGGGTCCTGTGCGCGGGCCTGTTGGGGGTGTGGCGCTGTGTGTGGTCGGTGATGTGCTGCACTGTATGTGGGGGGCTTGTGCCATATTTTGGGTCTCCTTTTGATTGTCCTTTTCTTGTCTTTGGCAGAATCTGCAATGAGCGGGAAGTCTGTGGCTCAGGTAAACCCTTTACGGTGTTGGCTTTCCGCTGTCCTGTGTGGATGCTGGGGGTCACACTTCCCTGGGTGGTGACGGTGTGTTGGGCCTCCCGGGGTGCTGGGGGGGGGGGTCACACTTCCCTGGGTGGGGACGGTGTGTTGGGCCTCCCGGGGTGCTGGGGGGGGGGGTCACACTTCCCTGGGTGGGGACGGTGTGTTGGGCCTCCCGGGGTGCTGGGGGGGGGGGTCACACTTCCCTGGGTGGGGACGGTGTGTTGGGCCTCCCGGGGTGCTGGGGGGGGGGTCACACTTCCCTGGGTGGGGACGGTGTGTTGGGCCTCCCGGGGTGCTGGGGGGGGGGGGGGGTCACACTTCCCTGGGTGGGGACGGTGTGTTGGGCCTCCCGGGGTGCTGGGGGGGGGGGGGTCACACTTCCCTGGGTGGGGACGGTGTGTTGGGCCTCCCGGGGTGCTGGGGGGGGGGGGGTCACACTTCCCTGGGTGGGGACGGTGTGTTGGGCCTCCCGGGGTGCTGGGGGGGGGGGGGTCACACTTCCCTGGGTGGGGACGGTGTGTTGGGCCTCCCGGGGTGCTGGGGGGGGGGGGTCACACTTCCCTGGGTGGGGACGGTGTGTTGGGCCTCCCGGGGTGCTGGGGGGGGGGGGGGTCACACTTCCCTGGGTGGGGACGGTGTGTTGGGCCTCCCGGGGTGCTGGGGGGGGGGGGGTCACACTTCCCTGGGTGGGGACGGTGTGTTGGGCCTCCCGGGGTGCTGGGGGGGGGGGGGTCACACTTCCCTGGGTGGGGACGGTGTGTTGGGCCTCCCGGGGTGCTGGGGGGGGGGTCACACTTCCCTGGGTGGGGACGGTGTGTTGGGCCTCCCGGGGTGCTGGGGGGATCACACTTCCCTGGGTGGGGACGGTGTGTTGGGCCTCCCGGGGTGCTGGGGGGATCACACTTCCCTGGGTGGGGACGGTGTGTTGGGCCTCCCAGGGTGCTGGGGGGGTCACACTTCCCTGGGTGGGGACGGTGTGTTGGGCCTCCCGGGGTTCACACTTCCCTGGGTGGGCACGGTGTGTTGAGCCTCCCGGGGTACTGGGGGTCACACTTCCCTTGGTGGGCACGATGTGTTGGGCCTCCCGGGGTGCTGGGGGTCACACTTCCCTGGGTGGGCACGGTGTGTTGAGCCTCCCGGGGTACTGGGGGTCACACTTCCCTTGGTGGGCACGATGTGCTGGGCCTCCCAGGGTGCTGGGGGTCACACTTCCCTTGGTGGGCACGATGTGTTGGGCCTCCCGGGGTGCTGGGGGCCACACTTCCCTTGGTGGGGACGGTGTGTTGGGCCTCCCGGGGTGCTGGGGGGGGGTCACACTTCCCTGGGTGGGGACGGTGTGTTGGGCCTCCCGGGGTGCTGGTGGGGTCACACTTCCCTGGGTGGGGACGGTGTGTTGGGCCTCCCGGGGTGCTGGGGGGGGGGTCACACTTCCCTGGGTGGGGACGGTGTGTTGGGCCTCCCGGGGTGCTGGGGGGGGGTCACACTTCCCTGGGTGGGGACGGTGTGTTGGGCCTCCCGGGGTGCTGGGGGGGGGGGTCACACTTCCCTGGGTGGGGACGGTGTGTTGGGCCTCCCGGGGTGCTGGGGGGGGGGGTCACACTTCCCTGGGTGGGGACGGTGTGTTGGGCCTCCCGGGGTGCTGGGGGGGGGGGTCACACTTCCCTGGGTGGGGACGGTGTGTTGGGCCTCCCGGGGTGCTGGGGGGGGGGTCACACTTCCCTGGGTGGGGACGGTGTGTTGGGCCACCCGGGGTGCTGGGGGGGGGTCACACTTCCCTGGGTGGGGACGGTGTGTTGGGCCTCCCGGGGTGCTGGGGGGGGGGGGTCACACTTCCCTGGGTGGGGACGGTGTGTTGGGCCTCCCGGGGTGCTGGGGGGGGGGGGTCACACTTCCCTGGGTGGGCACTAGGGTGACCGGATCTCATATGGGGGGGAAAAAATGTCAGAATCTTGTTCGTCTGGACCCCACAAAACGATTCCCCTTTCCAGATATTGAGAGAGCCAAAATTTGAGCTCGATCAAACGACGTTAACCCGTGCCGCTCGTCGCTCAAAGTTTGAAAAAAATCCAAATTGAGGTATTTTAACCCCTTAACGACCAGGGGTATTTTTGGTTTTACATTTTCATTTTTCCCTCCCCTTCTTTCCAGAGCCATAACTTTTTTATTTTTCCGTCTATATGGCCGTGTGAGGGCTTATTTTTTGCGGGACGAGTTGTACTTTTAAATGACATAATTGGTTTTACCATGTCGTGTACTCAAAAACGGGAAAAAAATTCCAAGTGCGGTGAAATTGCAAAAAAAGTGCAATCCCACACTTGTTTTTTGCTTGGCTTTTTTGTTAGGTTCACTAGATGCTAAATCTGCCCGGCCATTATGATTCTCCCGGTCATTACGAGTTCATAGACACCAAACATGTCTATGTCCTCTTTTATCTAAGTGGTGAAAAAAAATTCCAAAGTTTGCTAAAAAAAAAAAAATTGCGCAACTTTCCGAGACCCGTAGCGTCTCCATTTTTCATGATCTGGGGTCGGGTGAGGGCTTATTTTTTCCGTGCCGGACTGACGGTTTTAATGACACCACTTTTGTGCAGATACGTTCTTTTGATCGCCCGTTATTGCATTTTAATGCAATGTCTTGGTGACCAAAAAAACGTAATTCTTTCGTTTTGAATTTTTTTCTCGCTACGCCATTTAGCGATCGGGTTAATGCTTTTTTTTTATTGATCGGGTGATTCTGAACGCGGCGATACCTAATATGTGTATGTGGGATTTTTTTTTTACTGTTTTATTTTGATTGGGGCGAAAGGGGGGTGATTTGAACTTTTAGGTTTTTTTAATTTTTTTTTTATTTTTAAACATTTTTTTTTTTTTTTTTTTACTTTTGGCATGCTTCAATAGCCTCCATAGGAGGCTAGAAGCTTGCGCAACCCGATTGGCTCTGCTACATATGGGCGATGAGCAGATCGCCCATATGTAGCAGATTTACTGCTGTGCTTTCAGCGCCGACCAACGGGTGGCGCTGAAAGCCTTATGCCTGGAACAACCATAGAGGTCTCATAGAGACCACTGGTTGTCCAGGCAACATGACGCCGACCCCCGATCACGTGACGGGGGTCGGCGATGACGTCATTTCCGGCCCGGCGGCCGGAAATTCTATTTAAATGCCCGCTGTCAGCTTTGACAGCGGCATTTATCTAGTTAATAGGCGCGGGCGGACGGTGATTCCGCTCGCGCCTATTGCGGGCACATGTCAGCTGTTCATAACAGCGGCCACATGTCCCGGCTTTGATGCGGGCTCAGCGCCGGAGCCCTCATCAAAGCAGGGGAGATGTCTGATGACGGACTGTGTCTGTCATTGGACATTAAGGGGTTAAGATTTAGGTATTTTGCATAGTCTGTTAGACTATAAAGAATGTGACAACAACATTGCAGAAATAGCCCTGACCACATTTTCGAACCATTTGTTGTATTTGAATGCAGAGTTGGTGGGATTATCGTTTTTTGATCCCACCATTACAGACAATGAAAAGTTGTTAATGGCTAATAAATTGCTCAGTAGCACAGATGAACCATCAGAGCACGCTAGGGTTGTAAATCCAAAAGATAGGAAAGAAAAATTAAGAGGTAGGAAGTAACCGACTTTAACGACCTTCTGACAAAAGATGAAGAACAAAAGCAATATGTCCTGCAAGTTGTAAGCAAAGGCCGAGCATTATATTCTGACGTTTCAAAAACTACTTTAACAAAAGCTCTAGAATAGATTAGATAACTATGTAAAATTATCAGCTCATGTAGGTTAGCGTGCTCTGATGGTTCATCTGTGCTACTGAGCAATTTATTAGCCATTAACAACTTTTCATTGTCTGTAATGGTGGGATCAAAAAACGATAATCCCACCAACTCTGCATTCAAATACCACAAATGGTTCGAAAATGTGGTCAGGGCTATTTCTGCAATGTTGTTGTCACATTCTTTATAGTCTAACAGACTATGCAAAATACCTAAATCTTAAAATACCTCAATTTGGATTTTTTCAAACTTTGAGCGACGAGCGGCACGGGTTAACGTCGTTTGATCGAGCTCAAATTTTGGCTCTCTCAATATCTGGAAAGGGGAATCGTTTTGTGGGGTCCAGACGGACAAAATTCCAACATCGATTTTTTGCGGTCACCCTAGTGGGCACGGTGTGTTGGGTCCCCTGGGGTCACACTTCCCTGGGTGGGCACGGTGTCTTGGGCCCCCGGGGTGCTGGGGTCACACTTCCCTGGGTGGGCATAGTGTGTTGGGCCTCCCGGGGTGCTGGGAGGGGTCACACTTCCCTGGGTGGTGGACACGGTGTGTTCGGCCTCCCGGGGTGCTGGGAGGGGTCACACTTCCCTGGGTGGTGGACACGGTGTGTTGGGCCCCCTGGGTGCTGGCGGTCACACTTCCCTGGGTGGTAAGCTGGGCCTCCCGGGGTCACACTTCCCTGGGTGGGCATGGTGTGTTGGGCCTCCCGGGGTACTGGGGGTCACACTTCCCTGGGTGGGCACGATGTGCTGGTGGTCACACTTCCCTTGGTGGGCACGGTGTGTTGGGCCTCCCGGGGTGCTGGGGGTCACACTTCCCTGGGTGGGCACGGTGTGTTGGGCCTCCCGGGGTGCTGGGGGTCACACATCCTTGGGTGGGCACGGTGTGTTGGGCCCCCGGGGTGCTGGGGTCACACTTCCCTGGGTGGTGGGCGTGGTGTGCTGGGGGTCACACTTCCCTGGGTGGGCATGGTGTGTTGGGCCCCCTGAGGTCCTGGGGGGGGGGGTCACACTTCCCTGGGTGGGCATGGTGTGTTGGGCCCCTGGGAGGGGGGTCACACTTCCCTGGGTGAGGATGGTGTGTTGGGCCTCCCGGGGTGCTGGGGTCAAACTTCCCTGGGTGGGCACGGTGTGTTGAACCCCCTGGGGTCCTGGGGGGGGGGTCACACTTCCCTGGGTGGGCACGGTGTTGGGCCCCCTGGGGTGCTGGGGGGGGTCCCACTTCCCTGGGTGGGCATGGTGTGTTGGGCCCCCCCGGGGTGCACAGGGTTGTGACTCTGCTCCTTTCTCCAGCAGCCTCCTCAGAAGCGTTCTCGGACCGTTGAAGATTTCAACCGTTTCTGCACCTTCGTCCTTTCATATGCGGGGTACAGGCCGACACCAGCAAAAGAGGTGAGGGCTGAGGGAGGTCCGGGGGTTTGCAGTGAGGGGAGCCGGGGGCTGTATGTGATGGTGGAGGAGGTGGGGAAGGAGTTGGAGGTGATGGAGGAGGGGGTGATAAGTTGGAGGCGCGGGGTATGTAGGTTATTGTGGAGGTAATGGAAGGTATGTGGGGAGTGAAGATAATGGTGCGCGAGGTGATTGTGGGGAAGGTAGGCCTGGAAGTGATGTTGGGGAATGTAGGCAGGCTTGGAGGCAGGGGGAGTGGGTAGTTCTTGAGCCTTTTTGTGTACGGGGAGATGGGTAAGCTTGTAGGTGATGGCAAGTAAGGTAGGTATGCCTGTGGGTGATGGCTTGGTAGGTATGCCTGGAGACGACATTAGGATGGGGGTGGGTAGGTAAGCCTGGAGGAGATGGTAGGCAGGCCTAGAGGCGATGTCTGGATGGGGGGAGGTAGGTAGGCCTGGAGACGACGTTGGGATGGAGATGGGGGTGGGTTGGTAAGACTGGAGGCAATGGTAGGTAGGCAGGCAGGCCTCGAGGTGGGGGAGGTAGGCAGGCAGGCCTGGAGGCAATGTTGGGATGGGGCAGGTAGGTAGTCCTGGAGGCAATGGCTGAGTGGGGGA
Organism: Dendrobates tinctorius; assembly: GCF_039654945.1. Classification (NCBI taxonomy): domain Eukaryota; kingdom Metazoa; phylum Chordata; class Amphibia; order Anura; family Dendrobatidae; genus Dendrobates; species Dendrobates tinctorius. The sequence goes on from NW_027362088.1 coordinate 1,550,572, forward strand.
GGTAGATGGGCCTGCAGACGATGGGGGGAGGGGTATGGCAATCCTGGAGGTGACGGCAGAGCAGGGGAGATAGGTGGGGATGGGGGCCTGGAGGCGATGGCGGGGAAGGGGTGATAGGAAGGCCTGCAGGCTATGGTGGGCCAGCAGAAGAAGGCAGGCAGGCCTGGAGGTGATAGCGGGCCAGGGGAGGCAGGCAGGCATGCCTGGAGGTGGGGCCAGGCGATGGTGGGTGGGCCAGGAGAGGTGATGGCACGCCAGGGGAGGCAGGCGGGCGGGCCTGGAGGCGATGGCTAAGTGGGTGAGGGTAGGTAGGCCTGCAGGTGATGGGGTGAGGGATATGGCAGTCCTGGTGGTGACAGTGGGGCAGAGGAGATGGATGGGGATAGAGGGGCGTGGAGGCGATGGTGGGGAAGGGGTGAAAGGAAAGAGTGGAGGCTATGATGGGCCAGCAGATGGAGGCAGGCAGGCGGGCCAGGAGGCGATGGTGCGCCATGGGAGGCAGTGGTGAGGCGGTGCTGTGGCTCATGAATGCTATTGTCCTCTTTTCTCCTTTAGGAGAAATCATGGAGTCCGCCACGTCCCACCACCCCACACAGGACGGAGGAGAGCGACGGCTGGGATTCCCCAGACCCCCCACACCTCCCACTGACATCGGCGGGCTCGGGTCTCAGCACTATCCAAACTTTTGTCATGAAGGCTAAAGGGCAGAGCGGCAGCAGTAAGCGGCGGGGAGCAGAGCATTCCCGAGTGAAGAGGAGTTCTCGGCGGCGGCGGAGGCAGCGGTACCGCGGAGGGGCTGCGGGCAGGATGAGTGACACGGACACTGATGATGAGGATCTGGGGGAGCCACACATGGCTGCCTCGTCAGCCCCGCAGCCCCCTCCCAGTGCAGAGAGCAGCCGGGACGCCGCAGGCGGCAGCTCCAGTGATGCTGACACCCAGGTGATGGATGAAGACATCATGGTGGACTCAGGTGAGGAGGGGGCGTTGCGGGGCCTCGCGGGGGGCGCTGTGGGGGGTCCTCGCACTGATGCTTGTCTTGCTGCCGGCAGGTGACGACTCCTGGGATCTGGTGACGTGTTACTGTGAGAAGCCGTTTGCTGGGCGACCGATGATCGAATGCAACATCTGCTGCACGTGGGTTCATCTGTCCTGCGCCAAAATTCGCAAGAGCAATGTGCCGGACATCTACTACTGCCAGAAGTGCCGGGAGGGCCGAGGCAGCAGCAAGGAGGAGCCCTGACCCCGCCTCCTGGACTCCTGGTCATGGGACCCTCTGACGCCCTTGTAAATAGTGGACAGAATCTTTATTTTATTTTTTTGTCTCCTGTAAGAAATCCTGTTTGTATCCCAGAAATAAAAGTCCTTGTGTATAGCAGAGGCGGGTGCGGAGTCAGTGCCGAGCCGTCTGCTGGGGATGCAGCAACCTGCTACAAAGGCAGGTCCAGGATCCCTGCACAGCCAAGGAGGTCGCCACCAGCTCCAGAGTGGGGTCTGGATTCATTGCAGAGATGAGGGGGCGCTGCGGTGTCCGGAGTAATTGCAGAGGCAGGTGCGGAGTCAGTGCCGAGCCACCTACAGAGAGTGCTGCAACCTGCCACAGGGGCGGGTCTGTAGACACTGTAGAGACAAGGGGGCGCAGTCAGCTTCAGAGTTGAGGGGAGCACAGCAAGGGCGAGAGTCAGTGGCGAGCTACTAGTAGGGAGTGCTGCAACTTGCTACAGGGGAGGGTCTAGAGTCAGTGCCGAGCAACCTGTGAAGGGTGCTGCAACTTGCTACAGTGAGCAAGTCCAGAGTCAGGGCCGAGCAACCTGCGGAGGGTGCTGCAACAGGGAGCAAGTCCAGAGACAAGGGGGCACCATGAGATTTGGAATCACAGCAGAGGTGGGTGCTGAATCGGCGCTGAGCCACCTGCGGAGAGTGCTACAACCTGCTACAAAGGCGGGTCTAGAGTCAGTGCCAAGCAACCTGCGGAAGGTGCTGCAACCTACTACAAAGGTGGGTCTAGATTCAGTGCCGAGCAACCTGTGGAGGGTGCTGCAACCTACTACAAAGGCGGGTGTTATGAATGGGTCACCGAGGAGGAAAAAACAACACAAGCCAAGTCTCAGAAAACCAGAGGGGTTGGAAAATATGCAGACTGCAGAGCCCTGATCTTACCACACAACTAGCAGCAGTCGTGGAGCGTGCCTACGATGATCCTAGACGCCTCGTCACAACCGGAGAGCTACATAAGCCTAAAGCAGGAAAAGAGGAAAACTAACTGCCCCAGAGCAGACCCCAAAGGAATAGACAGCCCCCCACATGTATTGACGGTGAAACAAGATGAAAAGACAAAGGCAGAAAAGTAGGCTGAGCAAACGATGGGGCCCGGCTAACTAAAAAGGACAGAAAAGGAAAGACACTGCAATCTGTCCAAAACCCTACCAAATTAATGTCCAACACTTCTGATAGTAAAATTAACCCTGAAGTCAATAGACTTCTCCCACTATAGCAGCACTCTGAAATATTCTGAGACAGAGCAAAAAGAGGCCAATCTAATAAGGGACCAAAAGGCAAATACAGATAAATAGGAGTGGAAATTCAGCACAACCCTGCAGGGGCTGTCTGACCATAAAAAACTGAATTGACCAACAAGAGCAAGTGAGAACAATAGCAAGAACAAACTTAACTTGAGAAGACTGGAACAGAGCTGAAGTCCAAGACCTGAGAAGCAGATTGAATCACCAGCACCAGGATAGGGCATCTGCTGTCTTATATCCAGTCTGATACTCCAGAGATCCAATCATTATCTTCCTCATCAGGTGGCAGATCACTACCAATTAAACCAACCTCACTACCTCCTGTCACCACCAGAGGGAGAACGGAGGGAGGAGCAGAAAATGAGTTCACAACAGTACCCCCCCTTGAGGAGGGGTCACCGAACCCTCATCCACGCCACCAGGCCGATCAGGATGGGCCCGGTGAAAAGCACAAACCAATTTATTGGCATGACTATCAAGAGGCAGAGACCCAAGAATTATCCTGGCCATAACCCTTCCATTTGACCAAATACTGGAGTCTCCGTCTAACCAAACGAGAATCCAATATTTTCTCTACCTCATATTCCACGTTGCCTTTAACCAATACAGGGTCAGGAGTTGCCGCCACAGGAACTACTGGCTCAACAAACCTCTTCAACGACTTGTTAGATGCGTTATGGATTTTGAACGTAACTGGAAGAGCCAATCGAAAAGAAACAGGACTAAGACTAAGAATCTCCAATATCTTAAGGTCCAATAAATCTTGGCTTAAATTTTGGAGATGCCACCTTCATAGGAATATTCTTAGACGACACCCAAACCATATCACCCACTTTAAACCGGGGACCAATGGTCCTATGCCGGTTGGAAAATCGCTGGGCCTTTTCTTGAGAGGGTGACAACTTATCCACCACTTGGTCCCATATCTGCTACATTCTCTCAACCACAGTGTCCACACCTGGGCAGGACGAAGATTCCACTTGCCCTGAAGAGAATCGAGGATGAAACCCAAAATTACAGAAAAAGGGTGACATCAAAGTGGCAGAAATAGCTCTATTGTTCAGCACAAATTCGGCCAAGGGCAAAAATAAGACCCAATCATCTTGATCAGCAGCTATAAAACATCTTAAGACTCCAAGGTCTGGTTTGTTCTCTGTCTGCCCATTGGTCTGGGGATGAAACGAGGAGAAGGATAACTGAATTCCCAGATTGGAACAAAAGGCTTTCCAGAATCTGGAAACAAACTGGACCCCTCTATCGGACACAATGTTCTCAGGAATCCCATGTAACCGAACCACCTGTTGTAAAAACAAGGGTACCAACTCAGCAGAAGATGGCAACTTTGGGAGTGGTACCAGATGGACCATCTTCGAAAATCTATCACAAATCACCCAGATAACAGTCATTCTCTGAGACAGGAAGATCAGAAATAAAATCCATTGAGATATGGGTCCATGGCCTCTTGGGCACCGACAGGGGCATCAGCAACCTACTAGAACGAGAACAGGGTTTAGACCGAGCACAAGTTCCACAGGACTGTACAAAATTCCTGACATCACGAGACAAGGCAGGCCACCAAAACGACCGACTCACCAAATCTCTGGTACCAAAAATACCTGGATGACCAGCCAATGCGGAGCAATGGACTTCAGACATCACTCTTTCTCCACTGGTCAGGAACATACAATCTTCCCATAGGGCAACGCTCAGGCCTATCCTGAAATTCCTCCAGGGCGTGTCTCAAATCGGGTGAAATGGCAGAAAGAACTACCCCCTCACCTAGGATAGTAGTAGGCTCGGTCACATTAAGAGAATCAGCAAAGAAACTCCAAGAAAGGGCGTCTGCCTGAACATTCTTAGTGCACGGAAGAAAAGAGACCATAAAATTAAAACGCGTGAAAAACAAGGCCCATCTAGCCTGTCTAGGATTCAAGCGTTTGGCCGACTCCAGATAAATCAGATTCTTGTGATAGGTGAGGACCACAAATTGGTGTCTAGCTCCCTCCAACCAATGTCTCCACTCCTCAAATGCCCACTTCATGGCCATCAATTCCCGATTCCCCACGTCATAGTTGCGTTCAGATGGGGAGAACTTTCGAGAAAAGAAGGCACAGGGATTCATCTTAGAAGTCACAGGGTCTTTTTGGGACAACACAGCTCCTGCGCTAAGCTCAGAAGCGTCCACCTCCACCTGAAATGGAAGTGAGACATCAGGTTGCCGTAAAACTGGAGCTGAAGTAAATCTCCGCTTAAGCTCCTGAAATGCTGAGATAGCCTCAGGAGACCAATTCAGCACATCAGCTCCCTTCTTGGTCAGATCAGTCAGTGGTTTGACAATACTAGAAAAAGTACCTATAAATTTACGATAGAAATTAGCAAAACCCAAAAACTTCTGTAGGGCCTTCAAAGAAGTGGGCTGATCCCAATCATAAATGGCCTGTACCTTGGCCGAGTCCATTTCAATAGTCGATGGAGGCAAGATAAATCCCAAAAATGAAATCCTCTGTACTCCAAAGAGGCATTTCGATCCCTTAACAAACAGGGAATTCTCTCTCAAAATCCGGAACACAGTCCGGACGTGTTCCACATGAGAATCCCAATCACTAGAAAAGATCAAAATATCATCCAGATAGATGATTAAAAACTTATCCACAAAGTCCCGGAAAATATCATTCATAAAGGACTGGAAGACAGAAGGGGCATTAGTGAGCCCAAAAGGCATCACCAGGTACTCAAAATGTCCCTCCGGAGTATTAAACGCCGTCTTCCATTCTTCCCCGTGCTTGATGCGAATAAGATTATACGCCCCCCTGAGGTCAAGCTTAGTAAACCAGCAGGCACTCTTAACTCTGGAGAATAAATCAGACATCAGAGGTAACGGGTACTGATAGTTAACCGTCATCTTGTTAAGGGAACGATAATCAATACACGGTCTTAATGAACCATCTTTCTTGGCCACAAAAAACCCCCCAGCACCTAAAGGTGACGAGGATGGTCTAATATGACCCTTCTCCAATGACTCCTTAATATAGGATCGCATAGCATCATGTTCGGGTACAGATAAGTTGAAAAGCCGACCCTTGGGAAATTTACACCCAGGCATCAACTCAATTGCACAGTCATAACTCCTATGAGGAGGCAAAGACGCAGACTTACTCTCACTAAATACATCAGAAAAATCAGCCAGATAATCAGGAATATCATGAGACTGAGGAGAAGTGGAGAAAACAGGAGTGTCCCTAAGAACACACTGACAACCCCAACTCACCACAGACACAGATTTCCAATCCAAAACTGGATTATGAGTTTGCAACCAAGGAAAACCCAGAACAATAGTATCATGCAAATTATGCAGCACCAAAAATTTACAATTTTCTTGATGGTCTGGGGCGACCCGCATTATCACCTGGGTCCAAAACTGAGGTTTATTCTCCGCCAAAGGAGTAGCATCAATACCCCTCAAAGGAATAGGCGTCCGCAGAGGTGTCACGGAAAAACCACAACGTTTAGCAAAGACCAAATCCATCAGATTCAACGCTGCTCCTGAATCCACAAAAGCCTTAGTGGAAAATGTGGATAAGGAGCAGATCAGAGTAATTGCCAAAAGGAACTTAGGTTGTATACTGCCCACAGCAAATGTGTGTGCAAAACGTTTGTCATTTAGGGCAGACAGAAATAGTATGAGAGACGTCTCCACAGAAAAAACACAGCTTATTACGCTTTCTAAACTCCTGACTTTGCGCCCTAAGCAAAACCCCATCACATTGCATAGGTTCAGACATTTGTACAAAAGGTGGCAGCGCCTCCCGTGTAGTTTTACGTTCACGCAAACGCCGATCAACTTGAATGGCTAATGACATAGAGCCATCCAGACCAGAGGGAACAGGAAATCCCACCATAACATCTTTTACGGTCTCTGACAAACGTTTCCGAAAGAGAGCTGCCAATGCACTATCCTTCCATGTAGTAAGGACCGCCCACTTTTGGAATTTTTGACAGTATAACTCTGCAGAATTCTGACCCTGGTTTAATGCCAACAGGGTTTTCTCAGCTTGATCAATAGCATTAGGCTCATCATACAACAACCCCAAGGCTTGAAAAAATGCATCCACATTAGTCAGAATAGGATTTTCAGGTGTCAGAGAAAAAGCCCAATCCTGGGGATCGCCGCACAGCAAGGAGATGACAATTTTAACTTGCTGCGCAGAGCTCCCCGATGAGTTAGGCTTCAAGGCAAGAAATAATTTACAATTATTCTTAAAATTCAGAAATTTAGACCGATCCCCAGAAAACACATCAGGAGTAGGGATCTTAGATTCAGCAGCATGTGACTGAATGAGGTAGGTGGAAATTCCCTGCACTTCAGCAGCAAGTTGTTCCACACAATCAGACAGTTGCTTAATCTCCATTAGGAAAAAAAAATCCTCCTACGGCCTCAGAGAAAAAGAGGAAGAAATACATTAAAAAAAAAATTCTGACACTTTTTTTTTAAACTATTTTCTCCTGCTTTTGAGTACCCTAGAATCTGCGGTATGGCTGGTGATTCTGTTATGAATGGGTCACCGAGGAGGAAAAAACAACACAAGTCAAGTTTCAGAAATCCAGAGGGGTTGGTAACTATGCAGATTGCAGATCCCTGATCTTACCACACAACTAGCAGCAGCCGTGGAGCGTGCCTACGATGATCCTAGACACCTCGTCACAACCGGAGAGCTACATAAGCCTAAAGCAGGAAAAGAGGAAAACTAACTGCCCCAGAGCAGACCCCCAAGGAAAGACAGCCCCCCACATGTATTGACGGTGAAACAAGATGAAAGCACAAAGGCAGAAAAATAGGCTGAGCACACGATGGGGCCCGACTAACTAGAAAGGACTGGAAAGGAAAGACACTGCAATCTGCCAAAAAACCCTACAAAATAATACCCAACACTTCTGATAGCAAAATTAACCCTGAAGTCACTAGACTTTTCCCACTATATCAGCACTCTGAAATATTCTGAGACAGAGCAAAAAGAGACCAAACTAGAAAGGGACAAAAAGCAAATACAGGTAAATAGGAGTGGAAATTCTGCACAACCCCAGCAGGGGCTGGCTGACCACAAAAAACTGAATTGACCAACAAGAGCAAGTGTGAACAATAGCAAAAACAAACAACTTGAGAAGACTGGAACAGAGCTGAAGTCCAAGACCTGAGAAGCAGACTGAATCACCAGGATAGGGCGTCTGCTGTCTTATATCCAGTCTGATACTCCAGAGATCCAATCGTTATCCTCCTCATCAGGTGGCAGATCACTACCAATTAAACCAACCTCACTACCTCCTGTCACCACCAGAGGGAGAACAGAAGGAGCAGAAAATGAGTTCACAACAGGCGGGTCTAGATTCAGTGCCGAGCAACCGGTGGAGGTTGCTGCAACCTACTACAAAGGGGTCTAGAGTCAGTGCCGAGCAACCTGTGTAGGGTGCTGCTATCTACTACAAAGTCGGGGCTAGAGTCCGTGCCGAGCAACCTACTACAAAGGCGGTTCTAGAGTCAGGGTCGAGCAACCTACTACAAAGGCGGTTCTAGAGTCAGGGTCGAGCAACCTATGGACTACAAAGGCGGGTCTAGAGTCAGGGCCGAGCAACCTGTGTAGGGTGCTGCAACCTACTACAAAGGCGGTTCTAGAGTCAGGGCCGAGCAACCTATGGACTTTGTTACAAAGGCGGGTTTAGAGTCAGGGCTGAGCAACCTGTGGAGGGTGCTGCAACCTAGTACAGGGAGCAAGTCGAGAGAGAAGGGGGCACCATGAGATTTGGAATCACAGCAGAGGGGGGTGCTGAATCGGCACTGAGCCACCTGCGGAGAGTGCTACAACCTGCTACAAAGGCGAGTATAGAGTCAGGGCCAAGCAACGTGCGGAGGATGCTGCAACCTGCTACAGGGAGCAAGTCGAGAATCAATGCAGAGACAAGGGGGCACCATAAGATATGGACTCACAGCAGAGGTGGGTGCTGAATCAGCACAGAGCCACCCGCCGAGGGTGCTGCAACCTGCTACAAAGGCGGGTCTAGAGTCAGTGCTGAGCAACCTGCGGAGGGTGCTGCAACAAAGGCGGGTCTAGAGTCAGTGCTGAGCAACCTGCGGAGGGTGCTGCAACAAAGGCGGGTCTAGAGTCAGTGCTGAGCAACCTGCGGAGGGTGCTGCAACAAAGGCGGGTCTAGAGTCAGTGCTGAGCAACCTGCGGAGGGTGCTGCAACAAAGGCGGGTCTAGAGTCAGTGCTGAGCAACCTGCGGAGGGTGCTGCAACAAAGGCGGGTCTAGAGTCCGTGTAGATCCATCCTGAGGGAATGCTGCAATCTGCTATAGGAGCGTTTGGCCAAGGGAGGGGGCCGGGGCAGCTCAAAGTCCGTAGTAAACGCCGAACTACCAGCAGGGGATGCTGCAACCTGCTACAGAGATGGGTGGATCTATCGCTGCAGAACTGAGGGATGAGGAATCATCAGATCTGGAGTCACTGCAGAGGTGCATTGCGGAATAAAGAGGTGCTATATAATAGTGGGGTACAGAAGATGTAATATATTGGGGGTATGGAACAGTACAGATACTGGGGGGTTATATCGGGGGTACGGGACAATACAGATACTGGGAGATATATTGGGGGTACGGGACAGTACAGATACTGGGGGGATATTATATCGGGGTATGGGGCAGTACAGATACTGGGGGATATTGGGGACAGTACAGATACTGGGGGATATTATATCGGGGGCAGTACAGATACTGGGGGGATATATCGGGGTATGGGGCAGTACAGATACTGGGGGATATATCAGGGCAGTACAGATACTAGGGGATGTTATATCGGGGGCAGTACAGATACTGGGGGATATTATATCGGGGGCAGTACAGATACTGGGGGATGTTATATCGGGGGCAGTACAGATACTGGGGGATATTATATCGGGGGCAGTACAGATACTGGGGGATGTTATATCGGGGGCAGTACAGATACTGGGGGATATTATATCGGGGCAGTACAGATACTGGGGGATATTATATCGGGGGCAGTACAGATACTGGGGGATGTTATATCGGGGACAGTACAGATACTGGGGGATATATCGGGGGCAGTACAGATACTAGGGGATGTTATATCGGGGGCAGTACAGATACTGGGGGATATTATATCGGGGTATGGGGCAGTACAGATACTGGGGGATATATCGGGGGCAGTACAGATACTGGGGGATATTGGGGACAGTACAGATACTGAGGGATGTTATATTGGGGACAGTACAGATACTGGGGGATATTGGGGACAGTACAGATACTGTGGGGATATATTAGAACAGTACAGATACTGGGGGGACATTATATTAGGACAGTACAGATACTGAGGGGCTATACAGTCATATGTTAAAGTTTGGGCACCCCTATTAATGTTAACCTTTTTTCTTTATAACAATTTTGGTTTTGGTAACAGCTATTTCAGTTTCCTATATCTAATAACTGATGGACTCAGTTATATTTCTGGATTCAAATGAGGTTTATTGTACTAACAGAAAATGTGCAATCTGCATTTACAGAAAATTTGACCGGTGCAAAAGTATGGGCACCCTTATCATTTTCTTGATTTGAACACTCCTAACTACTTTTTACTGACTTCCTGAAGCACTAAATTGGTTTTGTGACCTCATTGAGCTTTGAACTCCATAGCCAGGTGTATCAAATCATGAGAAAAGGTATTTAAGGTGGCCACTTGCAAGTAGTTCTCCTATGTGATTCTCCTATGAAGAGTGGCATCATGGGCTCCTCAAAACAACTCTCAAATGATCTGAAAACAAAGATTATTCAACATAGCTTTTCAGGGGAAGGATACAAAAAGTTGTCTCAGAGATTTAACCTGTCAGTTTCCACTGTGAGGAACATAGTAAGGAAATGGAAGAACACAGGTACAGTTCTTGTTAAGCCCAGAAGTGGCAGACCAAGAAAACTATCAGAAAGGCAGAGAAGAAGAATGGTGAGAACAGTCAAGGACAATCCACAGACCACCTCCAAAGACCGGCAGCATCATCTTGCTGCAGATGGTGTCACTGTGCATCGGTCAATACAGCGCACTTTACACAAGGAGAAGCTGTATGGGAGAGTGATGCGAAAGAAGCCGTTTCTGCAAGCACGCCACAAACAGAGTCGCCTGAGGTCTGCAAAAGCACATGTGGACAAGCCAGTTACATTGTGGAAGAAGGTCCTGTGGACTGATGAAACAAAGATTGAGTTGTTTGGTCTTACAAAAAGGCGTTATGCATGGAGGCTAAAAAACACAGCATTCCAAGAAAAACACTTGCTACCCACAGTAAAATTTGGTGGAGGTTCCATCATGCTTTGGGGCTGTGTGGCCAATGCCGGCACCGGGGATCTTGTTAAAGTTGAGGGTCGCATGGATTCAACTCAGTATCAGCAGATTCTTGACAATAATGTGCAAGAATCAGTGACGAAGTTGAAGTTACGCAGGGGATGGATATTTCAGCAAGACAATGATCCAAAACACCGCTCCAAATCTACTCAGGCATTCATGCAGAGGAACAATTACAATGTTCTGGAATGGCCATCCCAGTCCCCAGACCTGAATATCATTGAACATCTGTGGGATGATGTGAAGCGGGCTGTCCATGCTCGGCGACCATCAAACTTAACTGAACTGGAATTGTTTTGTAAACAGGAATGGTCACAAATACCTTCATCCAGGATCCAGGAACTCATTAATAGCTACAGGAAGCGACTAGAGGCTACTATTTTTGCAAAAGGAGGATCTACGAAATATTAATGTCACTTTTATGTTGAGGTGCCCATACTTTTGCACCGGTCAAATTTTGTTTAAATGCAGATTGCACATTTTCTGTTAGTACAATAAACCTCATTTGAATCCAGAAATATAACTGAGTCCATCAGTTATTAGATATATGAAACTGAAATAGCTGCTGCGAAAACCAAAATTGTTATAAAGAAAAAAGGTTAACATTAATAGGGGTGCCCAAACTTTTACATATGACTATTGGGGACAGTACAGATACTGGGGGGATATTATATTAGGACAGTACAGATACTGGGGGATATTGGGGCAGTACAGATACTGGGGGGATATTATATTAGGACAGTACAGATACTGGGGGATATTGGGGCAGTACAGATACTGGGGGATATTATATTAGGACAGTGCAGATACTGGGGGATATTGGGGCAGTACAGATACTGGGGGGATATTATATTAGGACAGTGCAGATACTGGGGGATATTGGGGCAGTACAGATACTGGGGGGATATATTAGGACAGTACAGATACTGGGGGATATTGGGGCAGTACAGATACTGGGGGATATTATATTAGGACAGTGCAGATACTGGGGGATATTGGGGCAGTACAGATACTGGGGGGATATTATATTAGGACAGCACAGATACTGGGGGATATTGGGGCAGTACAGATACTGGGGGGATATATCGGGGGCAGTACAGATACTGGGGGGATATTATATTAGGACAGTACAGATACTGGAGGAAATTGGGGCAGTAAAGATACTGGGGGGATATTATATTAGGACAGTACAGATACTGGGGGATATTGGGGCAGTACAGATACTGGGGGGATATATCGGGGGCAGTACAGATACTGGGGGGATATTATATTAGGACAGTACAGATACTGGAGGATATTGGGGCAGTAAAGATACTGGGGGGATATTATATTAGGACAATAAAGATACTGGGGGATATTGGGGCAGTACAGATACTGGGGGGATATTATATTAGGACAATAAAGATACTGGGGGATATTGGGGCAGTACAGATACTAGGGGGATATTATATCGGGGGCAGTACAGATATTGGGGGATATATAGGGGACAGTACAGATATTGGGGGATATATAGGGGACAGTACAGATACTGGGGGGATATTATGTAGGGGCAGTACAGATACTGGGGGGATATATTGGGGACAGTACAGATACTGGGGGGATATATCAGGGACAGTACAGATACTGGGGGATATTGGGGCAGTACAGATACTGGGGGGATATTATATTAGGACAGTGCAGATACTGGCGGATATTGGGGCAGTACAGATACTGGGGGGATATTATATTAGGACAGTACAGATACTGGGGGATATTGGGGCAGTACAGATACTGGGGGATATTATATTAGGACAGTACAGATACTGGGGGATATTGGGGCAGTACAGATACTGGGGGGATATTATATTAGGACAGCACAGATACTGGGGGATATTGGGGCAGTACAGATACTGGGGGGATATATCAGGGGCAGTACAGATACTGGGGGGATATTATATTAGGACAGTACAGATACTGGGGGATATTGGGGCAGTAAAGATACTGGGGGGATATTATATTAGGACAATAAAGATACTGGGGGATATTGGGGCAGTACAGATACTAGGGGGATATTATATCGGGGGCAGTACAGATATTGGGGGATATATAGGGGACAGTACAGATATTGGGGGATATATAGGGGACAGTACAGATACTGGGGGGATATTATGTAGGGGCAGTACAGATACTGGGGGATATATCAGGGACAGTACAGATACTGGGGGATGTTATATCGGGGGCAGTACAGATACTGGGGGATGTTATATCGGGGGCAGTACAGATACTGGGGGATATTATATCGGGGGCAGTACAGATACTGGGGGATGTTATATCGGGGGCAGTACAGATACTGGGGGATATTATATCGGGGGCAGTACAGATACTGGGGGATATTATATCGGGGGCAGTACAGATACTGGGGGATGTTATATCGGGGGCAGTACAGATACTGGGGGATGTTATATCGGGGGCAGTACAGATACTGGGGGATGTTATATCGGGGACAGTACAGATACTGGGGGATATTATATCGGGGGCAGTACAGATACTGGGGGATGTTATATCGGGGGCAGTACAGATACTGGGGGATATTATATCGGGGGCAGTACAGATACTGGGGGATGTTATATCGGGGGCAGTACAGATACTGGGGGATGTTATATCGGGGGCAGTACAGATACTGGGGGATGTTATATCGGGGGCAGTACAGATACTGGGGGATATTGGGGCAGTACAGATACTGGGGGATATTGGGGCAGTACAGATACTGGGGGATATTGGGGCAGTACAGATACTGGGGGATGTTATATCGGGGGCAGCGGGGGCAGTACAGATATTGGGGGGATATTATATCGGGGCTAGTACAGATACTAGGGGATGTTATATCGTAAGAAGGGGGATATATCGGGGGCAGTACAGATACTGGGGGATGTTTATCGGGGCAGTACAGATACTGGGATGTTAGATCGGGGCAGTACAGATACTGGGGATGTTATATCGGGGCAGTACAGATACTGGGGGATATTTATATCGGGGGGCAGTACAGATACTGGGGGATATTATATCGGGGGCAGTACAGATACTGGGGGATGTTATATCGGGGGGCAGTACAGATACTGGGGGACTGTTATATCGGGGGCAGTACAGATACTGGGGGATGTTATATCGGGGGCAGTACAGATACTGGGGGATGTTATATCGGGGGCAGTACAGATACTGGGGGATGTTATATCGGGGGCAGTACAGATACTGGGGGATAGTTATATCGGGGGCAGTACAGATACTGGGGGATGTTATATCGGGGGCAGTACAGATACTGGGGATGTTATATCGGGGGCAGTACAGATACTGGGGGATGTTATATCGGGGGCAGTACAGATACTGGGGGATGTTATATCGGGGGCAGTACAGATACTGGGGGATGTTATATCGGGGGCAGTACAGATACTGGGGGATGTTATATCGGGGGCAGTACAGATACTGGGGGATGTTATATCGGGGGCAGTACAGATACTGGGGGATGTTATATCGGGGGCAGTACAGATACTGGGGGATGTTATATCGGGGGCAGTACAGATACTGGGGGATAGTTATATCGGGGGCAGTACAGATACTGGGGGATGTTATATCGGGGGGCAGTACAGATACTGGGGGGATGTTATATCGGGGGCAGTTACAGATTACTGGGGGATGTTATATCGGGGGCAGTACAGATACTGGGGGATGTTATATCGGGGGCAGTACAGATACTGGGGGATGTTATATCGGGGGCAGTACAGATACTGGGGGATGTTATATCGGGGGCAGTACAGATACTGGGGGATGTTATATCGGGGGCAGTACAGATACTGGGGGATGTTATATCGGGGGACAGTACAGATACTGGGGGATGTTATATCGGGGACAGTACAGATACTGGGGGATTGTTATATCGGGGGCAGTACAGATACTGGGGGATATTATATCGGGGGCAGTACAGATACTGGGGGATGTTATATCGGGGGCAGTACAGATACTGGGGGATGTTATATCGGGGGCAGTACAGATACTGGGGGATGTTATATCGGGGGCAGTACAGATACTGGGGGGATGTTATATCGGGGACAGTACAGATACTGGGGGATGTTATATCGGGGGCAGTACAGATACTGGGGGATGTTATATCGGGGACAGTACAGATACTGGGGGATGTTATATCGGGGGCAGTACAGATACTGGGGATGTTATATCGGGGGCAGTACAGATACTGGGGGATGTTATATCGGGGGCAGTTACAGATACTGGGGGATGTTATATCGGGGGCAGTACAGATACTGGGGGATGTTATATCGGGGGCAGTACAGATACTGGGGGATGTTATATCGGGGGACAGTACAGATACTGGGGGATGTTATATCGGGGGCAGTACAGATACTGGGGGATGTTATATCGGGGGCAGTACAGATACTGGGGATGTTATATCGGGGGCAGTACAGATACTGGGGGATGTTATATCGGGGCAGTACAGATACTGGGGGATGTTATATCGGGGGGCAGTACAGATACTGGGGGATGTTATATCGGGGGCAGTACAGATACTGGGGGATGTTATATCGGGGCAGTACAGATACTGGGGGATGTTATATCGGGGGCAGTACAGATACTGGGGATAGTATATCGGGGGCAGTACAGATACTGGGGGATGTTATATCGGGGGGCAGTACAGATACTGGGGGATGTTATATCGGGGGCAGTACAGATACTGGGGGATGTTATATCGGGGCAGTACAGATACTGGGGATTATATCGGGGCAGTACAGATACTGGGGGATATATCGGGGCAGTACAGATACTGGGGGATATTGGGGCAGTACAGATACTGGGGGATGTTATATCGGGGCAGTACAGATACTGGGGGATTTTATATCGGGGGCAGTACAGATACTGGGGGATATTATATCGGGGCAGTACAGATACTAGGGGATGTTATATCGGGGCAGTACAGATACTGGGGGATGTTATATCGGGGGCAGTACAGATACTGGGGGATGTTATATCGGGGGCAGTACAGATACTGGGGGATGTTATATCGGGGGCAGTACAGATACTGGGGGATGTTATATCGGGGGCAGTACAGATACTGGGGGATATTATATCGGGGGCAGTACAGATACTGGGGGATATTATATCGGGGGCAGTACAGATACTGGGGGATGTTATATCGGGGGCAGTACAGATACTGGGGATATTATATCGGGGGCAGTACAGATACTGGGGGATGTTATATCGGGGCAGTACAGATACTGGGGGATGTTATATCGGGGGCAGTACAGATACTGGGGATGTTATATCGGGGGCAGTACAGATACTGGGGGATGTTATATCGGGGGCAGTACAGATACTGGGGGATGTTATATCGGGGGCAGTACAGATACTGGGGGATGTTATATCGGGGGCAGTACAGATACTGGGGGATATTGGGGCAGTACAGATACTGGGGGATATTGGGGCAGTACAGATACTGGGGGATGTTATATCGGGGGCAGTACAGATACTGGGGGATGTTATATCGGGGCAGTACAGATACTGGGGGATGTTATATCGGGGGCAGTACAGATACTGGGGGATGTTATATCGGGGGCAGTACAGATACTGGGGGATGTTATATCGGGGGCAGTACAGATACTGGGGGATGTTATATCGGGGGCAGTACAGATACTGGGGGATATTATATCGGGGCAGTACAGATACTGGGGGATGTTATATCGGGGGCAGTACAGATACTGGGGATATTATATCGGGGGCAGTACAGATACTGGGGGATATTATATCGGGGGCAGTACAGATACTGGGGGATATTATATCGGGGGCAGTACAGATACTAGGGGATGTTATATCGGGGGCAGTACAGATACTGGGGGATGTTATATCGGGGGCAGTACAGATACTGGGGATGTTATATCGGGGGGCAGTACAGATACTGGGGGATATTATATCGGGGGCAGTACAGATACTGGGGGATATTATATCGGGGGCAGTACAGATACTAGGGGGATGTTATATCGGGGGCAGTACAGATACTGGGGGATGTTATATCGGGGCAGTACAGATACTGGGGATATTATATCGGGGGGCAGTACAGATACTGGGGGATATTATATCGGGGGCAGTACAGATACTAGGGGGATGTTATATCGGGGGGCAGTACAGATACTGGGGGATGTTATATCGGGGGCAGTACAGATACTGGGGGATGTTATATCGGGGGCAGTACAGATACTGGGGGATATTATATCGGGGGCAGTACAGATACTGGGGGATATTATATCGGGGGCAGTACAGATTACTAGGGGATGTTATATCGGGGGCAGTACAGATACTGGGGGATGTTATATCGGGGGCAGTACAGATACTGGGGGATATTATATCGGGGGCAGTACAGATACTGGGGGATGTTATATCGGGGGCAGTACAGATACTGGGGGGATATTATATCGGGGGCAGTACAGATACTGGGGGATGTTATATCGGGGGCAGTACAGATACTGGGGGATATTATATCGGGGGCAGTACAGATACTGGGGGATGTTATATCGGGGGCAGTACAGATACTGGGGGATGTTATATCGGGGGCAGGGCACTTACATTATGTGGGCATCGCACAGTGGGCGTGGTAAATAGTTATTGTGGGCGTGTTTCTCGTGTAGTGGGTGGAGACTTCTCTTGAGGCTTTAGTATTCTTCGTCGCGTTGGGCGGATCTCTGCAGAGTAGAGGGGCGGGGTTAGCGGTGAGAGGGGCGGGGTTAGCCTTGAGGGGGCGGGTTTGTTTGTTAGGGGCGGGGTAACTTCGTTTGCTCCGTCCCTTGCAGCGTGTACGCTGTGACGTCAGACGCAGCTCCCCGGACGCGGCGCTGTTGTGGTACTCGAGGCCGCGGCTCCGGGCTCCTCTAGGCCGCACGATGGCGGAGACCAAGGTGATCTACCACCTGGACGAGGAGGAGACGCCGTACCTGGTGAAGGTGCCCGTGCCGGCCTCCGACATCCGCCTGCGGGACTTCAAGGCGGCGCTCGGACGGGGGGCATGCCAAGTATTTCTTCAAAGCTATGGACCAGGACTTTGGGTACCGGGACTGCCGACATCACCTCAGTGTATCGCTGTAGCGCTATATCCCCCTCCACCATTATCCCCCCTCGTGTTTCCATCCTCCAACCCCCCTGTATCCCTCCTCCTCCCACCCCCCCTGTATCCCTCCTCCTCCCCCCCCCCCTGTATCCCTCCTCCTCCCCCCCCCCCCTGTATCCCTCCTCCTCCCCCCCCCCTGTATCCCTCCTCCTCCCCCCCCCCCGTATCCCTCCTCCCCCCCCCCTGTATCCCTCCTCCTCCCCCCACCCTGTATCCCTCCTCCTCCCCGTATCCCTCCTCCTCCCCGTATCCCTCTCCCCCCGTATCCCTCTGCCCCCCCCCGTATCCCTCTGCCCCCCCGTATCCCTCTGCCCCCCCGTATCCCTCTGCCCCCCCGTATCCCTCTGCCCCCCCCGTATCCCTCTGCCCCCCCGTATCCCTCTGCCCCCCCGTATCCCTCTGCCCCCCCGTATCCCTCTGCCCCCCCGTATCCCTCTGCCCCCCCGTATCCCTCTGCCCCCCCGTATCCCTCTGCCCCCCCGTATCCCTCTGCCCCCCCCCGTATCCCTCTGCCCCCCCCCCGTATCCCTCTGCCCCCCCCCCCGTATCCCTCTGCCCCCCCCCCGTATCCCTCTGCCCCCCCCCCGTATCCCTCTGCCCCCCCCCCCGTATCCCTCTGCCCCCCCCCGTATCCCTCTGCCCCCCCCCCGTATCCCTCTGCCCCCCCCCGTATCCCTCTGCCCCCCCCCGTATCCCTCTGCCCCCCCCCCGTATCCCTCTGCCCCCCCCCGTATCCCTCTGCCCCCCCCCGTATCCCTCTGCCCCCCCCCCCCGTATCCCTCTGCCCCCCCCGTATCCCTCTGCCCCCCCCGTATCCCTCTGCCCCCCCCGTATCCCCCCCCTCTGCCCCCCCCCCGTATCCCTCTGCCCCCCCGTATCCCTCTGCCCCCCCGTATCCCTCTGCCCCCCCGTATCCCTCTGCCCCCCCGTATCCCTCTGCCCCCCCCGTATCCCTCTCCCCCCTGTATCCCTCTCCCCCCCCCCGTATCCCTCTCCCCCCCCCGTATCCCTCTCCCCCCCCCCCCGTATCCCTCTTCCCCCGTATCCCTCTTCCCCCGTATCCCTCTTCCCCCGTATCCCTCTTCTCCCGTATCCCTCTTCCCCCGTATCCCTCTCCCCCCCCCCGTATCCCTCTCCCCCCCCCCCCGTATCCCTCTCCCCCCCCGTATCCCTCTCCCCCCCCCGTATCCCTCTCCCCCCCCCGTATCCCTCTCCCCCCCCCCCTGTATCCCTCTCCCCCCCCCCTGTATCCCTCTCCCCCCCCCCCTGTATCCCTCTCCCCCCCCCCTGTATCCCTCTCCCCCCCCCCGTATCCCTCTCCCCCCCCCCCGTATCCCTCTCCCCCCCCCCCGTATCCCTCTCCCCCCCCCCCGTATCCCTCTCCCCCCCCCCCGTATCCCTCTCCCCCCCCCCCCGTATCCCTCTCCCCCTCCCCCGTATCCCTCTCCCCCTCCCCCGTATCCCCTCTCCCCCTCCCCCGTATCCCTCTCCCCCTCCCCCGTATCCCCTCTCCCCCTCCCCCGTATCCCTCTCCCCTCCCCCGTATCCCTCTCCCCCCTCCCCCGTATCCCTCTCCCCCTCCCCCGTATCCCTCTCCCCCTCCCCCGTATCCCTCCCCCCTCCCCCGTATCCCTCTCCCCCTCCCCCGTATCCCTCTCCCCCTCCCCCGTATCCCTCTCCCCCTCCCCCGTATCCCTCTCCCCCTCCCCCGTATCCCCCTCCCCCGTATCCCTCGCCCCCCTCCCCCGTATCCCTCGCCCCCTCCCCCGTATCCCTCGCCCCCCTCCCCCCGTATCCCTCGCCCCCTCCCCCGTATCCCTCGCCCCCTCCCCCGTATCCCTCGCCCCCTCCCCCGTATCCCTCGCCCCCTCCCCCGTATCCCTCTCCCCCTCCCCCGTATCCCTCCCCCCCCCACCGTATCCCTCTCCCCCCCCCCCGTATCCCTCTCCCCCCCCCCCGTATCCCTCTCCCCCCCCCCCCGTATCCCTCTCCCCCCCCCCCCCCGTATCCCTCTCCCCCCCCCCCCGTATCCCTCTCCCCCCCCCCCGTATCCCTCTCCCCCCCCCCCCCGTATCCCTCTCCCCCTCCCCCGTATCCCTCTCCCCCTCCCCGTATCCCTCTCCCCCTCCCCCGTATCCCTCTCCCCCTCCTCCGTATCCCTCGCCCCCCTCCCCCGTATCCCTCGCCCCCTCCCCCGTATCCCTCGCCCCCTCCCCCGTATCCCTCGCCCCCTCCCCCGTATCCCTCCTCTTCCCCCCCCCGTATCCCTCCTCTTCCCCCCCCCCGTATCCCTCCTCTTCCCCCCCCCCGTATCCCTCCTCTTCCCCCCCCCCGTATCCCTCCTCTTCCCCCCCCCGTATCCCTCCTCTTCCCCCCCCCGTATCCCTCCTCTTCCCCCCCCCGTATCCCTCCTCTTCCCCCCCGTATCCCTCCTCTTCCCCCCCCGTATCCCTCCTCTTCCCCCCCCCCCGTATCCCTCCTCTTCCCCCCCCCCCGTATCCCTCCTCTTCCCCCCCCCTGTATCCCTCCTCTTCCCCCCCCCTGTATCCCTCCTCTTCCCCCCCCCTGTATCCCTCCTCTTCCCCCCCCCCCGTATCCCTCCTCTTCCCCCCCCGTATCCCTCCTCTTCCCCCCCCCGTATCCCTCCTCTTCCCCCCCCCCGTATCCCTCCTCTTCCCCCCCCCCTTATCCCTCCTCTTCCCCCCCCCCCCGTATCCCTCCTCTTCCCCCCCCCCGTATCCCTCCTCTTCCCCCCCCCCGTATCCCTCCTCTTCCCCCCCCCCGTATCCCTCCTCTTCCCCCCCCGTATCCCTCCTCTTCCCCCCCCGTATCCCTCCTCTTCCCCCCCCCGTATCCCTCCTCTTCCCCCCCCCCGTATCCCTCCTCTTCCCCCCCCCGTATCCCTCCTCTTCCCCCCCCCCCGTATCCCTCCTCTTCCCCCCCCCCGTATCCCTCCTCTTCCCCCCCCCCCGTATCCCTCCTCTTCCCCCCCCCCCGTATCCCTCCTCTTCCCCCCCCCCCCGTATCCCTCCTCTTCCCCCCCCCCCGTATCCCTCCTCTTCCCCCCCCCCGTATCCCTCCTCTTCCCCCCCCCCGTATCCCTCCTCTTCCCCCCCCCCGTATCCCTCCTCTTCCCCCCCCCCCGTATCCCTCCTCTTCCCCCCCCCCGTATCCCTCCTCTTCCCCCCCCCCCGTATCCCTCCTCTTCCCCCCCCCCCCCGTATCCCTCCTCTTCCCCCCCCCCTGTATCCCTCCTCTTCCCCCCCCTCCTCTTCCCGCCCTCTTCCCTCTCTTCCCGCCCCTCCTCTTTCCCCCCCCTCCTCTTTCCCCCCCCTCCCTCCTCTTTCCCCCCCCTCCTCTTTCCCCCCCCTCCTCTTTCCCCCCCCTCCTCTTTCCCCCCCCTCCTCCTCCTTCCCCCCCCTCCTCTTTCCCCCCCCCTCCTCTTTCCCCCCCCCTCCTCTTCCCCCCCCTCCTCTTTCCCCCCCCCTCCTCTTTCCCCCCCCCCTCCTCTTCCCCCCCCCCCCCTCCTCTTTCCCCCCCCCTCCTCTTTCCCCCCCCCTCCTCTTTCCCCCCCCCTCCTCTTTCCCCCCCCCCTCCTCTTTCCCCCCCCTCCTCTTTCCCCCCCTCCTCTTTCCCCCCCCTCCTCTTTCCCCCCCCTCCTCTTTCCCCCCCCTCCTCTTTCCCCCCCTCCTCTTTCCCCCCCCTCCTCTTTCCCCCCCCCTCCTCTTTCCCCCCCCCTCCTCTTCCCCCCCCCCCCCTCCTCTTTCCCCCCCCTCCTCTTCCCCCCCCCTCCTCTTTCCCCCCCCCTCCTCTTTCCCCCCCCCTCCTCTTTCCCCCCCCCTCCTCTTTCCCCCCCCCTCCTCTTCCCCCCCCCTCCTCTTCCCCCCCCCCCTCCTCTTCCCCCCCGTATCCCTCCTCTTCCCCCCCCCGTATCCCTCCTCTTCCCCCCCCCGTATCCCTCCTCTCCTCCTCTTCCCCCCCCCGTATCCCTCCTCTTCCCCCCCCCCCGTATCCCTCCTCTTCCCCCCCCCCGTATCCCTCCTCTTCCCCCCCCCCCGTATCCCTCCTCTTCCCCCCCCCCGTATCCCTCCTCTTCCCCCCCCCCGTATCCCTCCTCTTCCCCCCCCCCCCCGTATCCCTCCTCTTCCCCCCCCCCCGTCCTCCTTCCCCCCCCCCCGTATCCCTCCTCTTCCCCCCCCCGTATCCCTCCTCTTCCCCCCCCCGTATCCCTCCTCTTCCCCCCCCCGTATCCCTCCTCTTCCCCCTCCGTATCCCTCCTCTTCCCCCCCTCCGTATCCCTCCTCTTCCCCCCCTCCGTATCCCTCCTCCTCCCCCCTCCGTATCCCTCCTCCTCCCCCCCTCCGTATCCGTAGCGCTATATCCCCCTCCACCATTATCCCCCTCGTGTTTCCATCCTCCAACCCCCCTGTATCCCTCCTCCTCCCCCCCTCCGTATCCCTCCTCCTCCCCCCCTCCGTATCCCTCCTCCTCCCCCCCTCCGTATCCCTCCTCCTCCCCCCCTCCGTATCCCTCCTCCTCCCCCCCTCCGTATCCCTCCTCCTCCCCCCCTCCGTATCCCTCCTCCTCCCCCCCTCCGTATCCCTCCTCCCCCCCGTGCCCCTCTGTCTCCCCCCCCTCCTGCGTCGTTCCTCTCTCCCCCCTCCTGCGTCGTTCCTCTCTCCCCCCTCCCTTTCTCTCCTGTCTCCGCACCCCGTCACACTCGCCCTCCCTTTCTCTCCTGTCTCCGCCCCCCTTCACACTCGCCCTCCCTTTCTCTCCTGTCTCCGCACCCCTTCATGTTGATGTGATGTTTGGATACATGTGGTGGCTCCGCCCCCTTGGACGCCATCTTTTGATGCTTTCTCTGTGCCCCTGCAGGGTCGTGAAGGAGGAGATCTCAGATGATAACGCTAAACTGCCGTGTTTCAATGGTCGTGTAGTATCGTGGGTAAGTATGCTCGAGACCTCTATGGGGTGCGGTGGGATTGCAACGGCTCCAGATGTCGGTGGTGCGGTGAGATTGCAACGGCTCCAGATGTCGGTGGTGCGGTGGGATTGCAACAGCTCTGGCTGTCGGGGGTGCGGTGGGATTGCAACAGCTCTGGCTGTCGGGGTGCGGTGGGATTGCAACAGCTCTGGCTGTCGGGGTGCGGTGGGATTGCAACAGCTCTGGCTGTCGGGGGTGCTGTGGGATTGCAACAGCTCTGGCTGTCGGGGGTGCTGTGGGATTGGAACAGCTCTGGCTGTCGGTGGTGCGGTGGGATTGCAACAGCTCTGGCTGTCGGTGGTGCGGTGGGATTGCAACAGCTCTGGCTGTCGGGGGTGCTGTGGGATTGGAACAGCTCTGGCTGTCGGGGGTGCGGTGGGATTGCAACTGCTCTGGCTGTCTGGGGTGCGGTGGGATTGCAACAGCTCTGGCTGTCGGGGTGCGGTGGGATTGCAACTGCTCTGGCTGTCGGGGGTGCGGTGAGATTGGAACAGCTCTGGCTGTCGGGGTGCGGTGAGATTGCAACGGCTCCAGATGTCGGTGGTGCGGTGGGATTGCAACAGCTCTGGCTGTCGGTGGTGCGGTGGGATTGCAACAGCTCTGGCTGTCGGGGTGCGGTGGGGTTGCAACAGCTCTGGCTGTCGGGGGTGCGGTGGGATTGCAACAGCTCTGGCTGTCGGGGGTGCGGTGGGATTGCAACAGCTCTGGCTGTCGGGGGTGCTGTGGGATTGCAACAGCTCTGGCTGTCGGGGGTGCTGTGGGATTGGAACAGCTCCGGCTGTCGGGGGTGCGGTGGGATTGGAACGGCTCTGGCTGTCGGGGGTGCGATGGGATTGCAATGGCTCTGGCTGTCGGGGGTGCGGTGGGATTGCAACGGCTCTGGCTGTCGGGGGTGCGGTGGGATTGCAACGGTTCTGGCCCCCTGGGTCTGTGACATCATATACCTTTTTCCTGGTAGTTGGTGTCTGCTGAGAACACGCCTCCTGAGCAGGCTCCTCCCCCTCCTCCGGATGTGCGGCCTGAACCTTCCCCACTTCCTCCTCCACTCCCCCCACCGCCTGCAGAGAGAACCAGCGGCATTGGGGATTCCCGGCCTCCCTCCTTCCAGTGAGTGTGTCCCCTTGCCTTCCCTTCCCCGCGCCTTCCATTCCTCGCCCCTTTCCTATGCCACGCCTTTCATTCCCTGCCCCTTCCGTTCCCCGTGCTGCGCCTTCCCTTTCCCAATCCTTTTCTTTCGTGTGCCTTCCCTTCCCCGCCCCTTTCCTGTGTGCTTTCCCTTTCCTGCGCCGTGCCTTCCCCGCCAATTCCCACGCCGCGCCTTCCATTCCCCGTCCCTTTCATTTCCTGCGCCTTCCCTTCCCCGCCCCTTTCCCACTCTGCACCTTCCATTCCCCGCTATTTTCCTGCACCGCACATTCCCCGCCCCTTTCCCACGCCACTCCTTCCATTTTCTGCCCCTTCCGTTTCCCGTGCTGCGCCTTCCTTTCCCCACCCTTTTTCTTTCCTGTGTGCCTTCCCTTTCCTGCTCCGTGCCTTCCCCACCCCTTTCCTGCGCCTTCCCCGCCATTTCCTGCGCCGCGCCTTCCATTCCCTGCCTCTTTTCCCGGCCCCTTTCCCACGCCGTGCCTTCCATTCCCCGCTATTTTCCTGCACCGCACCTTCCCTTCCCCGCCCTTTTCCTGCACGTTCCCTTCCCCGCCCCTTTCCCACGCCATGCCTTCCATTCCCCGCTATTTTCCTGCACCGCACCTTCCCTTCCCCGCCCTTTTCCTGCACCGCCCCTTCCCTTCCCCGCCCCTTTCCCGCGCCACGCCTTCCATTTCCTGCGCTTACCCTGCCCCTTCCCTTTCCCTATCCGTGCCTTCCATTCCCCGCATCGGTGGGAAATATTATAGGTAAATATTATTTTTATGTCTTAGTCCTAACGTGTGCGACAGTGCCGAGAACCTGGACCAGGAGACCGAGACGGATTCTGTGGTGTCTGTACGGCGAGAGCGGCCGCGTCGGAGAGAGAGCGGAGACCAAGGTCAGGGCGTCATGAGCGTGCACCCCCAGGCAGGAGGCGATGTGGATGACATGTGTACTTTGGGGGGGGGGGACTCGTGCTTTCTACCGGCCGGGAGGTGTGGTGGATGTACACCTACTTTGCCGGGGAGGGGGAGGTGCTCATGCGCTCCTTCTGCCGGCCAGTGGAAGGGGGAGACGGCTGTGGTTCTGGGGGGAGGTCTTGCACATTCTATATCGGCCTGTGATTGGCGTTGGTTGCTTTGCAGGCGGTGGTCGGGCTCTGAATGGCCGTGGGGAGCGTCACCTCTCTGGATATGAGTCATCCTCCACCCTCCTGACCAGTGAAATAGAGACCAGCATCTGTGACTCTGAGGAAGATGACGCCATGAGCAGGTGCATCCCACTGCTCCCAGCATGCACTGTTCCCTGCACTGTCCCTTAACTTCTGTGTGTATATGTGGGGGGCTCTGTGCCCTGTGTGTGTGTGTGGGGGGCTCTGTGCCCTGTGTGTGTGTGTGGGGGGCTCTGTGCCCTGTGTGTGTGTGTGGGGGGCTCTGTGCCCTGTGTGTGTGTGTGGGGGGCTCTGTGCCCTGTGAGTGTGTGTGGGGGGCTCTGTGCCCTGTGAGTGTGTGTGGGGGGCTCTGTGCCCTGTGTGTGTGTGTGGGGGGCTCTGTGCCCTGTGTGTGTGTGTGGGGGGCTCTGTGCCCTGTGTGTGTGTGTGGGGGGCTCTGTGCCCTGTGTGTGTGTGTGTGGGGGGCTCTGTGCCCTGTGTGTGTGTGTGTGGGGGGCTCTGTGCCCTGTGTGTGTGTGTGGGGGGCTCTGTGCCCTGTGAGTGTGTGTGTGGGGGGCTCTGTGCCCTGTGTGTGTGGGGGGCTCTGTGCCCTGTGTGTGTGTGGGGGGGGCTCTGTGCCCTGTGTGTGTGTGGGGGGGGCTCTGTGCCCTGTGTGTGGGGGGGGGCTCTGTGCCCTGTGTGTGGGGGGGGGCTCTGTGCCCTGTGTGTGGGGGGGGGCTCTGTGCCCTGTGTGTGTGTGGGGGGGGGCTCTGTGCCCTGTGTGTGTGTGGGGGGGGCTCTGTGCCCTGTATATGTGTGTGGGGGGGGGCTCTGTGCCCTGTATATGTGTGTGGGGGGGGCTCTGTGCCCTGTATATGTGTGTGGGGGGGGCTCTGTGCCCTGTGTGGGGGGGGCTCTGTGCCCTGTGTGTGTGTGGGGGGGGGCTCTGTGCCATGTGTGTGTGTGGGGGGGGATCTGTGCCCTGTGTGTGTGTGGGGGGGGCTCTGTGCCATGTGTGTGTGGGGGGGGGGGCTCTGTGCCATGTGTGTGTGTGGGGGCTCTAATCATGTGACCCTGTACTGTCCTTTTTATGTGGTGTCTTATTCCCTGATGTTTAGGTTCAGCAGCTCCACCGAGCAGAGCAGCGCATCTCGTCTGCTGAAGCGTCACCGCCGGAGGCGTAAGCAGCGACCCCCGCGCCTTGACAGGGTGAGTAGAGTGTGATGAGGCGGCTGTGCCCCCCGCGCTCCTCCGTGGCCGCCGTGCCCCGCGCTCCTCCGTGGCCGCCGTGCCCCGCGCTCCTCCGTGGCCGCCGTGCCCCGCGCTCCTCCGTGGCCGCCGTGCCCCGCGCTCCTCCGTGGCCGCCGTGCCCCGCGCTCCTCCGTGGCCGCCGTGCCCCGCGCTCCTCCGTGGCCGCCGTGCCCCGCGCTCCTCCGTGGCCGCCGTGCCCCTGCCCCGCGCTCTTACGTAGCCGCCGTGCCCCTGCCCCGCGCTCTTACGTAGCCGCCGTGCCACTGCTCCACTGTTCTCTTTCAGGCCTCCTCGCTCAGCAGTGTGACGGACTCCACCATGTCCCTGAACATCATCACAGTGACTCTGAATATGGGTGAGAGCGGTCTATGTGGTGTGGGAAGGGTTGCTGTCAGAGGGCTCGTACGTGGTGTGGGGTTCCCGGCCTGGGGCTCGCGTATGTGGTGGGGGTGTTTGTGTACTCGGTGCTTCTCTCTGATATTTCCTCATTGTGTTCAGAGAAATACAACTTCTTGGGCATCTCCATTGTGGGGCAGAGTAACGAGCGCGGGGACGGAGGCATCTACATCGGATCCATTATGAAGGGTGGAGCTGTGGCAGCTGATGGTAGGATTGAGCCAGGGGACATGCTGCTGCAGGTGAGAACACAATTCCCCCCCCCCCCCCCCCCCCCCCCGGCATCCTTCCAACCCCCCATCCCCACCTTGACACCCCACCAATTATCTACTCCCCCTGCCCCCCACCCCCACCAACTATCTATTCCCCCACACACACACACACACCAGTGATCTGCACCCTCACTCTCTACACCAATTATCTACCCCCCCACACACACACACATACACACATTATGGGGAATCGGGGGGGTCGGTGGGCGCCCAAGTCCGCTAGCCGAAACCGCATGGACCAAGGATCATCCTGCCCAACGCCCGCTCTCCCGTTATGGTGGACAACACAGGGTGAGGGCAAAACAGTGCGGGTATGCTTTATTGTACCACAAAACAGGCAGATAACACACAGAACAGTCCCAGCACAGGACCCAAGATGGTGCACATTAGAGTCTCACCCTTCTGCTGACTCGCTGGGATAATGGCAGATGTTACGTTAGAGCTCCCAGGGTCACTACCCCACCTGTGATACACACACACAGAGAGGAGATAATGACAAGTGGAGGGAGGTGACAGGCCATAGAGTCCATACAAGGTCCAAAGCCAGTTGACACGAGAGTCACCACCTGGCTTCTCCGAACATCTCCATGGAGCCAGGCAACCAAACGTATCCAAGGTTCAGCGATGGTCAAAGGAGCAGGTCTGTATTCTTCCAACCGGAGCCAAAACCCCCTTGGGTTTAAGCTTTAATAGAAAAGGTACGGTGCTTACAATAAAAGGATAATAAAAAATATGGAAATAAAAAGTGACATACAAACAAAATAAAAGTGAGAAGCTTACAGAAATATCTAAACTTTGCAGTATGGCATTCTGCTCTCTGAGGGGGGGATGAATATGGCATGGCTCACACCAGCTTGCCTGTCCCTCAGTCTGTGAACATCTTTCTTTGTGTAAAGGCCTAATTTATAGATTTAACCTGGAAATCAGATTTCTAGACCAGCCTCTCATGTTAATATTCTAATTGCTGGTTTGTGACTGGATCATGGCGACTCTACCAATGAATACATTATCTTTCTCTGAACGCTGTTTGTGTAACTTTTCTTTCTCATAGTAAATAGATAGTGTCAGGCTTCAATTTGGCATCTCTCCATCAAAGACACTAGGAGGTGTGAAATGTTTCCAATTCTGTGTGTGTTCTCAGGAAGCCCCCTGGGGTTGAGACCAGGAAAACTGTCCTTTTCTCATGACCTTTGTGAAGAGCTGCAGTGTAAGGACAGATCCTAAGTTACTGCTGGTCATACATCCATACAAATACATATTTCACTACCCCCCCTTCCTACCGCCCACCCATCTCCCTTCTTTCTTCCGCATTCCTTCTTCCTTCCGCCTCCCTCTCTTGTTTTGTCCGTCTGTCCATCCAACCCGCACTGCCTTCCCTTGTTTCGTCTGTCTGTCCGACCCTTGCCGCCCTCTTTCCTTCCCTTGCTTAGTCCGTCCGACCCTCGCTTCCCTCCCTCTCTTGTTTCGTCCGTCCGACCCTCACCGCACTCCCTCCATCCCTTGTTTTGTCTGTCCGACCCTCACCGCTCTCCCTGCCTCTCTTGTTTCGTCCGTCCGACCCACCTCCCTCCAATTCCCTCGTTTCGTCAGTCCGTCCAACCCTCAGCGCCCTCCCTCGTTTCGTCCGTCCGACTCTCGCCGCCATCCCTCTTGTTTTGTCCGTCTGACCCTCGCCGCCCTCCCTCTCGTTTTGTCCGTCTGACCCTCGCCGCCCTCCCTCTCGTTTTGTCCGTCTGACCCTCGCCGCCCTCCCTCCCTCGTTTCGTCCGTCCGACCCTCGCCGCCCTCCCTCCCTCGTTTCGTCCGTCCGACCCTCGCCGCCCTCCCTCCCTCGTTTCGTCCGTCCGACCCTCGCCGCCCTCCCTCCCTCGTTTCGTCCGTCCGACCCTCGCCGCCCTCCCTCCCTCGTTTCGTCCGTCCGACCCTCGCCGCCCTCCCTCCCTCGTTTCTTCCGTCCGACCCTCGCCGCCCTCCCTCCCTCGTTTCTTCCGTCCGACCCTCGCCGCCCTCCCTCCCTCGTTTCGTCCGTCTGACCCTCGCCGCCCTCCCTCCCTCGTTTCGTCCGTCTGACCCTCGCCGCCCTCCCTCCCTCGTTTCGTCCGCCTGACCCTCGCCGCCCTTCCTCCCTCGTTTCGTCCGTCCGACCCTCGCCGTCCTACATCCCTCCTTTGTGTTGTCCGTCCGACCCTCGCCTCCTTCCCTTGTTTCGTCCGTCCAACCCTCACGACCCTCCCTCCCTTGTTTCGTCCGTAAGTCACGCACCACCCTTCCTCCATTGTTGTGCATCCGACCGACCCTCACTTCCATTTGTCCCTATCTTGTTTTGTTTGTCCATTAGACCGATCCTCACCGCCCTCCCTTCCTACCTTGTTCCGTCCGTCCAACCCTCATGGCTCTCCCTCCCTTGTTTTGTCCATCTGACCCTCACCGCCCTCCCTCCCTTGTTTCGTCCGTCTGTCCGTCCGACCCTCGCCGCCCTCTTTCCCTCCCTTGCTTAGTTCGTCCAACCCTCACCGCTCTCCCTCCATACCTTGTTTCGTCCGTCCGACCCTCACCGCTCTCCCTCCATACCTTGTTTCGTCCGTCCGACCCTCACCGCTCTCGCTGCCTCCCTTGTTTCGTCCATCCGACCCACCGCCCTCCCTCCCTTGTTTCGTCTGTAAGTCATGCACCGCCCGCCCTCCCTTGTTCCGTCCGTCCAACCCTTATGGCTCTCCCTCTCTCCCTTTTTTTTTTTTTTCTGTCCGACCCTTATCGCCCTCCCCGTTTTCGTCCGTCCGATCCTCACTGCCTTCCCTCCCTTGTTTTGTGCGTCCGACCCTCGCCGCCCTCCCTCCCTTGTTTTGTCCGTCCGACCCTCACCGCCCTCCCTCCCTTGTTTCGTCCGTCTGTCCATCCGACCCTTGCCGCCCTCTTTCCTTCCCTTGCTTCGTCCATCCGACCCTCACTGCTCTCCCTCCATCCCTTGTTTCGTCCGTCCGACCCTCACCGCTCTCCCTCCATCCCTTGTTTCATCCGTCCGACCCTCACTGCTCTCCCTCCCTCCCTTGTTTTGTCCGTCCGACCCTCGCCGCCCTCCCTCCCTTGTTTTGTCCGTCCGACCCTCGCCGCCCTCCAGTAGGGAGGATGGTGAGGGTTGGATGGACGAAAAGGGAGGCAGCCCTTTTCGTCCATCCAACCCTCACCATCCTCCCTACTTTGTTTGGTCCGACGACCCTCACTGCCCTCCCTTCCTTGTTTCGTCTATCCGACCCTCACCTCCCTCCCTTGTTTTGTCCGTACGTCACGCACCACCCTTCCTCCCTTTGTTCTTTCGTCCGACCCTCTGTCCCTCCCTTGTTTCATCCATCCTTCCGGCCCTCACATCCCTCCTTACTTCCGCTCCTCGATGAGATCCTGTATCTTGTGCAGGTGAATGACATTAACTTTGAGAACATGAGCAATGATGACGCGGTGCGGGTCCTGCGAGACATCGTCCATAAACCCGGGTAAGCGAGCCGGCAGCAGGTGTACAGGGTGTTGGGACACAGAGTGTAGGGGCAGGGCAGGCAGGTAAGTTTGTGAATCATTCCTGTGATTCTCTTTCAGGCCAATTGTATTGACTGTTGCGAAGTGCTGGGATCCTTCTCCACAGGGTTACTTCACACTGCCACGCAGTAAGTGCCGCCCCACTCCCAGCCAGCTGGTTTGTCGAGCTGCCTCTCCCTTCTCGTTTGCCGTAGCCCTCGGTTTGTTGCACCACCTCCTGTTTCTCATCTGCCATAGCCCTCTGTTTGCTGCGCCGGCTGCACCTTCTTATCCTTGGCTCTTGGTTTGCCTGCCGCCTTCCCCTTCTCTACCGTCTCGACCCTCTGTTGCCTGCCACCTCCCCCTTCTCTACCTTCTCCGACTTGGCCCTTTGTTTGCCTGCCGCCTCCCCCTACTATACCTTCTGCCTCGGCCTTCTGTTTGCCTCCCGCCTCTCCCTTCTCTACCTTGTTCGCCTTGGCCCTCTGTTTGCCTGCAGCCTCCCCCTTCTCTACCTCCTCCGCCTCGGGCCTCGGTTTGCCTGCAGCCTCCCCCTTCTCCTCTCCTGCCCTCGGTTTACCACTACATATGACTGCCAAAAGACATTCACTCATGTAATGTACAAACCGGGGAGACACACCTGAACCTGACAGATCCCTGTTCAGACTAAGAAAAGCCCTTCTCTGACCTTGGTCTTCCTGACCCCGGAATTGACACCCTAAGGTAACGCAGTGGCGCCCCCACTTGATGGAGGCTTACCCTGAATGTCTTTAGCAGCTCCTAGGATCGGTAGAGCAGCAATTTCCCTAGGAATAAAGGAATCGCACATGAAACCACTGTAACCAACATAACCTACAACAAAGTGAATGAATCCAACAAAGTCTGTCACCAGCAGGAAACACCAGTTGGGGATGATATATACAGCTGCACCTGAAAGGTGATAGGACAGAGTAAATTAAAAACATCTGTCACCCCAAAACCAACAGAAACGAAGATAACAGAGCTAAAGCACCCAAAGAAAATGTGAATCTGTTGTGGCTGAGTGGAAAGAGACGCCGACCGCAGAATTAAGGGTTCGTGTCCAAATGCTTAACAATATCCCACCTTCTACGAGGGGCTAGTGGACCCACCTAGATACCCCAACTGCTGACGTCGCAGATAGAACTACCTCACTAGGCAATCGGCATGTAGGTCTTTAACATCCACCCAGAAGTTATCCTTCTAATTAACAAGATACTACAGTTACTCTCTTACACGTCTGAATTTCAAGACTTATTCCACCTCATACTGCTTGTCCTCCTCCAAATGTACTTCAGTACTGTCCTGAGGACCCGGCGTCCCTTCAAACTTTTTAAGAGACTTGGAAGGAATTTATTAATCCTCCATGCAGCTGGGAGTTGGAGTTTAATAGTCACCTGATTAATGATCTTGATTGTCTTATACAGTCCAACAAATTTAGGAGCAAATTTTCTAGCTGGAGCTTTAAGACTGAGATTTTTAGAGGATAACAAGACAAAATCTCCCACCTCAAAGATAGGAGCCCTCCAACGTCTGCGGGCCGCAGTTCTTTTGGTCCGATTGCAAGTTACCAGAAGACCTCTTTTAAGTACTCTGCAGACCTTAATCAAACACTGGTACAGTGAACTGCAAACCTGAAACATATCTGACAACCCCACAACAAAGAAGGTGGGGCATCGGTAGCCGTAAGGGTACAGTTATTGAATGTGAACTCGGCCAAAGAAAGAGGATCCACCCAGTCCTCCTGATTAGATGAGACAAAACATCTAAATATTGCTCCTGG
Organism: Dendrobates tinctorius; assembly: GCF_039654945.1. Classification (NCBI taxonomy): domain Eukaryota; kingdom Metazoa; phylum Chordata; class Amphibia; order Anura; family Dendrobatidae; genus Dendrobates; species Dendrobates tinctorius. Next base: position 1,583,123 of record NW_027362088.1, read on the forward strand.
TTCATTCTCTCCATCTGACCATTAGTGTCAGGATGATAACCTGAACGTTTATGGAATAAAATTCATGGACTTATGTGCGCTGCTAAGCAAGATACCAAATCCAGGTCACGTAGATAGATTAATCATTTCCCTAAATGATGATCTACGTAACCTGGATTTGGTATCTTGTTTAGCAGCGCACATAAGTCCATAAAAGTTTGTTTGCGGCCACTGAGTGGACCATTGGACGTGCAGCAAGCTGGCAACTGATTCTATATGCTTGAATCTCTCCTGGAAAGGTGAGTAAATTTCTTTATTTCTTAAAATCAACCCGGATAAGACCCTCTTGTGCTCTTTTATTCCTATAGTTTATACGTATTATAGGATGATAACCTGAGGAGAACAAAAGCTTCCCAACCTAGCGCAAAAGCCACGCCGGAAACTGAACCCCTCTATCCAACATAATGTTTTTGGGAATCTCATCTAACTTAACGACATCAGATAAAGAATGGAGGTAAACTCTTAGCCATAGGCAATTTTGATAGCGAGACCAAGTGGAGCATCTTACCAAAACAGTCCACAACCACAGTATTACCACTAGAATTAGGCAAATCCATGATAAACTCCACAGACAGGTGGCTCCAAGGGCAAGTGGGAACCTCGTTGGACAAAAGAATCCCTGCCGTAGCCTGGCAAGAGGCCTTAGACCTGGCGTAAATCCTGCACTTCCAGACATGATTATCCACCTCTTTTCAAGCACTCTGCCTACCAAAATGACCTGGAAAGCGCGTTCTAGGTGGCAGAGGAACAAGGATGTCCAGTCAATACAGTCATGTACTTTGTTAATAAGATCAGTGCGGCGCATGGAAGGCACACAACACTTACCGGGTGGCATGCCCTCTAGTGCACCCTCCTGAGCTTCGACAGCACTTTGAGATCGATTACCCAATGCCACCCATTCACTAAGAATTTCAACTGGATTTTTGTCCCTCAAATCCAGAGCAAAAGTACGTGATAAGGCATCCGCCTTAAATTCTTAGTACCAGGGATATATGTCACATAGAAATCAAACTGAGCGAAAAAGAGGGTGCCTCGGGCTTGTCAGGTACTTAGCGGCGTCAACATGCAGTAAGTTTTTGTGATCAGTAAAGACCATTGTTCTATTCCTTGACCCCTCCAGCCAATGTCTCCATTCCTTGAAAGCTCTATTAACCGCCGAGAGTTCCCGATCGCTTCTATATCATATTCTCTGTGTGAGAATTTCCAAGGAAAAAGCACAAGGATGAAAGTAACCGTCCTCCTTCTGTGAGAAAAACAGCAGCCAGAAGAAGCACTAGAAGAGACCCGTGCACACTACTAAGGAAGGTGCCGTAGTAGGCTCCCACACATGAGCTAATAAAAATAAACTAGGAACTCAACTTAAAGATGAATTGTTTTAATGTAAGTCAAGGCAAAACGTTTCGGCCATATTTGGCCCCTCAGTATGGTCACCTTCACAAGAGTATGGGGGGTTAAAAGAGGAAAATCCCCCATGGTAAATAAGCCAGAGGACCTGGATGTGTGCACGTGCCTGGAGAAAGACACAGCGTAGACCGGTAGGGGAAGGTATTTAAATCTGCACCCAAACGGTGATAGGGCAGACAAACAGGGTAAATCAAAAATGCCTGTTACCCAAAACGGACAAAAAAAATAGAACTAAAGCACCCAAAAGAAAAGGTGACTTTGTTGTGGCTCATCGGAAAGAGACGCCGACCACAGATCACACGATCAAAGGGTCAAATCCTGACGCATGACACCGCGCCGCCACTCCCGTCTTTGCCTTGGCCTTCGATTTGCCTGCCGCCTCCCCCTTATCTACCACTTTCTCCTTGGCCCGCTGTTTGCATGCGCCTCTTCCCTCGGCTTGCTGCCGTTTCCTTGGCCCTCAGTTTGCTGCATCTTTCCCTTCTCCATCTTGGCTTGCCGCTCCGCCTCTCCCTTCTTTGCCTCGGCTTTCAGTTGCTACTTATACCTCTCCCTTCTCTCCCCCCTCTTCCTGGGCCCTCTGTTTGCAGCTCTGCCTCCCCTGAGAGCACCTTGGCCCTCGGTTTGGCACTGTCTCCTCGCCGTTCTTCTCCGCCTCTGCCTTTGGTGCGCTGCCTCCCCCTTCTTCTCGGCTTCGGCTTGCCTACCGCCTCCTTCTCTACCCCCAGCGCCTCAACCTTTGCTTTCTGCGCTGCCTCCCCCTTCTCATCCACTGCAGTTTTCTGTGCCCCCCTTCTCCGCCTCGGATTGCCGCATTGCATCCCCCTTTTCCTCCACATCAGCCCTTGGCTTGTCGCACCCCCTCCCTGTTCTCTGCCTCTGCCCTCGGTTTTCTCTTCCTAGGTTTGTCATGCCTTCTCCTCTGCCTGGGCCCTTGGTTTGCCTCACCTTCTCCTTCACCTCGGCCCTAGGTTTGCCTTGCTACCTCCCCATTCACAGCCTTTGCCTTCGTTTTTCTGTGCTGTCTCTCACTTTGTTCTTTCTGTAGATGAACCCATTCAGCCAATTGACCCTGCAGCCTGGGTGTCACACTCCGCGGCCATGAGCGGCTCGTTCCCCGTGTATCCGGGCAGTGCGTCCATGAGCAGCATGACCTCCAGCACATCGGTGACAGAGACTGAGCGTGAGTGCCATATGGTTGGTGGTTGTGCCTGCTGAGGTGGTTTGTGGGTTGTCCCGCCTCACTGTCTCTCTCTTTGCAGTCTCACATGCTCTCCCCCCGGTGTCTCTCTTCAGCCTTTCCATTCATACAGACTTGGCTTCTGTGGTGAAGGTTATGGCATCTCCAGAATCTGGCCTTGAAGTCCGAGATCGCATGTGGCTGAAGATCACTATCCCCAACGCTTTTCTAGGTACAGTGCAACCAGAATACCAGAATTGAGTTGGTCACGGAAGGCCGGACCAAGGCCGGGGAGTGGCTGCGGAAGGCCGGACCAAGGCCGGGGAGTGGCTGGGGAAGGCCGGACCGTGGGAGGGGAGTGGCTGGGGAAGGCTGGGCCGAGTGCGGGGAGTGGCCGGGGAAGGCCGGGCCGAGTGCGGGGAGTGGCCGGAGAAGGCCGGGCCGAGTGCGGGGAGTGGCCGGAGAAGGCCGGGCCGAGTGCGGGGAGTGGCCGGAGAAGGCCGGGCCGAGTGCGGGGAGTGGCCGGAGAAGGCCGGGCCGAGTGCGGGGAGTGGCCGGAGAAGGCCGGGCCGAGTGCGGGGAGTGGCCGGAGAAGGCCGGGCCGAGTGCGTGGAGTGGCCGGAGAAGGCCGGGCCGTGGGCGGGGAGTGTCTTGGGAAGGCCGGGCCGTGGGCGGGGAGTGTCTTGGGAAGGCCGGGCCGTGGGCGGGGAGTGGCTGGGGAAGGCCGGGCCGTGGGCGGGGAGTGGCTGGGGAAGGCCGGGTCGAGTGCGGGGAGTGTCTTGGGAAGGCCGGGCCGTGGGCGGGGAGTGGCTGGGGAAGGCCGGGCCGTGGGCGGGGAGTGTCTTGGGAAGGCCGGACCGAGGACGGGGAGTGGCTGGGGAAGGCCGGACCGAGGACGGGGAGTGGCTGGGGAAGGCCGGACCGTGGACGGGGAGTGGCTGGGGAAGGCCGGGCCGAGGACGGGGAGTGGCTGGGGAAGGCCGGACCGTGGACGGGGAGTGGCTGGGGAAGGCCGGGGAGTGTCTTGGGAAGGCCGGACCGTGGGCGGGGAGTGTCTTGGGAAGGCCGGGCCGTGGTCGGGGAGTGTCTTGGGAAGGCCGGACCGTGGGCGGGGAGTGGCTGGGGAAGGCCGGACCGAGGACGGGGAGTGGCTGGGGAAGGCCGGACCGAGGACGGGGAGTGGCTGGGGAAGGCCGGACCGTGGACGGGGAGTGGCTGGGGAAGGCCGGGCCGAGTGCGGGGAGTGGCTGGGGAAGGCCGGGCCGAGTGCGGGGAGTGGCTGGGGAAGGCCGGGCCGAGTGCGGGGAGTGGCTGGGGAAGGCCGGGCCGTGGGCGGGGAGTGTCTTGGGAAGGCCGGGCCGTGGGCGGGGAGTGTCTTGGGAAGGCCGGACCGTGGGCGTGGAGTGGCTGGGGAAGGCCGGACCGAGGACGGGGAGTGGCTGGGGAAGGCCGGACCGAGGACGGGGAGTGGCTGGGGAAGGCCGGACCGTGGACGGGGAGTGGCTGGAGAAGGCCGGGCCGAGTGCGGGGAGTGGCTGGGGAAGGCCGGGCCGAGTGCGGGGAGTGGCTGGGGAAGGGCGGGGAGTGTCTTGGGAAGGCCGGACCGTGGGCGGGGAGTGTCTTGGGAAGGCCGGGCCGTGGGCGGGGAGTGTCTTGGGAAGGCCGGACCGTGGGCGGGGAGTGGCTGGGGAAGGCCGGACCGTGGGCGGGGAGTGGCTGGGGAAGGCTGGACCGAGGCCGGACCGAGGACGGGGAGTGGCTGGGGAAGGCCGGACCGAGGACGGGGAGTGGCTGGGGAAGGCCGGACCGAGGACGGGGAGTGGCTGGGGAAGGCCGGACCGAGGACGGGGAGTGGCTGGGGAAGGCCGGACCGAGGGCGGGGAGTGGCTGGGGAAGGCCGGACCGAGGGCGGGGAGTGGCTGGGGAAGGCCGGACCGAGGGCGGGGAGTGGACTGGTAAGCAAAAGGTAGTGAGGAGGCCATAGCAAGATGAAGTGGGGGAGCTTAAAGCAATGGTAAGGTGGTGGTAGCACCCCGGGGTTGTTTCACAATATTTTGGGAATTTCGTACCTGTCTTGTGTGGTCAGTGATGTAGGCTAGGAGGGTTTTGGTGGGACCATGGTGTAGGCTATCCTTCCTGCAGCTTGTCTGCTCTCCTCTCCTAGGTTCGGACGTGGTGGACTGGCTGTACCACCATGTTGAAGGCTTTCAGGACAGGCGAGAGGCTCGAAAATTTGCCAGTAACTTGCTGAAGGCCGGATTCATCCGTCACACTGTCAATAAGATCACCTTCTCGGAGCAGTGCTACTATATCTTCGGGGACCTGACCAGCTGCGAGAACTGTAAGTGCCTGAGAGGAGTCGCTCCATTTTATACCAATTCCAGAGCGCTGCTGCCACCTATCGTTAATAATACATTGGGTGCTATAGTAGTACACTGCACCATGTGCTGTAAATGTTCCCATCAGAATTTGGGAAAGTTGTCAAATGTTTTATAAATGTCAGTTCTGTTCCTGATCTCAGCTGTTAGTGGAGATTAATCTGTGCTGCACTTTATGCACATGCTCAGTAGTGACCGGGACTGTGCAGTGTTATACCCCAGAGCTGCACTTTATGCACATGCTCAGTAGTGACCTGGACTGTGCAGTATTATACCCCAGAGCTGCACTTTATGCACATGCTCAGTAGTGACCTGGACTGTGCAGTGTTATACCCCAGAGCTGCACTTTATGTACAGGCTCAGTAGTGACCGGGACTGTGCAGTGTTATACCCCAGAGCTGCACTTTATGCACATGCTCAGTAGTGACCTGGACTGTGCAGTATTATACCCCAGAGCTGCACTTTATGCACATGCTCAGTAGTGACCTGGACTGTGCAGTGTTATACCCCAGAGCTGCACTTTATGCACATGCTCAGTAGTGACCTGGACTGTGCAGTGTTATACCCCAGAGCTGCACTTTATGCACATGCTCAGTAGTGACCGGGACTGTGCAGTGTTATACCCCAGAGCTGCACTTTATGCACATGCTCAGTAGTGACCTGGACTGTGCAGTATTATACCCCAGAGCTGCACTTTATGCACATGCTCAGTAGTGACCTGGACTGTGCAGTGTTATACCCCAGAGCTGCACTTTATGCACATGCTCAGTAGTGACCGGGATTGTGCAGTATTATACCACAGAGCTGCACTTTATGCACATGCTGAGTAGTGACCGGGGCTGTGCAGTAAACCCCAGAGCTGCACTTTATGTACATGCTGTGTAGTGACCGGGGCTGTGCAGTGTTATACCCCAGAGCTGCACTTTATGCACATGCTCAGTAGTGACCTGGACTGTGCAGTATTATACCCCAGAGCTGCACTTTATGCACATGCTCAGTAGTGACCTGGACTGTGCAGTATTATACCCCAGAGCTGCACTTTATGCACATGCTCAGTAGTGACCGGGGCTGTGCAGTATTATACCCCAGAGCTGCACTTTATGTACAGTACATGCTCAGTAGTGACCGAGGCTGTGCAGTATTATACCCCAGAGCTGCACTTTATGCACATGCTGAGTAGTGACCGGGGCTGTGCAGTAAACCCCAGAGCTGCACTTTATGCACATGCTGTGTAGTGACCGGGGCTGTGCAGTGTTATACCCCAGAGCTGCACTTTATGTACATGCTCAGTAGTGACCGGGCTGTGCAGTATTATACCCCAGAGCTGCACTTTATGCACATGCTCAGTAGTCACCGATGCTGTGCAGTATTATACCCCAGAGCTGCACTTTATGTACAGGCTCAGTAGTGACCGGGCTGTGCAGTATTATACCCCAGAGCTGCACTTTATGCACATGCTCAGTAGTGACCGATGCTGTGCAGTATTATACCCCAGAGCTGCACTTTATGTACATGCTCAGTAGTGACCGGGCTGTGCAGTATTATACCCCAGAGCTGCACTTTATGTACAGGCTCAGTAGTGACCGGGCTGTGCAGTATTATACCCCAGAGCTGCACTTTATGCACATGCTCAGTAGTCACCGATGCTGTGCAGTATTATACCCCAGAGCTGCACTTTATGTACAGGCTCAGTAGTGACCGGGCTGTGCAGTATTATACCCCAGAGCTGCACTTTATGCACATGCTCAGTAGTGACCGATGCTGTGCAGTATTATACCCCAGAGCTGCACTTTATGTACATGCTCAGTAGTGACCGGGCTGTGCAGTATTATACCCCAGAGCTGCACTTTATGTACATGCTGAGTAGTCACCGATGCTGTGCAGTATTATACCCCAGAGCTGCACTTTATGTACAGGCTCAGTAGTGACCGGGCTGTGCAGTATTATACCCCAGAGCTGCACTTTATGTACATGCTCAGTAGTGACCGGGCTGTGCAGTATTATACCCCAGAGCTGCACTTTATACACATGCTGAGTACTGACCGGGGCTGTGCAGTATTATACCCCAGAGCTGCACTTTATGCACATGCTCAGTAGTCACCGATGCTGTGCAGTATTATACCCCAGAGCTGCACTTTATGCACATGCTCAGTAGTGACCGGGACTGTGCAGTATTATACCCCAGAGCTGCGCTTTATGCACATGCTCAGTAGTGACCGGGGCTGTGCAGTATTATACCCCAGAGCTGCACTTTATACACATGCTCAGTAGTGACTGGGCTGTGCAGTATTATACCCCAGAGCTGCACTTTATGCACATGCTCAGTAGTGACCGGGGCTGTGCAGTATTATACCCCAGAGCTGCCTTTATGCACATGCTGAGTACTGACCGGGATTGTGCAGTATTATACCACAGAGCTGCACTTTATGCACATGCTGAGTAGTGACCGATGCGGTGCAGTATTATACCCCAGAGCTGCCTTTATGCACATGCTCAGTACTGACCGGGGCTGTGCAGTATTATACCCCAGAGCTGCATTTTATACACATGCTGAGTACTGACCGGGGCTGTGCAGTATTATACCCCAGAGCTGCACTTTATGCACATGCTGAGTACTGACCGGGGCTGTGCAGTATTATACCCCAGAGCTGCACTTTATGTACATGCTCAGTACTGACCGAGGCTGTGCAGTATTATACCCCAGAGATGCACTTTATGCACATGCTGAGTTCTGACCGGGCTGTGCAGTATTATACCCCAGAGCTGCACTTTGTGCACATGCTGAGTAGTGACCGGGCTGTGCAGTGTTATACCCCAGAGCTGCACTTTGTGCACATGCTCAGTAGTGACCTGGACTGTGCAGTATTATACCCCAGAGCTGCACTTTGTGCACATGCTCAGTAGTGACCGGGCTGTGCAGTGTTATACCCCAGAGCTGCACTTTATGCACATGCTCAGTAGTGACCGGTGCTTTGCAGTATTATACCCCAGAGCTGCACTTTATGCACATGCTCAGTAGTGACCGGGGCTGTGCAGTATTATACCCCAGAGCTGCACTTTATGTACATGCTGAGTAGTGACCGGTGCTGTGCAGTATTATACCCCAGAGCTGCACTTTATGCACATGCTCAGTAGTGACCGGGGCTGTGCAGTATTATACCCCAGAGCTGAACTTTATGTACATGCTGAGTAGTGACCGGTGCTGTGCAGTATTATACCCCAGAGCTGCACTTTATGTACATGCTGAGTAGTGACCGGGGCTGTGCAGTATTATACCCCAGAGCTGCACTTTATGCACATGCTGAGTAGTGACCGGTGCTGTGCCGTATTATACCCCAGAGCTGCACTTTATGCACATGCTCAGTACTGACCGAGGCTGTGCAGTATTATACCCCAGAGCTGCACTTTATGCACATGCTGAGTAGTGACCGGTGCTGTGCAGTATTATACCCCAGAGCTGCACTTTATGCACATGCTCAGTAGTGACCGATGCTGTGCAGTATTATACCCCAGAGCTGCACTTTGTGCACATGCTCAGTAGTGACAGGGCTGTGCAGTGTTATACCCCAGAGCTGTACTTTGTGCACATGATCAGTAGTGACCAATGCTGTGCAGAATTATACCCCAGAGCTGCACTTTATGCACATGCTCAGTACTGACCGGGCTGTGCAGTATTATACCCCAGAGCTGCACTTTATGCACATGCTCAGTAGTGACCGGGGCTGTGCAGTATTATACCACAGAGCTGCACTTTATGCACATGCTCAGTAGTGACCGGGGCTGTACAGTATTATACCCCAGAGCTGCACTTTATGCACATGCTCAGTAGTGACCGGGGCTGTGCAGTGTTATACCCCAGAGCTGCACTTTATGCACATGCTCAGTAGTGACCGGTGCTGTGCAGTATTATACCCCAGAGCTGCACTTTGTGCACATGCTCAGTAGTGACCTGGACTGTGCAGTATTATACCCCAGAGCTGCACTTTATGCACATGCTCAGTAGTGACCGGGGCTGTGCAGTGTTATACCCCAGAGCTGCACTTTATGTACATGCTGAGTAGTGACCGGTGCTGTGCAGTATTATACCCCAGAGCTGCACTTTATGTACATGCTGAGTAGTGACCGGGGCTGTGCAGTATTATACCCCAGAGCTGCACTTTATGCACATGCTGAGTAGTGACCGGTGCTGTGCCGTATTATACCCCAGAGCTGCACTTTATGCACATGCTCAGTACTGACCGAGGCTGTGCAGTATTATACCCCAGAGCTGCACTTTATGCACATGCTGAGTAGTGACCGGTGCTGTGCAGTATTATACCCCAGAGCTGCACTTTATGCACATGCTCAGTAGTGACCGATGCTGTGCAGTATTATACCCCAGAGCTGCACTTTGTGCACATGCTCAGTAGTGACAGGGCTGTGCAGTGTTATACCCCAGAGCTGTACTTTGTGCACATGATCAGTAGTGACCAATGCTGTGCAGAATTATACCCCAGAGCTGCACTTTATGCACATGCTCAGTACTGACCGGGCTGTGCAGTATTATACCCCAGAGCTGCACTTTATGCACATGCTCAGTAGTGACCGGGGCTGTGCAGTATTATACCACAGAGCTGCACTTTATGCACATGCTCAGTAGTGACCGGGGCTGTACAGTATTATACCCCAGAGCTGCACTTTATGCACATGCTCAGTAGTGACCGGGGCTGTGCAGTGTTATACCCCAGAGCTGCACTTTATGCACATGCTCAGTAGTGACCAGGGCTGTGGAGTCGGAGTCAGGGAAATAGAGAAGTGTGAGTTGGAGGTTTGGCTTACTGACTCCACAGCCCTGGGTGGCAGTATGGTGCCACGGGGTGGAGGGGGTAAGAGTCTGGTGCTCTTGAGGGGAGGATTTGGGCACAGTGCCTGCACTCTCGTCACTTTGCTGTCCTTTCTTGCAGACATGGCCAATCTCTCCCTGAATGACAATGATGGCTCGAGTGGAGCTTCTGATCAGGACACTCTGGCTCCCCTGCCGCTTCCTGGAGCGTCTCCGTGGCCTCTGCTTCCCACCTTCTCCTACCAGTATCCGGCCCCTCATCCCTACAGCGCCCAGCCCCCCGCTTACCACGAGCTCTCCTCCTATAGCTACGGCCTTGGCAGTGCCGGGAGCCAGCACAGTGAAGGTGAGTGTCCGCCCCGTGCCGGAGAGGTCACTGCGTCCTCTGGGGAGTAACTGAGATCTTACCCACAATCCTCCTTTCCTCTACAGGGAGCAGGAGCAGCGGCTCTACGCGCAGTGATGGGGGTCGTGGGGTTCAGAAGGAAGATCGTTCTGGAGGTGGTGGAGACTCAAAGTCTGGCTCAGGTAGTGAGTCTGAATATTCCACCCGGAGTAGCCTAAGGAGGAGTGGAGAAGCGGGGCCCCCCAGTGAACGCTCCACATCCACCCGCTCACAAGTAGCATCTCACCACCCTCCATCGGTACACTCATATCCTGCCCCGGGGGTCCCGCTCTCCTACAACCCCATGATGCTGATGATGATGCCTCCACCTCCTCTGCCACCACAGTCATGTCCTCCATCATCTGTTCCTCCTGGAGCTCCACCTCTGGTGCGTGACCTGGCATCCGTACCTCCAGAGCTGACGGCTAGCCGTCAGTCTTTCCACATGGCGATGGGTAACCCCAGCGAGTTCTTTGTGGATGTCATGTGATGCGGAGCAGTGTGCGCTTCTTAACACTAATACATTTCAGTGATCTCCTAATCGAGCACAGAGGCCGATGGCGTGGTGGAGTCCAGGGCGGAGGAGCCTGCCAGTTATGACCAAAACTAGTATCCCGATGGTGAGGAGATGGCAGCTTCTTACATGGTACGTGTGGGCAGGAGACCCCCGACTATCGAACTTTGCCTCAGACACTAATTGTATCCATGCACATGTATGATGTAGAGCAGATGGTACGGGCGCCACCGCCTTGATTATGAAGTATAGTTTTATTGTTTCTCCATATTAGCAGTGTTTGTTTTAGTCCTCCCTTCTGTGGCCGGTGTACGGCGTCAGGAGGGGGGACACGTAAGAGCGTTGTAAGCTTATGTTACTATGTTATAACTCCATGTAATGCTGTGGCTGTGAACCCAACCGATCCTTCCAGCGATCACTGATGACGAGACTCATCTGCCTGGAGTACGACAAACCGATCATTGATAGCCGGATCATTGCTCATTAGTGATCTGCCTGGAGCACAAGCCGATTATCAATGGCCGGATCAGTGCTCATTAGTGATCTGCCTGGAGCACAAGCCGATTATCAATGGCCGGATCAGTGCTCATTAGTGATCTGCCTGGAGCACAAGCCGATTATCAATGGCCGGATCAGTGCTCATTAGTGATCTGCCTGGAGCACAAGCCGATTATCAATGGCCGGATCAGTGGTCATTAGTGATCGGCCTGGAGCACAAGCAGATTATCAATGGCCGGATCAGTGGTCATTAGTGATCGGCCTGGAGCACAAGCCGATTATCAATGGCCGGATCAGTGGTCATTAGTGATCTGCCTGGAGCACAAGCCGATTATCAATGGCTGGATCAGTGGTCATTAGTGATCTGCCTGGAGCACAAGCCGATTATCAATGGCCGGATCAGTGCTCATTAGTGATCTGCCTGGAGAACAAGCCGATTATCAATGGCCGGATCAGTGGTCATTAGTGATCGGCCTGGAGCACAAGCAGATTATCAATGGCCGGATCAGTGGTCATTAGTGATCGGCCTGGAGCACAAGCCGATTATCAATGGCCGGATCAGTGGTCATTAGTGATCGGCCTGGAGTACGACAAACCGATCAGTGATAGCCGGATCAGTGCTCATTAGTGATCGGCCTGGAGCACCAGCCGATTATCTATGGCCGGATCAGTGGTCATTAGTGATCGGCCTGGAGCACCAGCCAATTATCTATGGCCGGATCAGTGGTCATTAGTGATCGGCCTGGAGCACCAGCCGATTATCTATGGCCGGATCAGTGGTCATTAGTGATCGGCCTGGAGCACCAGCCGATTATTTATGGCCGGATCAGTGGTCATTAGTGATCGGCATGGAGTACAATGAGACTATCATGGATGGCTGGATCAGTGCTCATCACTGATCGGCCTGGAGTACAATGAGACTATCATGGATGGCCGGATCAGTGCTCATCACTGATCGGCCTGGGATTAATGTGATCTGTATGGCATACGACGAGTCTATCATCAATGGCTGGATCAATAATGAGCCTGGAGTACGACAAGCCGATTGGCAGCTGGTTCAGTGTGCTCACTGATCCTGCTCCCCTCCGTCACTGATGAGCAGACTCGACTGCCTGCAGTATGATAAGCTGATCACCGATGGCTGGATCTTTGTGCTCTTGGATCCTCAGGATGTGACCTGTGCCTTGTGCGAGTGAAGGAAGAAGTATGTGACCCCACGGTGTGGGCCTCCGCCGCGGAGGAATAAGTGCCTCTATTACTTGCTTTTTATGGTATTTATTACTTTTTTAGCGTATAAACCCAACAATAAAATGTAAAAAGAAAAAAAAAAAAAGTATTTTATAAACTCCGTGTGCAGTGTCATCTGTCGGCCGCCGCTCGTTACTGTAGGTGAGGAATCGGAGCTTAAACCAACCAGACAGGCCTAAATGCATCTGCACTCATCCAGGGTGCAGCGGACCCCAGTACAATGGCAGCTGCACAGGCGCCTAAATACCAAATGAGACAGCCAGCCTACAATCAGGGATTGGCCGCGTGGTCCACCAGTGCAGAAGAAATAATCCGCACGTGTTCACTCAGGGAATGCAGGGCTTCTGATTCACAGCCTCTTACTAACACCATATAGGGGGCTGCACAGTGCCAACTAGAAGGCCTTCCGTGTGAACAGAGGCCACAAGTGTGCAGAACCATGGGGGCCTAACTGCGCCCTGAAAGAAATCTAAAAAGTGCACAAAAAACATATCAATATATGTGAGGTATCGGTTGATACTAAGGCCTTAATAAGGAACTTTGACGTATATGGTGTTACTAAGACGCTGTGAACCAGAAGCCCTGCACTCCCTGTGTGAACACCTGCGGATTATTCTGCACTGGTGGACACACGGCCAATCCCTGATTGTAGGCTGGCTGTCTCATTTGGTATTTAGGCACCTGTGCAGCTGCCATTGTACTGGGGTCCGCTGCACCCTGGATGAGTGCAGATGCATTTAGGCCTGTCTGGTTTGTTTCAGAATTTTTTGTAGGATTTTTTCCTCTTTTTGAGGTTTTCATGAGGAATCGGACCTTGCCTCACCCTTCCGTTTTTCGTTGTGCTCTTCCTCGTGTCATGTCTGACTGGCTCCTCGGTGACAGACCGCGGTGGCGGCGACCACGGACACCGTGTGCATCTAACTGTACAGCACGAGTGGGCGCAGCCAGACTGTCAAGTGTCTTGTTCAGAGCATCCCGCCAACATGGACATCTGCAGGATTATAATGAGGAGGTCTCTTTCTGAAATACTTGGTGTCAAGATCACCACTACCAATTCCACCACATTGTCATGCACTACACGCGTTGCTCGGTGGGGGAACCCACGTCCCTCCCACGCTAGTCCACTCGCCTATTGCAGTAGGCTGACCATGAGCTGAGCGCCCCCATCTGGGTTCACATCACACTTGCCACTGCCATCACTTGCCTTTTTGATTAGCCAGCAAGACACCTACACTAGAGCACACCACCCAGTTTTCCTGGCACCTGATGGGTTCTCTGCCCACACTCTGACATACACCGGGTAACACAACCAAGCTGTTCTCACCCTCATCAGTCTTAGATTCAAAGAGAACTTGTTGCAGGATTTAGTGGTGTGCAGTACACCGACGGCTGTAATGGGGCTGAACTGATGACCTTCATATATTTGGTGGCGAAATTCATGTTCCTTAATGTCTATTTACAGTTTTCTTACCAAATTTCAGTGCACAATGGCCTCCTCCATTCTATGATTCCCCTGGCCCCACCAAATGTCACAGGGATTCACAGACACCCCCCCCTGCCTGTCTGTCACCGGTCTGTGATTTCCCTAGCTTCTCCGCCTGCCGCTGGTCTGTTTCCCCCAGGTCTCCGCCTGTCTCTGATTCCCCCCTGGCCTCTCCGCCTGCCGCTGGTCTGATTCCCCCTGGTCCCTGCCTGTCTCTGATTCCCCCCTGGCCTCCGCCTGCCGCTGGTCTGATTCCCCCTGGTCCCTGCCTGTCTCTGATTCCCCTCTGGCCTCTCCGCCTGCCGCTGGTCTGATTCCCCCAGGTCTCCGCCTGTCTCTGATTCCCCCCTGGCCTCTCCGCCTGCCGCTGGTCTGATTCCCCCTGGTCCCTGCCTGTCTCTGATTCCCCCCTGGCCTCTCCGCCTGCCACTGGTCTGATTCCCCTGGGTCCCCGCCTGTTTCTGATTCCCCCCTGGCCTCTCCGCCTGCCGCTGGTCCGATTCCCCCGGGTCGCCGCTGGTCGGATTCCCCCAGGTCCCTGCCTGTCTGATTCCCCCTGGCCTCACTGCTTGCCGCTGGTCTGATTCACCCAGGTCCCTGCCTGTCTCTGATTCCCCCTGGCCTCACTGCCTGCCGCTAGTCTGATTCACCCAGGTCCCGGCCTGTCTCTGATAACCCCCTGGCCTCTCCGCCTACCGTTGGTCTGATTCCCCCGGGTCGCCGCTGGTCGGATTCCCCCAGGTCCCTGCCTGTCTGATTCCCCCTGGCCTCACTACCTGCCGCTAGTCTGATTCACCCAGGTCCCTGCCTGTCTCTGATAACCCCCTGGCCTCTCCGCCTACCGTTGGTCTGATTCCCCCGGGTACCCGCCTGTCTCTAATTCCCCCCTGGCCTCTCCGCCTGCCGCTGGTCCGATTCCCCCGGGTCGCCGCTGGTCGGATTCCCCCAGGGTCCCTGCCTGTCTCTGATTCCCCCTGGCCTCTCCACCTGCCACTGGTCTGTGATTTCATAGAATGGTAGAGTTGGAAGGGACCTCCTGGGTCATCTGGTCCAACCCCCTGCTCAAAGCAGGATTCACTAAACCATCTCAGACAGATGTCTGTCCAGCCTCTGTTTGAAGACTTCTATTGAAGGAGATGGAGATCTCACCACTTCTCGTGGCAGCCTGTTCCACTCACTGATCGCCCTCACTGTCACCCATCTAATATCTAATCTGTCTCCTCCCATTCAGTTTCATCCCATTGCTTCTAGTCTTTCTTTGTGAAAAAGAGAATAAAGATGATCCTTCTACAATGTGACAGCCCTTGAGGTATTTGTAGATGGCTATTAAGTCTCCTCTTATCCTTTCTTTTTTGCAGCTAAACATTCCCAGATCCTTTAACCGTTCCTAGTAGGACATACTTTGCAGTCTGCTCACCATCCTGGTCGTTCTCTGATCTTGCTCCAGTTTTTCACTGTCTTTTTGAGAATGTGGTGCCCAGAACTGGACGCAGTATTCCAGATGAGGCCTGACCATGGAGCAGTAGAGGGGGATAATGACTTCACATGATCTAGACCAGACCTGGGCAAAGTGCGGCCCGTGGGCCACAACCGGCCCTCTGGCTGTCTCAGTCCGGCCCGCGGACCAAGACAGCCGTGGGGCTGGCAATCGGAGCTCCACGGGCCGCACGCTGCCCGCTCACTCTGTCTCCATCTGCAGCTCTGCGCTGCGCCGCTTTGGTGGAGGAGGGTCCTCCAGCCACTTCCACCAATCGGCGTGTGAAACAGCTGACTCAGTGGCGTAATTTCATCGCATCAGCTGAGTACTCCGGAGAGTCCGCTCACCAGAGGCAGGGAGAGAAGCAGAGCGCCAGGGAATCGGACCGAGGTATGTGGTGGGTTTTTTTTCTCATGTGTATGGGCTGTTTAGGCGGGCATAGGGAGGCTAAGAGGGTGACAATAGTGCTGCACATGGCGAGTCTATGGTGGTGACATGCTGCACATGGAGGAGGCTGTGTGGGGCTCATGCAGTGTATACAGTTGTGGCCAAAAGTATTGACACCCCTGCAATTCTGTCAGATAATTCTCAGTTTCTTCCTGAAAATGATTGCAAACACAAATTCTTTGGTATTATCTTCATTTAATTTGTCTTAAATGAAAAAACACAAAAAGAGAATGAAGCAAAACATTGATCATTTCACACAAAACTCCAAAAATGGGCCGGAAAGAAGTATTGGCACCCTCAGCCTAATACTTGGTTGCACAACCTTTAGCCAAAATAACTGCGACCAACCGCTTCCGGTAACCATCAATGAGGTTCTTACAATGCTCTGCTGGAATTTTAGACCATTCTTCTTTGGCAAACTGCTCCAGGTCCCTGATATTTGAAGGGTGCCTTCTCCAAACTGCCATTTTTAGATCTCTCCACAGGTGTTCTATGGGATTCAGGTCTGGACTCATTGCTGGCCACCTTAGAAGTCTCCAGTGCTTTCTATCAAACCATTTTCTAGTGCTTTTTGAAGTGTGTTTTGGGTCATTTTCCTGCTGGAAGACCCATGACCTCTGAGGTAGACCCAGCTTTCTCACACTGGGCCCTACATTATGCTGCAAAATTTGTTGGTAGTCTTCAGACTTCATAATGCCATGCACATGGTCAAGCAGTCCAGTGCCAGAGGCAGCAAAGCAACCCCAAAACATCAGGGAACCTCCGCCATGTTTGACTGTAGGGACCGTGTTCTTTTCTTTGAATGCCTCTTTTTTCTCCTGTAAACTCTATGTTGATGCTTTTGCCCTAAAAGCTCTACTTTTGTCTCATCTGACCAGAGAACATTCTTCCAAAACGTTTTAGGCTTTTTCAGGTAATTTTTGGCAAACTCCAGCCTGGCTTTTTTATGTCTCGGGGTAAGAAGTGGGGTCTTCCTGGGTCTCCTACCATACAGTCCCTTTTCATTCAGACGCCGACGGATAGTACGGTTTGACACTGTTGTACCCTCGGACTGCAGGGCAGCTTGAACTTGTTTGGATGTTAGTCGAGGTTCTTTATCCAACATCCGCACAATCTTGCGTTGAAATCTCTTGTCAATTTTTCTTTTCCGTCCACATCTAGGGAGGTTAGCCACAGTGCCATGGGCTTTACACTTCTTGATGACACTGCGCACGGTAGACACAGGAACATTCAGGTCTTTGGAGATGGACTTGTAGCCTTGAGATTGCTCATGCTTCCTCACAATTTGGTTGCTCAAGTCCTCAGACAGTTCTTTGGTCTTCTTTCTTTTCTCCATGCTCAATGTGGTGCACACAAGGACACAGGACAGAGGTGGAGTCAACTTTAATCCATGTCACCTGGCTGCAAGTGGGATTTAGTTATTGCCAACACCTGTTAGGTGCCACAGGTAAGTTACAGGTGCTGCTAATTACACAAATTAGAGAAGCATCACAGGATTTGTCGAACAGTGCCAATACTTCTGTCCACCCTCTTTTTTTATGTTTGGTGTGGAATTATATCCAATTTGGCTTTAGGACAATTCTTTTTGTGATTTTTCATTGAAGACAAATTAAATGAAGATAATACCAAAGAATTTGTGTTTGCAATGATTTTCAGGAAGAAACTGAGTATTATCTGACAGAAGTGCAGGGGTGTCAATACTTTTGGCCACAACTGTATAGGAGGCTACGTGTTGCTCATGCTGTATATATAGGGAGGCTGTGTGGGGCTCATGCTGTATATATAGGGAGGCTGTGTGGGGCTCATGCTGTATATATAGGGGGGCTGTGTGGGGCTCATGCAGTGTATATAGGGAGGCTGTGTGGGGCTCATGCAGTGTATATAGGGAGGCTGTGTGGGGCTCATGCTGTATATATAGGGGGGCTGTGTGGGGCTCATGCAGTGTATATAGGGAGGCTGTGTGGGGCTCATGCAGTGTATATAGGGAGGCTGTGTGGGGCTCATGCTGTATATATAGGGAGGCTGTGTGGGGCTCATGCTGTATATATAGGGAGGCTGTGTGGGGCTCATGCAGTGTATATAGGGAGGCTGTGTGGGGCTCATGCTGTATATATAGGGGGGCTGTGTGGGGCTCATGCTGTATATATAGGGAGGCTGTGTGGGGCTCATGCTGTATATATAGGGAGGCTGTGTGGGGCTCATGCTGTATATATAGGGAGGCTGTGTGGGGCTCATGCTGTGTATATATAGGGAGGCTGTGGGGCTCATGCTGTATATATAGGGAGGCTGTGTGGGGCTCATGCTGTATATATAGGGAGGCTGTGTGGGGCTCATGCTGTATATATAGGGGGGCTGTGTGGGGATCATGCAGTGTATATAGGGGGGCTGTGTGGGGCTCATGCAGTGTATATAGGGGGGCTGTGTGGGGCTCATGCAGTGTATATAGGGAGGCTGTGTGGGGCTCATGCTGTATATATAGGGAGGCTGTGTGGGGCTCATGCAGTGTATATGGGGAGGATGTGTGGGGCTCATGCAGTGTATATGGGGAGGCTGTGTGAGGCTCATGCAGTGTATATGGGGAGGCTGTGTGAGGCTCATGCAGTGTATATAGGGAGGCTGTGTGGTGCTCTTGCAGTGTATATAGGGAGGCTGTGTGGTGCTCATGCAGTGTATATAGGGAGGCTGTGTGGTGCTTGTGATGTACAATGTCTGCAAGATATGTTTTCTGTTGCAATGTGCTAACAAATCCTCCATCCTAGGACATTGTAAACTGTCAGTAGTAGGAATTCCTTCCCCCCCAGGTTTTATCAACCCTGCCACTTCCTCTGGAAGAGCAGGAATGTTAATTAGCTAGACCATCTTCCTCACACCATTTGGCTTCTCTCAGCTGAAAGAGAAAAATGCGGGAAAAAGGTCTTTGAAATAAAAACTTTAAGAGCCTGCCCTGCGAAAACCGTACCAAGTAGAGATATGAAAATCATATTTCTGCGATCCGAGCAGACCCAGCTTCGCTGTGGTGCCTGTTGCAAAACTCTCGGATGTCCAGAACCTGAGATATGATTTGCGCCCAAATGGACGGTCATATCGCATAGATGTTTGATGTTTTCTTGATAGGCTCATTACGCTAGGTAACATGATACCACTGATGAGTCCATACCAGCTTCTCCCATAAAGTTAGAGCTAATCTAAGTTTTGTAGCCAAAGCATAACTCGGATGAGAGAGGAGGGATCAACCCAGAATGCATCTCTCCGTGATGTCACAAAGCAAAGTCTATAAGGCCTTCCCTGGGCAAACCAGCACAGAACAGCTGCAGAGTCCGTGCTGACAAGAACTCAGATGAGCGGAGAAGTGCAGCTCCGCCTCCACCCACCTTAAAGCCACATGGTCTGCCTAAGGAACAATATGGAACTGTGAGTGTAATCTCTTTGTTTTCTCCACTTTTATTTTATACCTGTACTGTACATATTTTATGTCTCAATTTTATAGCAACTTTTATCTGTAATCACTGTCCTCTTTCGGAAAATAAATGAAATTATTTAGATCTGTCTCCATGCTCTAAGAATCGAACTATACGCCTTTGTTAGATAATCGCTACTAATTCAAAGGGTTTGCCACGGACCCTCTTAATTTAACACTGTGAATTAAGTAACCGTGACTGGTGGCAGCGCGTTGTGCACGGCTATTGCGGCTTGCTGGCAGTCTAGAAGGGTCTTATATTGCTGAATAAGGGTCTGCGGCCACAGCATTGATAATTCTCTTACTGGAGAAGCCTAATTGCCGGTTCACAACAGGCAGCCCGTCCGGCGACTAATTATCCTAGGTGCAGTTCCCTGACTGACCTGAGGGTAAGGGGGGCGCTGGAGAGCTGCGAGTTCCAAAGTGGAACTGAGAAAGTGGGATATACATAAATCCCCGCAGTACTTGGAAGATTGATAGCAGTGGTGGGGCATCCAAATTAAACTCCCCCTGCGGCAAATTGTAGAGCGAGATTAGCTTGCTGGATATTTTTGCCACATGGTGCCGGTGGTGGGATAACTAAGATAAGCCCCAACGGTGCCTGTGATAGCCGTGTGCCGGCATTGTGTCACGTCCCTCCGTCCGCTGATACACCCGTGTCAGTGGTGGGATTGTGACATAGTGGTGACACAGGGTCCGCTGTCCGTCGCGTTTTGGTGGCAGCGGGACCCCCGTTAGTGTCGCCCGTAAGTAGACGAACGGCGGTGGGCTGTTCGTCACATATTGGTGGCAGCGCGGTGGGATAATCCTAGAGCATTAGTGATTTGGTTTGAGCAATCATTCCTCTCACTAATAACCTGCACGGTTCCTGCGGGAATCCTGCATCATAGGTTTTGGAGAACAGACTCAGTGGTTACTAGTCCTGAGACATTAGTGTGTACTTGCAAGTATCCCCCTCCCGTTTCTTCGTTTTTCTATCTTTTATTTGGCAACCATGGCGGCAAAAGGAGAACCTTGGTACAACCGGCAGACAAAGGAAGTTCTTGCTGGGTTATGCACGTACCAAGGCCTTGACGCCACGAACAAAAACAGAGCTCAAATGATCGCGGCTCTAGTGCAGCTGGACAACGACCAGAATCCAGCGAGCGCAGAAGTTGGCCGAAGTGGCAATGGGGCTGCAGCAGAGGCTCCAGTCCTGAGCGCTGGCCCCACATTCAGCCAGAACGGGGTAGACCCCTATCTGCAAATGGCCTTGGACGAACTCCCCGCCGAAGACAGTGATGGGCGGGTGAGGCTGATCCAGCAATATCGGCAGGAGGCCCAAGCCGAACGTGAGCGCCAAGCTGAGGCTGAGAGGGCCGAGCGTCAAGCCCAGGCTGAGAGAGCTGAGCGCCGAGCAGAGGCTGAGAGAGCCGAGCGCCAGGAGCAGAGGGCCCATGAACTGGAGGTACTCCAGCGGGGTGGGAATGCCCCCACAGCCCGAAGCGGTGAGCCCAGCAGCATCCAGACTCCTAAACCCCGGCCAGAGCATTTTCCCGTGATGGAAAAGGACGGGGACTTGGACACGTTTCTGCGAGCCTTTGAGAAAGCCTGCAGACAGTACCAGCTGCCCAGAGACCAATGGGCAAGGTACTTGACCCCAGGGCTAAAAGGCAAAGCCCTGGAGGCATTTGCTTCTCTTCCGCCAGAAGCCGATGATGACTATGACGCCATAAAGCAGGCGCTGATCGCCAAATACCGGCTGACACCTGAGGTATACCGAAAGAAGTTCCGGCACCTCCAACGTGGCCCACATGATAGCTACAGTGATGTGGTGCAAGGACTCAGGACCCACTTTGACCAGTGGATCCATGGACTGTCCGTTGAAACCTTTGAGCAGCTACGGGACCTGATGATCAAAGACCAGTTCCTGCATCTCTGCCCAGCTGAGGTCCGACAGTTCATCCTGGACCGCGAACCAACGAACGCGGACAAAGCGGCGCAGATCGCCGACAACCACGAGGCCAACCGGAAGCCCGAGACGCGGAGGCCAGTCGCCACCAGCTGGAAAGGGGGTAAGCCAGCAACCAACCCCAGTGCCCCAGCTAGCCGTCCCTCTGGAGGCCCAGTCCCTGTTGCCAACAGCAGGCCGGCTACTGACAGTCGCCTGTGTCACCACTGCCAGCGGCCTGGTCACTTCTTTTACACCTGTCCGAATAGGCCGAAGAACCCCCCAGCCAAGGCCCCCGGGCCCAACGCCTCTGTTCTTTTGGTGGGAGGTGTTGTTGGGAGGGCTGACGACAACGTTCAACCTGTTCAGGTGGGGGCCCGTCTTGCTACAGGCCTCAAGGACACCGGGCCTGAACGAACCCTCATCCGTCTTGGGCTGGCGGCCCCTGAAGAGTTTGTTGAGGGGAAAACCCTGACTGTCACCGGGATTGGAGGCACCCGTTGTCCCTTGCCAGTGGCACGAGTTTTTCTTGACTGGGGTGCCGGGAGCGGGTTGAGGGAGGTGGGAGTGTCTGAAAACCTGCCCACTGATGTTTTATTGGGGACTGACTTGGGGCGGATGGTTGCATACTACGTCCCTGACACCCTTCCCCAAACTGATAATAAGGGTAACGTTAACCCTGATGATGATGATGACGGGAAACTGAATGTGTTACCTGCTAATGCCTTGATGAGTAATGATGCAACTAACAACCATTCTTTCCCCAGGTACGATGCTGATGCTGATGTGAATGTACCAAAGCAAACTGATAACCATCCTTCTCCTAGGAAGGATGATGATGATGTTGATGTATCTGTGCCGACTGAACCCGTTAACCCTTTCTTTGAAGTGGTAGATGTGTCCACAGGTACCGAAGTGCTCAGCCCCATCACTCTGCGGAGTGAGACGGCTGAGGAACCCCTGGCAGGAGTAAGCAACGGTGCTCAAGGAAATGGGGAGGTGCATGGGGACCATGAGGAAGGTAATGCCATGCAGCTGACCAGTGCCACCGAGGAAGGTAACTGGCCCATAAGTAGCACTGCTCCTGAAGTGTTGGGGGTGGATGGGGAGGTAGAGCCCAGGGCAGCACCAGCTGGTGGGTCTGAAGAAATCCCCAGGGAGACAGCATACATAGCAGCTGTCACACGCAGTCAGAGTGCCCAGATCGCAGGTAACGCACTGTCTTCTGGACCCTCTGCTGCTACAGGAGAGACTGAACCAGAGGTGAACCCAGAGCCGGTTCCAGAGGGTCCCAGTAAAGAGGGGACCCTGACGTCACTTCTGGCAGCCTCCAGCATGGAGTTCCAGGCTGCTCTGCACTCAGATGCCAGCCTGGAGAAATTGAGAGGTCTCGCCGAGACGCCCACCTCCAAGTCTGATAAGGAGAGGGTGTTCTGGGAACGAGGAAGGTTGTACCGGGAGACAGTACCCGGAGATCCTAAAAAGGAGTGGTTGAGGGAAAGACAGCTGGTCGTCCCCTATCAGTTCAGAACTGAGTTGTTGCGGATTGCCCATGAGATTCCACTCGCTGGACACTTGGGGATCAGCAAAACAAAGGCACGGCTGTCTCAACACTTTTATTGGCCCAAGATGGGGACAGATGTAACACACTACTGCCGCTCCTGTGCCACCTGTCAAAAAGTGGGTAAGGCGGGGCCTGCTCTTAAAGCTCCCCTTATTCCTTTGCCGGTGATAGAGGAGCCTTTCCAGAGAATCGCGGTGGACATTGTAGGGCCGCTGTCCGTCCCCAGCAGCTCCGGAAAGCGATACATTCTCACCGTGGTAGACTACGCTACCCGGTACCCGGAGGCAGTAGCTCTGTCTTCAACCAGGGCAGATAAGGTGGCTGACGCACTGGTGACCATCTTTTCAAGAGTAGGATTTCCCAGGGAGATGCTTACCGATCAAGGGCCCCAATTCATGTCTCGCCTAATGGAGGCTCTCTGTGAGAAAATGCAGGTGACGCAGCTGGTATCGAGTCCGTATCACCCACAGACTAATGGTTTGTGTGAACGCTTCAAAGGTACCCTCAAACAGATGCTCCGCATACTGGTTGAGACCCAAGGGCGCGACTGGGAGCGGTACCTCCCACACCTGCTGTTCGCTTACAGAGAAGTTCCGCAGGCCTCGACCGGGTTCTCCCCCTTCGAGCTCCTGTATGGCAGGCGAGTCCGGGGACCCCTTGGGTTGATAAGAGAATCCTGGGAAGATGAGCCAAACCCCACAGAAGTGTCCATCGTGGATTATGTCATGCGCTTCCGTGACAAGATGCAGACCTTGACGCAGTTGGTGCATGACAACATGACGCAGGCTCAGGCTGACCAGAAGCACTGGTATGACCAGAACGCCCGGGAGCGGACATACCAGGTGGGTCAAAAGGTGTGGGCGCTGGTCCCTGTACCAACGGATAAGCTTCAGGCAGCCTGGGAAGGCCCGTACGTCGTCCACCAACAGCTCAACCCGGTCACCTACGTGGTCACGCTTGACCATGCTCGGGGTAGGCGCAAGGCCTTTCACGTCAACATGCTGAAGGCGCACTACGAACGTGAAGCTTGCGTCCTACCGGTCTGCAATCTGCCAGAGGATGGGGAGGAAGATTCCCTCCTGGACATGCTGGCCCAGGCCAAGGCCAATGGGTCCATTGAGGACATGGAGATAAGTGGTTCGCTCACCGTGTCCCAGCGGTTGCAGTTGATGGCCACCCTGGAACTCTTCCGGCCCGTGTTCACCAACCGTCCTGGGAGGACGGAGTTAGCGGTTCATGAGGTGGACACCGGGAATCATGCCCCATTACGGCGAACACCTTATCGGATCTCTGAAACGGTGCAACAAGTCATGCGCCAAGAGGTCGATGAGATGTTAAGGCTGGGAGTGATTCGACGGTCAAAAGGTGCGTGGGCTTCACCTGTAGTCCTCGTGCCTAAAAAGGATCGAACCACCCGGTTCTGCGTGGACTACAGGGGGCTCAACGCCATCACAACCTCTGATGCCCACCCAATGCCGCGCATCGAGGATCTGCTCGAGCGGTTGACAAACGCCAACTACATATCCATCATGGATTTGAGTCGGGGATACTGGCAGATTCCCCTGAGCCCTGAGGCGCAGGAGAAATCCGCCTTTATCACCCCCTTTGGACTGTACGAGTCCACGGTCATGCCCTTCGGCATGAAGAATGCCCCTGCCACTTTCCAGCGGATGGTCAACCACCTGCTTCGGGGACTGGAGGAGTACGCAGTGGCGTACTTAGACGATATTGCCGTCTTCAGTTCAACCTGGGAGGAACACCTTCAGCACTTCCAGGAGGTGCTCAAGCGTCTTCACAAGGCAGGCCTGACCATCAAGCCGGGGAAGTGCCAGATAGGCATGCACAAGGTCCACTACCTGGGGCACTGGGTAGGCGGGGGTTCCATGAGTCCGGAGCCAGAAAAAGTGGACGCAATCGTGTCCTGGCCCACCCCCAGGACCAAGAAACAGGTGAAGTCCTTCTTGGGCACTGCAGGGTACTATAGGCGGTTTGTACAGGACTATAGCGCCCTTGCCAAACCCTTGACTGACCTCACCAAGCAGAGGCTACCCCAAACAGTCAACTGGACAGATGACTGTGAGGCGGCTTTCCAAGCTTTGAAAGCAGCCCTGTGCAACTCTCCAGTGTTGAGAGCAGTCGACAGCAGTCGCCCGTTTCTGGTACAGACCGACGCCAGCGAGTTTGGCCTCGGTGCTGTGCTTAGCCAGGTCGACTCGGGAGACCAAGAACACCCCGTGCTGTACCTAAGCCGGAAACTTTTGCCGAGGGAAGTGGCATACTCGACCATCGAGAAGGAGTGTCTGGCCATGGTGTGGGCACTGCAACGTTTGCAGCCCTACCTGTACGGGCGCGCCTTCACGGTGGTAACTGACCACAACCCTCTGAGCTGGTTGCACACAGTGTCGGGAACCAATGGAAGATTGCTCCGCTGGAGCCTTGCCCTTCAGCAGTATGACTTCACTGTAAAACACAGGAAGGGCAGTGAAAACGGCAATGCCGATGGGTTGTCCCGCCGGGGCGAACCCGCTGAGGTGCGCATGGCCGATTACCGAGAGGTAATGCCTCCTTAGCGCCCTCTTAAGGGGGGAGGTGTGATGTACAATGTCTGCAAGATATGTTTTCTGTTGCAATGTGCTAACAAATCCTCCATCCTAGGACATTGTAAACTGTCAGTAGTAGGAATTCCTTCCCCCCCAGGTTTTATCAACCCTGCCACTTCCTCTGGAAGAGCAGGAATGTTAATTAGCTAGACCATCTTCCTCACACCATTTGGCTTCTCTCAGCTGAAAGAGAAAAATGCGGGAAAAAGGTCTTTGAAATAAAAACTTTAAGAGCCTGCCCTGCGAAAACCGTACCAAGTAGAGATATGAAAATCATATTTCTGCGATCCGAGCAGACCCAGCTTCGCTGTGGTGCCTGTTGCAAAACTCTCGGATGTCCAGAACCTGAGATATGATTTGCGCCCAAATGGACGGTCATATCGCATAGATGTTTGATGTTTTCTTGATAGGCTCATTACGCTGGGTAACATGATACCACTGATGAGTCCATACCAGCTTCTCCCATAAAGTTATAGCTAATCTAAGTTTTGTAGCCAAAACATAACTCGGATGAGAGAGGAGGGATCAACCCAGAATGCATCTCTCCGTGATGTCACAAAGCAAAGTCTATAAGGCCTTCCCTGGGCAAACCAGCACAGAACAGCTGCAGAGTCCGTGCTGACAAGAACTCAGATGAGCGGAGAAGTGCAGCTCCGCCTCCACCCACCTTAAAGCCACATGGTCTGCCTAAGGAACAATATGGAACTGTGAGTGTAATCTCTTTGTTTTCTCCACTTTTATTTTATACCTGTACTGTACATATTTTATGTCTCAATTTTATAGCAACTTTTATCTGTAATCACTGTCCTCTTTCGGAAAATAAATGAAATTATTTAGATCTGTCTCCATGCTCTAAGAATCGAACTATACGCCTTTGTTAGATAATCGCTACTAATTCAAAGGGTTTGCCACGGACCCTCTTAATTTAACACTGTGAATTAAGTAACCGTGACTGGTGGCAGCGCGTTGTGCACGGCTATTGCGGCTTGCTGGCAGTCTAGAAGGGTCTTATATTGCTGAATAAGGGTCTGCGGCCACAGCATTGATAATTCCCTTACTGCAGAAGCCTAATTGCCGGTTCACAACAGGCAGCCCGTCCGGCGACTAATTATCCTAGGTGCAGTTCCCTGACTGACCTGAGGGTAAGGGGGGCGCTGGAGAGCTGCGAGTTCCAAAGTGGAACTGAGAAAGTGGGATATACATAAATCCCCGCAGTACTTGGAAGATTGATAGCAGTGGTGGGGCATCCAAATTAAACTCCCCCTGCGGCAAATTGTAGAGCGAGATTAGCTTGCTGGATATTTTTGCCACATGGTGCCGGTGGTGGGATAACTAAGATAAGCCCCAACGGTGCCTGTGATAGCCGTGTGCCGGCATTGTGTCACGTCCCTCCGTCCGCTGATACACCCGTGTCAGTGGTGGGATTGTGACATAGTGGTGACACAGGGTCCGCTGTCCGTCGCGTTTTGGTGGCAGCGGGACCCCCGTTAGTGTCGCCTGTAAGTAGACGAACGGCGGTGGGCTGTTCGTCACAGTGCTCTTGCAGTGTATATAGGGAGGCTGTGTGGGGCTCATGCTGTATATATAGGGAGGCAGTGTGGGGCTCATGCTGTATATATAGGGGGGCTGTGTGGGTCTCATGCTGTATATATAGGGGGGCTGTGGGGCTCATGCAGTGTATATAGGGAGGCTGTGTGGGGCTCATGCTGTATATATAGGGAGGCTGTGTGGGGCTCATGCTGTATATATAGGGAGGCTGTGTGGGGCTCATGCAGTGTATATAGGGAGGCTGTGTGGGGCTCATGCAGTGTATATAGGGAGGCTGTGTGGGGCTCATGCTGTATATATAGGGGGGCTGTGTGGGGCTCATGCAGTGTATATAGGGAGGCTGTGTGGGGCTCATACAGTGTATATAGGGAGGCTGTGTGGGGCTCATGCTGTATATATAGGGAGGCTGTGTGGGGCTCATGCTGTATATAGGGAGGCTGTGTGGGGCTCATGCAGTATATAGGGAGGCTGTGTGGGGCTCATGCAGTGTATATAGGGAGGCTGTGTGGGGCTCATGCAGTGTATATAGGGAGGCTGTGTGGGGATCATGCAGTGTATATAGGGAGGCTGTGTGGGGCTCATGCTGTATATATAGGGAGGCTGTGTGGGGCTCATGCTGTATATAAAGGGAGGCTGTGTGGGGCTCATGCTGTATATATAGGGGGGCTGTGTGGGGCTCATGCTGAATATATAGGGGGGCTGTGTGGGGCTCATGCTGTATATATAGGGAGGCTGTGTGGGGATCATGCAGTGTATATAGGGGGCTGTGTGGGGCTCATGCTGTATATATAGGGAGGCTGTGTGGGGCTCATGCTGTATATATAGGGGGGCTGTGTGGGGCTCATGCAGTGTATATAGGGAGGCTGTGTGGGGCTCATGCAGTGTATATAGGGAGGCTGTGTGGGGCTCATGCTGTATATATAGGGGGGCTGTGTGGGGCTCATGCAGTGTATATAGGGAGGCTGTGTGGGGCTCATGCAGTGTATATAGGGAGGCTGTGTGGGCTCATGCAGTGTATATAGGGAGGCTGTGTGGGGCTCTTGCAGTGTATATAGGGAGGCTGTGTGGTGCTCTTGCAGTGTATATAGGGAGGCTGTGAGGATCATGCAGTGTATATAGGGAGGCTGTGTGGGGCTCATGCAGTGTATATAGGGAGGCTGTGTGATGCTCTTGCAGTGTATATAGGGAGGCTGTGGGGATCATGCAGTGTATATAGGGAGGCTGTGTGGGGCTCATGCTGTATATAGGGAGGCTGTGTGGGGCTCATGCAGTGTATATAGGGAGGCTGTGTGGGGCTCATGCAGTGTATAAAGGGAGGCTGTGTGGGGCTCATGCAGTGTATATGGGGAGGCTGTGTGCGGCTCATGCAGTGTATATAGGGAGGCTGTGTGGGGCTCATGCAGTGTATATGGGGAGGCTGTGGGGCTCATGCAGTGTATATGGGGAGGCTGTGTGGGGCTCATGCTGTATATAGGGAGGCTGTGTGAGACTCATGCAGTGTATATAGGGAGGCTGTGTGGGGCTCATGCAGTGTATATGGGGAGGCTGTGTGGGGCTCATGCAGTGTATATGGGGAGGCTGTGTGGGGTTCATGCAGTGTATATAGGAGGCTGTGTGGGGCTCATGCAGTGTATATAGGGAGGCTGTGTGGGGCTCATGCAGTGTATATAGGGAGGCTGTGTGGGGCTCTTGCAGTGTATATAGGGAGGCTGTGTGGGGCTCATGCAAAGTATATAGGAGGCTGTGTGGGGCTCATGCAGTGTATATAGGGAGGCTGTGTGGGGCTCTTGCAGTGTATATAGGGAGGCTGTGTGGGGATCATGCAGTGTATATAGGGAGGCTGTGTGGGGATCATGCAGTGTATATAGGGAGGCTGTGTGGGGATCATGCAGTGTATATAGGGAGGCTGTGTGGGGATCATGCAGTGTATATAGGGAGGCTGTGTGGGGCTCTTGCAGTGTATATAGGGGGGCTGTGTGGGGCTCATGCTGTATATAGGGAGGCTGTGTGGGGCTCATGCAATGTATATAGGGAGGCTGTGTGCGGCTCATGCAGTGTATATAGGGAGGCTGTGTGCGGCTCATGCAGTGTATATAGGGAGGCTGTGTGGGGCTCATGCTGTATATAGGGAGGCTGTGTGGGGCTCATGCTGTATGTAGGGAGGCTGTGTGGGGGTAATGCAGTGTATATAGAAGGCTGTGTGGGGCTCATGTCTATAGGGAGGCTGTGTGGGGCTCATGCAGTGTATATAGGGAGGCTGTGTGCGGCTCATGCAGTATATATAGGGAGGCTGTGGTGCTCATGCAGTGTATATAGGGAGGCTGTGTGGGTTCATGCAGTGTATGTAGGGAGGCTGTGTGGGGCTCATGCAGTGTATATAGGGAGGCTGTGTGGGGCTCATGCAGTGTATATAGGGAGGCTGTGTGGGGCTCATGCTGTATATAGGGAGGCTGTGTGAGGCTCATGCAGTGTATATAGGGAGGCTGTGTGGAGCTCATGCTGTATATAGGGAGGCTGTGTGGGGCTCATGCAGTGTATATAGGGAGGCTGTGTGGGGTTCATGCCGTATATGGGGAGGCTGTGTGGAGCTCATGCTGTATATAGGGAGGCTGTGTGGGGCTCATGCAGTGTATATAGGGAGGCTGTGTGGGGTTCATGCCGTATATGGGGAGGCTGTGTGGGGCTCATACAGTGTATGTAGGGAGGCTGTGTGGGGTTCATGCCATATATGGGGAGGCTGTGTGGGGCTCATGCAGTGTATATAGGGAGGCTGTGTGGGGTTCATGCCAAATATGGGGAGGCTGTGTGGGGCTCATGCAGTGTATATAGGGAGGCTGTGTGGGGCTCATTCAGTAAATAGGGAGGCTGTGTGGAGCTCTTGCAGTGTATATAGGGAGGCTGTGGGACTCATTCATTATATAGGGAGGCTGTATGGGGTTCAGGCCATATATGGGGAGGCTGCATGGGGCTCATGCAGTGTATATAGGAAGGCTGCGTGGGGTTCATGCAGTGTATATAGGAAGGCTGTGTGGGGTTCATGCCGTATATGGGGAGGCTTGGTGGGGTTCATGCAGTGTATAGGGAGGCTGTGTGGGGCTCATGCAGTGTATATAGGGAGGCTGTATGGGGCTCATGCAGTGTATATAGAGGCTGCCCGGGGATCATGCTGTAGATGAGGCTGTGTGTGGCTCATGCTGTATATAGGGAGGCTGTGTGGTGCTCATGCAGTGTACATAAGGAGGCTGTGTAGGGTTCATGCCAAATATGGGGAGGCTGTGTGAGGCTCATGCAGTGTATATAGGGAGGCTGTGTGGTGCTCACGCAGTGTATATACGGAGGCTGTGTGGGGCTCATGCCGTATATGGGGAGGCTGGGTAGGGCTCATGCCGTATATGGGGAGACTGTGTGGTGCTCATACCGCATATGGGGGAGGCGGTGTGGGGCTCATGCCGCCTATATGGGGCTGTTGGGTGGCTCATATGATATACAGAAGGGACTTTACTCTGGTCCAACTTGTCCAAATGATATATAAGGGGGTGTCAACATATTTAATTCTGCTCAATATTAAGTGATACAATTAGTATTAATAAACTTATCAATAATATAATAATTATAATATATCAATATTGAGTATAATTCACTTTGGCCTATTGTTTTGGCCCCCCACAATAGTCATGGTCTCTCATGTGGCCCCTTAGCAAAATGAATTTCCCACCCCTGATCTAGACTCTGTTTCTCATAATACATCCTATAACCGTGCCTATTTTTGCTGCTGCATCACACTGTTGACTCATGTTCAGTCTGTAATCTATTAGTATACCTGTTATGAATGGGTCACAGAGGAGAAAAAAGCAAAACAAGCAAAGTCACAGAAAATCAGAGAGGTTGGTAACTATGCAGATTGCAGATCCCTGATCTTACCACACAACTAGCAGCCGTGGAGCGTGCCTACGATGTTCCTAGACGCCTCGTCACGGCCGGAGAGCTACATAAGCCTAAAGCAGGAAAAGAGGAAAACTAACTCCCCCAGAGCAGACCCCAAAGGAAAGACAGCCCCCCACATGTATTGACGGTGAAACAAGATGAAAACACAAACAAAGGCAGAAAAATAGGCTGAGCAAATGATGGGGCCCAAACTAACTAGACAGGAAAGGAAAGACACTGCAACCTGCAAAAAACCCTACAAAAATCATGTCCAACACGTCTGATAGCAAAATTAACCCTGAAGTCACTAGACTTCTCCCACTATATCAGCACTCTGAAATATTCTGAGTCAGAGCAAAAAGAGACCGAACTAGGAAGGGACAAAAAGCCAATTGGCAAAATACTGATAAATAAGAGTGGAAATTCAGCACAGCCCAGCAGGGGATGGCTGACCACACCAGAAAACTGAATAGACCAACAAAATCAAGGGTGAACATTAGCAGAAAAACTTAGCTTTAGATGACTGGAACAGAGCTGAAACCCAAGAGCTGACAAGCCAGAAGGAATCACCAGTAACTGAATAGGGCGTCTGCTGTCTTAAATCCAATCTGAGACTCCTGAGATCCAATCGTCATCCTCATTCTCAGGTGGCATCTCCACCAATCAAATCAGCCTCTCTATCTCCTGTTACCACCAGAGGGAGTCTGGAAGGAGAACTCACAACTGGTGAACCAGAGAATGAACTCACAACAGTACCCCCCCTTGAGGAGGGGTCACCGAACCCTCATCCACGCCACCAGGCCGTTCAGGATGGGCCCGGTGAAAAGCACGAACCAATCTATTGGCATGAATATCGGAGGCAGAGACCCAAGAATTATCCTCCTGACCATAACCCTTCCATTTGACCAAATACTGGAGTCTCCGTCTAACCAAACGAGAATCCAATATTTTCTCTACCTCATATTCCATATTGCCTTTAACCAATACAGGGCCAGGAGGTGCTGCCATAGGAACCACTGGCTCAACAAACCTCTTCAACAGAGAATTGTGAAATACGTTATGGATCTTGAATGTAACTGGAAGAGCCAATCGAAACGAAACAGGATTAAGAATTTCCAAAATCTTATAAGGACCAATAAATCTTGGCTTAAATTTAGGAGATGCAACCTTCATAGGAATATTCTTAGACGACAACCAAACCATATCACCCACTTTAAAGCGGGGACCAGTGGTCCTATGCTGGTTGGAAAATCGCTGGACCTTTTCCTGAGAGAGTGACAACTTATCCACCACTTGGTCCCATATCTGCTGGATTCTCTTAACCACAGTGTCCACACCTGGGCAGGATGAAGATTCCACTTGCCCTGAAGAGAATCGAGGATGAAACCCAAAATTACAGAAAATGGGTGACATCAAAGTGGCAGAACTAGCTCTATTGTTCAGTGCGAATTCGGCCAAGGGCAAAAATGAGACCCAATCATCCTGATCAGCAGATATAAAACATCTCAAATAAGACTCCAAGATCTGGTTTGTTCTCTCAGTCTGTCCATTGGTCTGGGGATGAAACGCGGAGGAGAAGGATAACTGAATTCCCAGATTGGAACAAAAGGCTTTCCAGAATCTGGAAACAAACTGGACTCCTCTGTCGGACACAATGTTCTCAGGAATCCCATGTAACCGAACCACCTGTTGTGAAAACAAGGGCACCGACTCAGCGGAAGATGGCAACTTTGGGAGTGGTACAAGATGGACCATCTTCGAAACTCTATCACAAATCACCCAGATAAGTCATTCTCTGAGAGACAGGAAGATCAGAAATAAAATCCATTGAGATATGGGTCCATGGCCTCTTGGGCACCGGCAAGGGCATCAGCAACCCACTAGAACGAGAACAGGGTTTAGACCGAGAACAAGTCCCACAGGACTGTACAAAATTCCTGACGTCACGAGATAAGGCAGGCCACCAAAAGGACCGACTCACCAAATCTCTGGTACCAAAAATACCTGGATGACCAGCCAATGCGGAGCAATGAATTTCAGACATCAGTCTCTTTCTCCACTGGTCAGGAACATACAATTTTCCAATAGGGCAACGCTCAGGTTAATCCTCCTGAAATTCCTCCAGGGCGCGTCTCAAATCGGGCAAAATGGCCCCTCACCTAGGATAGTAGTAGGCTCGGTCACACTAAGAGAATCGGCAAAGAAACTCCTAGAAAGGGCGTCTGCCTGAACATTCTTAGTGCCCGGAAGAAAAGAGACCATAAAATTAAAACGCGTGAAAAACAAAGCCCATCTAGCCTGTCTAGGATTCAAGCGTTTGGCCGACTCCAGATAAATCAAATTCTTGTGATCAGTGAGGACCACAACTTGATGTCTAGCTCTCTCCAACCAATGTCTCCACTCCTCAAATGCCCACTTCATGGCCAACAATTCCCGATTCCCCACGTCATAGTTGCGTTCAGATGGAGAGAACTTTCGAGAAAAGAAGGCACAGGGATTCATCTTAGAAGTCACAGGGTCTTTTTGGGACAAAACAGCTCCTGCACCAATCTCAGAAGCATCTACCTCCACCTGAAATGGAAGTGAGACATCAGGTTGCCGTAAAACTGGAGCTGAAGTAAATCTCTGCTTAAGCTCCTGAAATGCTGAGATAGCCTCAGGAGACCAATTCAGCGCCTTTCTTGGTCAGATCAGTCAGTGGTTTGACAATACTAGAAAAATTACCTATAAATTTACGATAGAAATTAGCAAAACCCAAAGACTTCTGGAGGGCCTTCAAAGAAGAAGGCTGAACCCAATCATAAGTGGCCTGTACCTTGGCCGGGTCCATTTCAATAGTCGATGGAGATAAGATAAATCCCAAAAATGAAATCCTCTGTACACCAAAGAGGCATTTCAATCCCTTAACAAACAGGGAATTCTCCCTCAAAATCCGGAACACAGTCTGGACGTGTTCCACATGAGAATCCCAATCACTAGAAAAGATCAAAATATCATCCAGATAGATGATCAAAAACTTATCCACAAAGTCACGGAAAATATAATTCATAAAGGACTGGAAGACAGAAGGGGCATTAGTGAGCCCAAAAGGCATCACCAGGTACTCAAAATGTTCCTCCGGAGTATTAAACGCAGTCTTCCATTCTTCCCCGTGCTTGATGCGAATAAGATTATACGCCCCCTGAGGTCAAGCTTAGTAAACCAGCAGGCACTCTTAACTCTGGAGAATAAATCAGACATCAGAGGTAACGGGTACTGATATTTAACAGTCATCTTGTTAAGGGAACGATAATCAATACACGGTCTTAATGAACCATCTTTCTTGGCCACAAAAAAAAACCAGCACCTAAAGGTGACGAGGATGGTCTAATATGACCCTTCTCCAACAACTCCTTAATATAGGATCGCATAGCATCATGTTCGGGTACTGATAAGTTTAAAAGCCGACCCTTGGGAAATTTACACCCAGGCATCAACTCAATTGCACAGTCATAACTCCTATGAGGAGGCAAAGACGCAGACTTACTCTCACTAAATACATCAGAGAATTCAGCTAATCAGGAATATCATGAGACTGAGGAGAGGTGGAGAAAACAGGAGCGTCCATAAGAACACACTGACAACCCCAACTCACCAGACCCAGATTTCCAATCCAAAACTGGATTATGAGTTTGCAAACAAGGAAAACCCAGAACAATAGTATCATGCAAATTATGCAGCACCAAAAATTTACAATTTTCTTGATGGTCTGGGGCAACTCGCATTGTCACCTGGGTCCAAAACTGAGGTTTATTCTCCGCCAAAGGAGTAGCATTAATACCCCTCAAAGGAATAGGTGTCCGCAGAGGCGTCATGGAAAAACCACAACGTTTAGCGAAGTCCAAATCCATCAGATTCAGAGCTGCTACTGAATCCACAAAAGCCTTCGTGGAAAATGTGGATAAGGAGCAGATCAGAGTAATTGCCAAAAGGAACTTAGGTTGTAAACTGCCCACAGCAAATGTGTGTGCAAAACGTTTCTCTCGTTTAGGGCAGACAGAAATAACATGAGAGGCATCTCCACAGAAAAAACACAGCTTATTACGCCTTCTAAACTCATGAGGTTGCGCCCTAGACAAAACCCCATCACATTGCATAGGTTCAGACATTTGTTCAAAAGGTGGCAGCGCCTCCCGTGTAGTTTTACGTTCACGTAAACGCTGATCAACTTGAATGGCTAATGACATAGAATCATCCAGACCAGAGGGAACAGGAAATCCCACCATAACATCTTTTACGGTCTCTGATAAACCCTTCCGAAAGAGAGCTGCCAATGGACTATCATTCCATGTAGTAAGGACCGCCCACTTTTGGAATTTTTGACAGTATAACTGCAGAATCCTGACCCTGGTTTAATGCCAACAGGGTTCTCTCAGCTTGATCAACAGCATAAGGTTCATCATACAACAACCCCAAGGCTTGAAAAAATGCATCCACATTAGTCAGAATAGGACTTACAGGTGTCAGAGAAAGCGCCCAATCCTGGGGATCGCTGCGCAGCAAGGAGATGACAATTTTAACCTGCTGTGCAGAGCTCCCCGATAAGTTAGGCTTCAAGGCAAAAAATAATTTACAATTATTCTTAAAATTCAAAAATTTAGACCGATCCCCAGAAAACACATCAGGAGTAGGGATCTTGCGTTCAGCAGCATGTGAATGAGCGAGATAGGCGGAAATTCCCTGCACTTCAGCAGCCAGCTGCTCCACACGATCAGACAATTGCTTAATCTCCATTAGGAAAAAGAAAAAAAAATCCTCCTACGGCCCGAGAAAAAAGAGGAAAAAATATAAAAAAACCCTTTTTTTTAACAACCTTTTCCTGCTTTTGCGTACCCTAGAATCTGCGGTATGGCTGGTGATTCTGTTATGAATGGGTCACCGAGGAGAAAAAAGCAAAACAAGCTAAGTCACAGAAAACCAGAGAGGTTGGTAACTATGCAGATTGCAGATCCCTGATCC
The DNA here is from genome assembly GCF_039654945.1 of Dendrobates tinctorius. Lineage (NCBI taxonomy): Eukaryota > Metazoa > Chordata > Amphibia > Anura > Dendrobatidae > Dendrobates > Dendrobates tinctorius. The sequence continues at coordinate 1,619,019 of NW_027362088.1, forward strand.
TAACCACACAGCTAGCAGCAGCCGTGGAGCGTTCCTACGATGTTCCTAGACGCCTCGTCACGGCCGGAGGACTAAATAAGCCTGAAGAAGGAAAAGGGGGAAAACTAACTGCCCCAGAGCAGACCCCAAAGGAATAGACTGCCCCCACACAGACAGCCCCCACACATGTATTGACGGTGAACCAAGATGAAGGCACAAACACAGGCAGAAAATTAGGCTGAGCAAATGATTGGGCCTAAACTAACAAGACAGGAAAGGAAAGGAAAGGAAAGACACTGTCTGCAACCTGCAAAAAACCCTACAAAATAATGTCCAACACTTCTGATAGCAAAATTAACCCTGAAGTCACTAGACTTCTCCCACTATATCAGCACTCTGAAATATTCTGAGACAGAGCAAAAAGAGACCGAACTAGTAAGGGACAAAAAGCCAATTGGCAAAATACTGATAAATAAGAGTGGAAATTCAGCACAGCCCCCAGCCGGGACTGGCTGCCCACACAAAAAACTGAATAGACCAACAAAATCAAGTGTGAACATTAGCAGAAAAACTTAGCTTTAGATGACTGGAACAGAGCTGAAAACCAAGAGCTGACAAGCCAGAAGGAATCACCAGCAACTGAATAGGGCGTCGGCTGTCTTAAATCCAATCCGAGACTCCTGAGATCCAATCGTCATCCTCATTCTCAGGTGGCAGATCTCCACAGATCAAATCAGCCTCTCTACCTCCTGTTACCACCAGAGGGAGTCTGGAAGGAGAACTCACAACTGGTGAACCAGAGAATGAACTCACAACATATACCCAAGTCTTTTCACATGTGCTGTTGCTTAGTTCTATTCCTTCCATTCTATAGATGTAATTTTTGTTTTTCTTGCCCAGAATCTTGCATTAATCACTGTTAAATACCATTCTATTAGTCGCTGCCCATTGTTCAAGCTTCTCTAGATCCGTCTGAATCCTCTCTCTGTCTTCTCTAGTGTTAGCTATACCTCCTAGCTTTGAATCATCTGGAAATTTAGTTAGTTTATCTTCAGTTCCCTTGTCTAGATGATTTATAAAAAATGTCGAACACCACTGGGGCCAAGACAGGGCCTTGTGGTACCCCACTAGTAACACTGGGGCCAGGACAGAGCCCTGTGGTTCCCCACTAGTAACACTGGGGCCAGGACAGAGCCTTGTGGTACCGCACTTGTGACACTGGGGCCAGGACAGAGCCTTGTGGACCCCACTTGTAACACTGGGGCCAGGACAGGGCCTTGTGGACCCCACTTGTAACACTGGGGCCAGGACAGGGCCTTGCGGACCCCACTAGTAACAATGGGGTCAGGACAGGGCCTTGCGGACCCCACTAGTAACACTGGGGCCAGGACAGAGCCTTGTGGTACCCCACTTGTAACACTGGGGCCAGGACAGGGCCTTGTGATACCCCACTTGTAACACTGGGGCCAGGACAGGGCCTTGCGGACCCCACTAGTAACACTGGGGCCAGGACAGAGCCTTGTGGTACCCCACTTGTAACACTGGGACCAGGACAGGGCCTTGCGGACCCCACTAGTAACAATGGGGTCAGGATAGGGCCTTGTGGACCCCACTAGTAACACTGGGGCCAGGACAGAGCCTTGTGGTACCCCACTTGTAACACTGGGGCCAGGACAGGGCCTTGTGATACCCCACTTGTAACACTGGGGCCAGGACAGGGCCTTGCGGACCCCACTAGTAACAATGGGGCCAGGACAGGGCCTTGCGGACCCCACTAATAACACTGGGGCCAGGACAAGGCCTTGCGGACCCCACTAGTAACACTGGGGCCAGGACAGGGCCTTGCGGACCCCACTAGTAACACTGGGGCCAAGACAGAGCCTTGTGGTACCCCACTTGTAACACTGGGGCCAGGACAGGGCCTTGTGATACCCCACTTGTAACACTGGGGTCAGGACAGGGCCTTGTGGACCCCACTAGTAACAATGGGGCCAGGACAGGGCCTTGTGGACCCCACTAGTAACACTGGGGTCAGGACAGAGCCTTGTGGTCCTCCACTTGAAACACTCTTCCAATTGGATGTGCAAGCCTTTATTACCACTCTTTGAGTACGATCAATGAGCCAGTTATGAATCCATATAACTTTGCCTTGCCAATCCCATACTTGATCAGTTTTTCAATAAGGATAGAATGAGATATTTTATCAAATGTGTCAAGCTATTGCAACCCGGGAAGGTCACGCAGAGCCACCCGCTGTGATCTTTGTGTCTAACAGCTCTCTGTTGCCCCCTCTCGTCCGGACAGAGCCTTGTGGTACCCCACTTGTAACACTGGGGCCAGGACAGAGCCTTGTGGTACCCCACTTGTAACACAGGCCAGGACAGAGCCTTGTGGTACCCCACTTGTAACACTGGGGCCAGGACAGAGCCTTGTGGAGCCCACTAGTAACACTGGGGCCAGGACAGAGCCTTGTGGAGCCCACTAGTAACACTGGGGCCAGGACAGAGCCTTGTGGACCCCACTTGTAACAATGGGGTCGGCTTTGCGGACCCCACTAGTAACAATGGGGTCAGGACAGAGCCTTGCGGACCCCACTAGTAACACTGGGGCCAGGACAGAGCCTTGTGGTACCCCACTTGTAACACTGGGGCCAGGACAGGGCCTTGTGATACCCCACTTGTAACACTGGGGCCAGGACAGGGCCTTGTGGACCCCACTAGTAACAAGTGCTTGACGACAAACCCAGTCCTGAGAGTCAGTGCTTGACGCCAAACCTAGTCCTCAGAGAGTCCGTGCTTGACGACAAACCCAGTCCTCAGTCAGTGCTTGACGACAAGCCCAGTCCTCAGAGAGTCCGTGCTTGCTGACAAACCCAGTCCTCAGAGTGTCCGTGCTTGATGACAAACCCAGTCCTCAGAGTCAGTGCTTGACGACAAAGCCAGTCCTCAGAGAGTCAGTGTTTGACGACAAACCCAGTCCTCAGAGAGTGAGTGCTTGATGACAAACCCAGTCCTCAGAGAGTCCGTGCTTGACGACAAACCCAGTCCTCAGAGAGTCCGTGCTTGATGACAAACCCAGTCCTCAGAGAGTCCATGCTTGATGACAAACCCAATCCTCAGAGTCAGTGCTTGACGACAAACCCAGTCTTCAGCGAGTCCGTGCTTGATGACAAACCCAGTCCTCAGAGAGTCCATGCTTGATGACAAACCCAATCCTCAGAGAGTCCGTGCTTGATGACAAACCCAGTCCTCAGCGAGTCCGTGCTTGACCCCAAACCCAGTCCTCAGAGAGTCAGTGCTTGACGACAAACCCAGTCCTCAGAGAGTCAGTGCTTGACGACAAACCCAGTCCTCAGAGAGTCAGTGCTTGACGACAAACCCAGTCCTCAGAGAGTCAGTGCTTGACGACAAACCCAGTCCTGAGCCAGGAGCCACAACCCAGTCCTAAGAGAGTCAATTCTGACCAAATCTGTGCTAACAAACCCAGTCCTGAGCAATAGGTACTGAAGCCACAACCCAGTCCTAAGCAATTTGGTGCTGGAGCCACAATCCAGTCCTGAGTCATTGCTCGATGTCAAACCCAGTCCTGAGTGAGTCAGGGTTGGATCCATCACTCAGTCCTGAGCGAGTCCAAACTAAAAACACAACTCAGTCCCAAGCGAATTTGTGCTTGATGACAAACCCTGTCCTGAGTCATTGCTTGACACCAAACCCAGTCCTCAGAGAGTCAGTGCTCGACGCCAAACCCAGTCCTCAGAGTCAGTGCTCGACGCCAAACCCAGTCCTCAGAGTCAGTGCTCGACGACAAACCCAGTCCTCAGCGAGTCAGTGCTCGACGACAAACCCAGTCCTCAGCGAGTCAGTGCTCGACGACAAACCCAGTCCTCAGCGAGTCAGTGCTCGACGACAAACCCAGTCCTCAGCGAGTCAGTGCTCGACGACAAACCCAGTCCTCAGCGAGTCAGTGCTCGACGACAAACCCAGTCCTCAGCGAGTCAGTGCTCGACGACAAACCCAGTCCTCAGCGAGTCAGTGCTCGACGACAAACCCAGTCCTCAGCGAGTCAGTGCTCGACGACAAACCCAGTCCTGAGAGTCAGTGCTCGACGACAAACCCAGTCCTCAGCGAGTCAGTGCTCGACGACAAACCCAGTCCTCAGCGAGTCAGTGCTCGACGACAAACCCAGTCCTCAGCGAGTCAGTGCTCGACGACAAACCCAGTCCTGAGAGTCAGTGCTCGACGACAAACCCAGTCCTCAGCGAGTCAGTGCTTGACGACAAACCCAGTCCTGAGAGTCAGTGCTTGACGACAAACCCAGTCCTCAGCGAGTCAGTGCTTGACGACAAACCCAGTACTCAGCGAGTCAGTGCTTGACGACAAACCCAGTCCTGAGAGTCCGTGCTTGACGCCAAACCCAGTCCTGAGAGTCCGTGCTTGACGCCAAACCCAGTCCTGAGAGTCAGTGCTCGACGACAAACCCAGTCCTCAGCGAGTCAGTGCTCGACGACAAACCCAGTCCTGAGAGTCAGTGCTCGACGACAAACCCAGTCCTCAGCGAGTCAGTGCTTGACGACAAACCCAGTCCTCAGCGAGTCAGTGCTTGACGACAAACCCAGTCCTCAGCGAGTCAGTGCTTGACGACAAACCCAGTCCTGAGAGTCCGTGCTTGACGCCAAACCCAGTCCTGAGAGTCCGTGCTTGACGCCAAACCCAGTCCTGAGAGTCAGTGCTCGACGACAAACCCAGTCCTCAGCGAGTCAGTGCTCGACGACAAACCCAGTCCTGAGAGTCAGTGCTCGACGACAAACCCAGTCCTCAGCGAGTCAGTGCTTGACGACAAACCCAGTCCTCAGCGAGTCAGTGCTTGACGACAAACCCAGTCCTCAGCGAGTCAGTGCTTGACGACAAACCCAGTCCTCAGCGAGTCAGTGCTTGACGCCAAACCCAGTCCTGAGAGTCCGTGCTTGACGCCAAACCCAGTCCTGAGAGTCCGTGCTTGACGCCAAACCCAGTCCTGAGAGTCAGTGCTCGACGACAAACCCAGTCCTCAGCGAGTCAGTGCTCGACGACAAACCCAGTCCTGAGAGTCAGTGCTCGACGACAAACCCAGTCCTCAGCGAGTCAGTGCTTGACGACAAACCCAGTCCTCAGCGAGTCAGTGCTTGACGACAAACCCAGTCCTCAGCGAGTCAGTGCTCGACGACAAACCCAGTCCTCAGCGAGTCAGTGCTTGACGACAAACCCAGTCCTGAGAGTCCGTGCTTGACGCCAAACCCAGTCCTGAGAGTCCGTGCTTGACGCCAAACCCAGTCCTGAGAGTCCGTGCTTGACGACAAACCCAGTCCTGAGAGTCCGTGCTTGACGACAAACCCAGTCCTCAGCGAGTCAGTGCTTGACGCCAAACCCAGTCCTCAGCGAGTCAGTGCTTGACGCCAAACCCAGTCCTCAGCGAGTCAGTGCTTGACGCCAAACCCAGTCCTCAGCGAGTCAGTGCTTGACGCCAAACCCAGTCCTCAGCGAGTCAGTGCTTGACGACAAACCCAGTCCTCAGCGAGTCAGTGCTTGACGACAAACCCAGTCCTCAGCGAGTCCGTGCTTGACGACAAACCCAGTCCTCAGCGAGTCCGTGCTTGACGACAAACCCAGTCCTCAGCGAGTCAGTGCTTGACGACAAACCCAGTCCTCAGCGAGTCAGTGCTTGACGACAAACCCAGTCCTCAGCGAGTCAGTGCTTGACGACAAACCCAGTCCTCAACGAGTCAGTGCTTGACGACAAACCCAGTCCTCAGCGAGTCAGTCCTTGACGACAAACCCAGTCCTGAGAGTCAGTGCTTGACAACAAACCCAGTCCTCAGCGAGTCAGTGCTTGACGCCAAACCCAGTCCTCAGAGAGTCAGTGCTTGACGACAAACCCAGTCCTCAGAGAGTCAGTGCTTGACGACAAACCCAGTCCTGAGCCAGGAGCCGAAACCCAGTCCTAAGAGAGTTTATTCTGACCAAATCCGTGCTTGCTGACAAACCCAGTCCTGAGCAATAGGTACTGAAGCCACAACCCAGTCCTAAGCAATTTGGTGCTGGAGCCACAATCCAGTCCTGAGTCATTGCTCGATGTCAAACCCAGTCCTGAGTGAGTCAGGGTTGGATCCATCACTCAGTCCTGAGCTAAAGTCACAACTCAGTCCCAAGCGAATTTGTGCATGATGACAAACCCAGTCCTGAGTCATTGCTTGAAGACAAACCCAGTCCTCAGTGAGTAGCAACGAAAGCCACAACCTAGTTTTGAGAGTGTCAGTGCTTGATGACAAACCCTGTCCTGAGCAAGCCAGCGGGAAGCCACAACCTAGTACCGAGCGAATTCATGCTTGATGATAAACTCAGTCCTGAGCCCGGAGCCACAACCCAGTTCTAAGAGAGTCAGTTCTGACCAAATCCATGCCTGTTGACAAACCAGTCCTGAGTGAATTGGTACTGGAGCCACAATACAGTCCTAAGCGATTTGGTGATTAAGCCACAATGCAGTCCTGAGAGAGTCATTGCTTGATAATAAACCCAGTCCTGAGAGTAATTGATGACAAACCCAGTCCTGAGTGTTATTGTTTGACGAAAACTCCACTCCTGAGAGTCAGTGTGCTTGATGACAAACCCAGTCCTGAAAGTCAGTTCTGACCAAATCCGTGCTTGTTGACAAACCCAGTCCTGAGCAAATAGGTACTGAAGCCCCATCCCAGTCCTAAGCGATTCGGTGGTGGAGCCACAACCCAGTTCTTAGAAATTCAGTGCTTGATGACAAACCCAGTCCTGAGTCAGTGTGCGTGACGACAAACCCAGTCCTGAGTGAGTTGATGCTGAATCCTCATCCCAGTCCTGAGTGAGTTGTAACTAAAGCCACAACCCAGTCCTGAGTCATTGTTTGACGGCAAACCCAGTCCTGAGCAAGTTGGTGTTGGAGCCACAACCCAGTCCTGACTGAGTCGGCCCTGAAACCACAACTCAGTCCCGAGTGAATTTGTGCTTGATGACAAACGCAGTCCTGAGTCATTGCTTGATGACAAACCCAGTCGTGAGAGCCATTGCTTGACGACAAACTCAGTCCTGAGCGAGTCGAAACCAAAGCCACAACCCAGTCTTGAGTCAGTGCTTGACAACTCAGTCCAGAGCAAATTCGTGCTTGATGTCAAATCCAGTCCTGAGAGCCACAACCCAGTCCTGAGACAGTCAGTGCTGAAGCCACAACCCAGTCATAAGCGAGTCGGTGCTGAATTTACAACCCAATCCTGAGCGAGTTAGTGCTGGAGTCACAACTCTGTCTTGATCGAGTCACAGCTGGAGTCACAACCCAGGCCTGAACGAGTCAGTGCCTGAGCCACAACCTGAGTGACGCCATGCTTGGTGACAAACTCAGTCTTGATCAAGTCAGTGATGAAGCCACAAATCAGTCCTGAGTGAGTGCTTGAGACCCAAGACCTAAGTGAGTGTAAATCAGTCAATGCTGACATCCAGACCTACTAAGTCAGTGACTGCCGGGTGTGTAATTGGGAAGCCATCAAGTCTTTCCTGTGGACGCTGTCTGGCTAAACAGCACGCCGATAGCTCGGGCTACATGAACAAAAGCCAGGGAAGCATTACTCCACTTTTTCACTGGATTTCTGCAGTTGAGATCCTCCAGCAACTGCTCAATCCCCACCTTGACTGCACAGGCATATTCTTCTCACCCTTCCAATCTTGACAATGCTGCCTGCAGCCAGAGCCAGCGGAGCTGGGTATGGACCAGATCACAGGAAACCATCGGATCATCCAGACCACAACGTGGCTGATCTAGGAGGCTTTCAGTACTGGTGCTTGCTGCAGGGTGGCATCACTGGCCACAGCGACCCCTGTCCACCACTCCAAAGACCAGGCACACAGTCCTAGCGCTTGTCATTTTATGTGGATTATTTTCCCTTTCCTACAGATCAGATTTTATTGGACAAGATTTATTTCAAAACTAAAAAATGCAGCAAATGATTCTACGTAACAGAGTTCCCAAGCACTTGTGGGATTTGCGGCATTAGGTCACACTACGGACATCAGAAGCTGTTTCGATCACGAGCCTCCTAATAGTCCGAGTCCACGTAACATCGGCACTTTTGTGATTTCACCTCCACAATTCTGCCTCCATCGAACTTGTGAGTTTTCGGAGAGTTTCTGATTGACTTTCTTTGCAGGATGTCAGAATCGCTCCCAGAGCTGCTGTTCTGATGTGATCAGCCCCCCACCCTCATACAGCTCTTGCTGAGGATACCCCAAAGGTTCCCAAAAGAAGACTGAGAGGAGACTTAATAGCTGTCTACAAATATCTAAAGGGCTGTCACATTGTAGAAGGATCAACTTTATCCTCATTTGCACAAGGAAAGACTAGAAGCAATGGGATGAAACTGAATGGGAGACACAGATTAGATATTAGATGGGTGACCGTGAGGGTGATCAATGGGTGGAACAGGCTGCCACGAGAGGTGGTGAGTTCTCCTTCAATGGAAGTCTTCAAACAGAGGCTGGACAGACATCTGACTGGGATGATTTAGTGAATCCTGCTTTGAGCAGAGGGTTGGACCAGATGGCCCAGGAGGCTCCTTCCAACACTAACATTATAGGATTCTATTAGTAGGGGAGGGGAGGACGGTCACCGCACTGTTTCTCTCCTTTATGCCCATAGCAGCCATTGACTCAGAGGTTTCTTTGCAGCACAAGATGAGGCATTGTCAGCATGATGATGATTTTGCTATGGACGGTGCAGTTCTTATTTTTGTATCATGAAAGAAAGTGGTCAGTCAGAAACTCTATGTACTTTGTCGAGGTCATATTCACACCTTCAGGGACCCTAAAGAGGCTACCAGATATCTCCATGACTCCGCCACCTCCTTGATGACATCATAGCCTTGGGACATGGTGGCCATCAACCAACCATCCATCTGGGCCATCCAGGGGTACACTGCCTCATCATAAATATGGCTGGTTTACAATGACAATAGATGTTGGGGCCACTACAGCTGTCTCTGCTTGTGAATGCTGTTTAGTGGTGGCTGAATAGTAGGTTTATGCAATACTTCGGCCTTTGGAGGATCCCACACCTTGAGGTTCACGAACACTCATATAGCTGTTTGTGGCTTTATTATGGTATTTTTTAAGCTGCTCTCTTAATCCAATTTATTTGGCAGAAACCTTCCTCATTCTGCCTTTATGTACAGAAACCTTCCTCATTCTGCCTTTATTTACAGGAACCTTCCTCTATGTCTTTATCTACAGAAACCTTCCTCATTGCCTTTATCGACAAACTTTCCTCATTCTGCCTTTATCTACAGGAACCTTTCTCATTATGTCTTTACAGAAACCTTCCTCATTGCCTTTATCGACAGAAACTTTCCTCACTCTGCCTTTATCTACAGGAACCTTCCTCATTCTGCCTTTATCTACAGAAACTTTCCTCATTCTGCCTTTATCTACAGAAACTTTCCTCATTCTGCCTTTATCTACAGGAACCTTCCTCACTCTGCCTTTATCTACAGGAACCTTCCTCATTCTGCCTTTATCTACAGAAACTTTCCTCATTCTGCCTTTATCTACAGGAACCTTCCTCATTCTGCCTTTATCGACAGAAACTTTCCTCATTCTGCCTTTATCTACAGGAACCTTTCTCATTATGTCTTTAGCTACAGAAACCTTACTCATTCTGCCTTTATCTACTGAAACCTTTCTCATTATGTCTTTGCCTGCACGAAGCAGTCTGTGCTCTGTATCGGCCATAAATCTCTTCACAGGATGATGATCGCACTTAAGTTTCCATGAAATATCTAATATTTTCATACCTCGTCCAAGGCATTGCACTATGTGACGCTTTTCAGCAGCAGAGATCCTTTTTCTTTCCCATATTGCTGGAAACCTCTGTCTGCTTAATAATGTGGTACGTCCTTAATTAGTTTTCCTGTAATTGGTCACCTGGCAACTAATTATCACAGTGGTCTGAGATTGATGTACGTGATCCAAAGACCCCGAGACACGAACCATCCATGAGGATGTAACAATATTAACATAGTAACATAGTTTTGAAGGCTGAAGGAAGACCTTATGTCCATCTAGTTCAGCCTATTGTTAGTGCAGCTGTTCTGCATTGTTGATCCTGGGGAAGGCAAAAAACCCACAGAGTAGAAGCCAATTTTCTCCATAGGGAAAAAAATTCCTTCCCCTAAGCTGGGTCAACCATCTACCTATAATATTCTGTTATTCGTAACCTTCTATACTGTTACTCACAAGAAAAGCCTCCATTCCTTTCTTTCATTCATTCAGTGAGTTGGCCATCACCACTTCCTCAGGAAGAGAATTCCAGAGCCTCACTGCTCTTACCGTGAAGAACCCTCTTCTATGCTGGGGCAGAAATTGTCTTTCCTCCAAGCGAAGAGAATGCCCCCTTGTTCTTGTCACCAACAGTTCATTGGAGAGATCTCTGTATTGCCCTCTGATATACTTGTACATATATATTAAGTCTCCCCTAAGTCTTCTCTTTTCTAGAGTAAATAGACCTAATTTTGATAACCTTTCTGGGTATTGTAGTGAACCAACTCCATTTATCATTTTAGTAGCCGCCTTTGAACCCTTTCAAGTTCAGTAATGTCTTTCTTGAGCACCGACGTCCAAAATTGCACACAATCCTCCAAGTGTGGTCTGACGAGTGATTTGTACAGAGGGAGAATTATGTTTTCATCTCGTGTCCCCAGACCTCTTCTAATGCATCCCATGACCCTATTTGCTTTGGTGGCAGCTGCCTGACACTGGGCACTCCAATTTAGCTTCTTATTGACACGGACGTCCAATTTGTACCATAATTTGGAAAGCGGCATAGCGTCTGCTAGAGGCCATGGGGGGAATCCTCCCAGGTACCTTGCAGATGGCTTCATCCCTGGCCCTGTAATGAGTACACATCTCTCATTCACACCTTTATTTCTGGCACATTGGTGTAAGGCAAGGTTATAAATACAATCGCTGGAGGCTTCAATCGTGAGGGTAAACCTAGAAACCTAATGGATGTGAGGCTACCACGCTACCGTTCTCAACCAGGGCCGCAGACGCGGAGCGCAGGTTCCTGAATAAAGCTGCTCCGGTTCCTCCACTCCGTAAGATCCTGAGCCTGTCGTGCACGCGGGTGGACGCCTGTAACACAAGAGATCTGTGAGCACTGATCCTGCATGAGGACAAGCGGTCACACAAGGGTTCACTTACTTCAGCGCACCAGATGTCACACAGAACCTTCTCGTGAGCAGACGTTGGGAGTCCCTGGGACAGAGCATTGGAAGACCTGCCAGAAAAATCAAAAGGAGCAACAACCCAGAGCTGAGACCGTATCCTGACGTGGCTCTGACATTAACCTTTAATGCTGCGAGATCCCCTCAGTGCCGCTCATTCGCTGGCTCCCCCCAATGGGCAGAGGGGATCCATATGACTAATAGCTTATCGGGCCACAAGTCACGTGTTGTGTGCCAGGTGGGCAGCAGATGAGTGCACGGGAAAGCACTGCAGCCCTGTCCTCACCTGGATAACACCACCACCATGGCGTAGAGATCGATGGCGCAGTCTGCCACCCTCTGCAGCACGTACTGTTCATCTGGAAGAAGCACAAGACGTTACAGGTAGCACAGACCGCGGGTCGTGGGGGGCAGGGAAGTCGTCTTACCCAGAATCCTCTTGCCGTACTTGATAAGCAGCTCCTCTACTGCACTGCCGAAATCTTCGATAGCGCCAACTGCCTGCAGTGGAAATGAAGCAGCAGACAGGTGAGCGCTGCTCACCATGGCATATGGCGGCACCGACCTACAGTCTACGAGGCCTGCACCCAACTCACCAGCTCCGCGCTCTTCTCCACCTCCGGGTGCACCTGGCCTTTCAGTGTTAGCCCTGTGCCCAGGCCGGCCTTCCTGTAGACAGGATGAAAAACACTGGGGACTAAGGCTACGTGCACACATTGCGGATTCACATGCGGATCTGAAGCGCTTTTGCTGACACTGTATTTTTAACAGAGACACACAAAAAAACTCTCTCTCTCTTGACTAATCTGCAATGTGTGCACATACCCTTACAGTCAGCACCTGAACCCTTCTCACCCAACATGTCCTTACCCACGCTGTCCACACTCTGCCCGTATTCCCTCCTCCCACCGCTCATACCTCTCCACTCTTCCATCCGTACGGCCCCAGTCTCTAACTTCTCGTCCCCCACATCCTGTCTGCCAGTCTCACCCCTCAATCTGCTCTGCCTCACCCCTTCTACTCAATCTTATCCCTCTCATCCCATCTGCTCAGTCACACCCTTCTTTTCAGCCTCACCTCTCTCATCCCCCCTGGCCCCATCTACTGTCTCGACCCTCTCCTACCCCATTCTGCTCAGTCTCATCCCTCTCATTTCCCCAGGCCCCATCCGTCTCAACCCTCTCATACCCCAAGTCTGCTCAGTCTCACCTCTCTCATCCCCCCTGGCCCCATCTACTGTCTCGACCCTCTCATCCCCACTGGCCCCATCTACTGCCTCGACCCTCTCATCCCCACTGGCCCCATCTACTGACTCGACTCTCTCACCCCCTCATTTGCTCACTCTCACCCCTCTCATTCCCCCCAGACCACTCACCTCCTTGCTCTGCGCAGACCTTCCTTCACCAGTAATGGCGTGTTGCTCAGGGGGCTGCTCAGCGCTTTCTGCAGGGACTTCAGCTCCTTCCCGGCACTCTGTATTAAGGTGAGAGTTGTCAGTGTGGCATGTTCTCTCGTCAATGCTCTGCTTTTAGGCACAGCCCCATGTTAGATGTACAGACCCCCTTTCTGCACATATTCACGTTCACCCCCAGTCAGCGCGCCCGTCCGGAAGAGTTACCTGCAGTCCGTACAGGGATACGAAGAGGCGGAGAATATCATTGGCGCCTTCAAAGATGCGGAAGATGCGCAGGTCTCTGAGAACGCGCTCCACACCGGTGTCCTGCCCATGAGAGAAACCAGTGTTACCAGCAGCCTGGACCAGTCAGGTGTAGCGCCATTACCACGCCTGTGACAAATGGCGCTACCTCACACCCCGGGCACCGGTGAAGGAACCGGTGCTCGTTACCTTCATGAAGCCGTTTCCTCCCAGAATCTGGATACATTCATCGGCCACTGACCAAGCCGCCTCCTGCAGGGGAAAAATGGATGTCAGAAAGACCGTAACCATCCAGCTGCCGATGACGTGACCGCCCGGAGGCGACAGCACCATCAAGGACCACTGATTGTCAGCAGAGAGTCATACTCACCGAGCCAAAGATTTTGCTAATGGCAGCTTCTACCTGAAAGTCCTTTGCCCCGGAGTCCATGTTTGCACTGATCATGTACGCCATTGACTAGACAATAAAAAGCGGAGCCGGTTACATGGAGCGTCTTCCCCATGACACCGATTCACATCCCGCTCACCCCAGGTTACCTCCGTCACATACTGCAGGACGGCCATGCGGGCCAGCTTCTCCTGGATGACGCCAAAGTTATGAAGTTTATTTCCAAACTGGGAGCGATTTGTGGCGTGCTCCACCTGATGGGAGATAGGGCTGCAGCGTGAGGCATGGTTCACCACTCCATTCTGCTCTGCCCCCCCTCTAGTCCCTGCACTTACTGCCTTGTGGATCAGGCCCTTCATGGTGCCAGACATGGCCGCAGCCATCCCGAACCGCCCGTTGTTCAGTATGTTCATGGCTACCTTAAAGCCGTTGCCTTCGCCCCCCAGGACATTCTCTGCCGGGACACGGACCTCATCAAAGTACACAGGAGCCGTGTTACTGGCCCGAATTCCCAGTTTCTTGTCCGGGGACCCGCTAAAGTGGAAGACGTGAAGAGGGGAGATGTTATGGACCCACAGCAGTAGACACACATGGCTCATCCCCCTCCCTGATCCTCACCTGCAAACCACCTCCCTCCTGATCTTCACCTTCTCGTCCCCTCCCAGACCCTATTTTGCTCATCTTCTCCCCGATCCACACCTGCTTACTCTGCCTTCCCGATCCTCACCTGCTCACCCCCCCTTCCCGATCCTCACCTGCTCATTGCTCTCCCAGACCCTATTCTGCTCATCCTCTCCCCGATCTACACCGTCTTCCCTATCCTCACCTGCTCACCCCCCTGCCTGATCCTACTCTGCTCAACCTCTGTGATCCACACCCAGCCTTCCAGATCCTCACCTGTTCACCCCCATCCCCGATTGTCACCTGCTCACTCCCCTCCCTGATCACCTCCTCACCCCAATGCCTGATCCCTTTCTGCTCATCCTCTTCGCGATCCACACCCTGCTCACCTGCTCTCCCGATTCTCTCCTACTCACCCCCTCCCTGATCCTCAGTTGCTCTTCTCCTTCCCCGATCCCCCCCTCCTTCCAGATCCTCACCTTCTCATCCTCTTCCCTGATCCTCACCTGCTCACCCCTTCTCCTCGCTCCACGATAAATGCCGTGATCTTATCTTTCATCGCTCCGGTCGTCGCGTCCTGAACCTCAGTTCTTGCAAACACTGTGAACAGGTCCGCGATGCCCCCATTACTGTGAAACAATGGACAGATGTTATTCTGGGGCAGGACAATATGGGGGTCTCCACGATCACATAGATGCAGGACAATATGGGGATCTCTTCGGTCACGTGGAGGCTGCGATAACTGGGAATGATGAGGGTGTGCCTCCAGATACTACTGCCATGGGTCACGCAGAGACCCTCATATCATCTGCTCATTTCCAGCCCCACATGACACCAGCGTGCAGATAATATGGGGACCTCTGCTTGTTCTCTCCCAGATTCACCTGATCCAAAGCTTGCCCCCAGAAAGGGTGTAATACTTTCCACAAGGGCTCTTCTTGGCAGTGGATCTGATAGAGGCGGCATCGGATCCACTAGTTGGCTCGGTGAGACAGTACGCAGCAATAATTTCACCTGGGTCATTGAATAAGATAAAAAATTAGTGTAATGCTTCCACAACTCTGAGATCCTCCAAGCCCTCGTCCTACAGCCTCACCTGAAGCAAGACGCGGCAGATACTTCTTCTTCTGCTCCTCAGTGCCATACAGGAGGATCCCTTTAAAGCCAATTGACTGATGAGCACCTAAAGTGATGCCAACACCAAGGTCGTGCTGCCCCACGATCTCCACCAACCGGGCATACTGAGCAGGAAAGAAAAGAAGAACCCATCACCTCAAGAAAGGGTCATCCTGCTGGTCACAGGGCTTCACCCCCATGCCCTTCATCTTACCAGACCTCCAATTCACAATACATCACAGCCGTGACCAGATCTCCTTCCTAGACACCATGGCGCAAGCAGACACCAATGGACACCTGACCACAGATCTGTACTCAAAACCCACTGACTGTAACAGCTGGCTCCACTATCCAAGCTGCCATCCCAACACTACTAAGGACAGTGTCCCACGCGCCCAGCTCATTCAGGTCTCCCGGATAGTCACAGACCCCGAGACACTTCACACTAGGGTGAATGACATGACACAGAAATTCAGGGACACAGGTTAACCACGGAGACTATTGGAAAGCAAAAAAATTTGCACTTTGACTTCACAATCCCCTCCCCCTCTCTTTCGATCCACAGAAAGGGGGCCCTTCGTGCACATGGACCCCCCACTTCTGCCAAAAGTCTAGTCTATCATCAGAAAACATTGGCCACTCGTTTCCAATATAAGATGTGGAAAAACACGGTTACCACTACCAGACCATTTCCCCAAACATCGGCACAGGTTCCATGGCCTAGGAGGGGTGGAAATCATATCAAACTCCTAAAAACCTGGATCCACACATTGGACACTTTGGCACCTAGAGGCCTTAATAGGGAAACTGACTGGTCTACATGACTAGTGTTTAGCCTCTTCTTCACACACCTTACAGACACGCTGACCTTCCACTCCATGAGGGAAGTCACCCGACACAGGTCCGTCACCTCTTCCCCCCCCCATGCTTATCTAGCATGGTTAACCACCACCACACACCGTGCTCTCCGTCCCATCAGTTAGACAGATCACAACCCATTCTTTGTTGCATCCTTTTAGCTGGCGTTCCTGACTTTATTCTGGTCTATACGTGGGTTATTGATTAACTTATCACCTCCATGGAGCATTAGCCACCATAATTTGCCCCAGCTGACTGACATGTACCATACGCGGTTATTTTTGTATGCTCCTTTGAAATCACTTGCTCATCCTTAATAAATGGAACACATTATTTGCAATTAAACCACCTTGAGTGTGCAGTGAATACTGACTCTTCTTGACCCTCATAGAGCAGTGGTGGTGGCCAGGCTCAACCCAGGGGTCACATAATTATGATGGTGAATTAGGGTCTGGCATTATTGCAAATGGCCGGTATGTGCTGCAGAGAGAAAATTATATGGTTATGCTGGGACTTATAGTTCCACAAGTGTTTGTTGTGTATTACTTATAAGGGGGGCTTTTAGGGTTAGTCAGGTCCCGGAAGGTCTGTGTTGGAAGGTCTGTGTTGGCACCCGGTGAGGCCCTGGACCTGGTGGCCTGGGTGTTGGACGTATGTCCTGAGTAGCACCCGGATAGGCCACATGTGTACGCGGAGTCTGTGAAGGCACTGCGTTTAGGGGAGCTACCTTCCATCTGATGATCTGGACTGCCGATAGTGCACTCGTCACAAGGAAGGTGATCCAAGTTCGGCGGCTTCCCGGGAACCAGGACTGACAGGAGGTCAGTCTGTGGAGCAGAAGCTCCTGAGAGGTAACACCGGGCATGGGAAAAGCACTGTGTTCACTGACAAAGGTCAGTTACTGAACTGTGCGGTCACCCAGTGACTGAAGAAAGTCAGGCGTGACTAGTGAATGCTTGCTAAAGCCATAGGTGACGAAGTAATGGACTATGTGTAAGCTGGTGATGTGTAAGCCGGCTTACATTGCGATGTATTAGATAGTAGATACTAAAGATGGTTAGCACTCGACTGAATCATAGAATGGTAGAGTTGGAAGGGACCTCCTGGGTCATCTGGTCCAACCCCCTGCTCAAAGCAGGAGTCACTAAATCATCCCAGTCAGATATCTGTCCAGCCTCTGTTTGAAGACTTCCATTGAAGAAGAACTCACCACCTCTTGTGGCAGCTTGTTCTACTCATTGATCACTGTGTCAAAAAGTTTTTTCTAATATCTAATCTGTGTCTCCTCCCATTCAGTTTCATCCCATTGCTTCTAGTCTTTCCTTGTGCAAATGAGAATAAAGTTGATCCTTCTGCAATGTGACAGCCCTTCAGATATTTGTAGACAGCTATTAAGTCTCCTCTCAGTCTTCTCTTCTGCAGCTAAACATTCCCAAATCCTGCAACCTTTCCTCATAAGACAGGGTTTGCAGACCGGTCACCATTCTGGTCGCTCTTCTCTGAACTTGCTCCAGTTTGTTGATGACTGAAGAGTTGAGTATACGGTGCTAGTGAGGAGTCAATGGCCCCAAAAGTAGGAGTTCAATATAGAATCACTGCACACGTGGAATATGCTCAAAATGAACTTTTTGCAATTTTTATTTAGCGGTGATGAAGCGACAGCTGACGTTTCGGCCTGACAATGGCCTTTATCACATAGTCGCCCTTTTAAAGTAGAGTCAGAGGTCCTGCTTTCAGAAGATCAGAGCTAATGGGGATATGCCAAAGAGTAATTGGTGGCGCAGTGGGGGATGCAGGCACTACGGAGACACGGCGGTGCCCATCCCCATTAGCTCTGATCTTCTGTAAGCAGGACCTCTGACCTCATCGGATAATCCGCATCTTTTTGAAATATTGCCTAGCAGTGATCATACTTACCTGGTGACTACTGAAACTCTACTTTAAAAGGGCGACTATGTGATAAAGCCCATTGTCAGGCCGAAACGTCAGCTGTCGCTTCATCACCGTTAAATAAAAATTACAAAAAAGTTCATTTTGAGCATATTCCACGTGTGCAGTGATTCTATATTGAACTCATACATTGCGATGAATGACGCTTAAATAAACCGTATAGACTGTTTTGTGTGGAAAAAACCCCATGCTTGACTACGTTAATCCGCTGCCAAGCGAGTGTTTCCCAAACCCGTGCAGTGAGCGCTGCGCTACAATATACACACACACAGTATAGACCAAAAGTTTGGACACACCTTCTCATTCAAAGAGTTTTCTTTATTTTCAGGACTATGAAAATTGTAGATTCACTCTGAAGGCCTCAAAACTATGAATTACCACATGTGGAATTATAGAATTAACAAAAAAGTGTGAAACAACTGAAAATATGTCTTATATTCTAGGTTCTTCAGAGTAGCCACCTTTTGCTTTGATTACTGCTTTGCACACTCTTGGCATTCTCTTGATGAGCTTCAAGAGGTAGTCACCGGAAATGGTCTTCCAACAGTCTTGAAGGTGTTCCCAGAGATGCTCAACACTTGTTGGCCCTTTTGCCTTCACTCTGCGGTCCAGCTCACCCCAAACCATCTCGATTGGGTTCATGTCTGGTGACTGTGGAGGCCAGGTCATCTGGCGTAGCACCCCATCACTCTCCTTCTTGGTCAGATAGCCCTTACACAGCCTGGAGGTGTGTTTGAGGTCATTGTCCTGTTGAAAAATAAATGATGGTCCAACTAAACACAAACCGGACGGAATAGCATGCCGCTGCAAGATGCTGTGGTAGCCATGCTGGTTCAGTATGCCTTCAATTTTGAATAAATCCCCAACAGTGTCACCAGCAAAGCACCCCCACACCATCACACCTCCTCCTCCATGCTTCACGGTGGGAACCAGGCATGTAGAGTCCATCCGTTCACCTTTACTGCATCGCACAAAGATCTCAAAATTGGACTCATCAGACCAAAGCACAGATTTCCACTGGTCTAATGTCCATTCCTTGTGTTCTTTAGCCCAAACAAGTCTCTTCTGCTTGTGGCCTGTCCTTAGCAGTGGTTTCCTAGCAGCTATTTTACCATGAAGGCCTGCTGCACAAAGTCTCCTCTTAACAGTTGTTGTAGAGATGTGTCTGCTGCTAGAACTCTGTGTGGCATTCACCTGGTCTCTAATCTGAGCTGCTGTTAACCTGCGATTTCTGAGGCTGGTGACTCGGATGAACTTATCCTCCGCAGCAGAGGTGACTCTTGGTCTTCTTTTCCTGGGGCGGTCCTCATGTGAGCCAGTTTCTTTATAGCGCTTGGTGGTTTTTGCCACTGCACTTGGGGACACTTTCAAAGTTTTCCCAATTTTTCAGACTGACTGACCTTCATTTGAAGTAATGATGGCCACTCGTTTTTCTATACTTAGAAATTGTATTATGGCAAGAAAAGAAAAACGAGTGGCCATCATTACTTTAAGAAATGAAGGTCAGTCAATCCGAAAAATTGGGAAAACTTTGAAAGTATCCCCAAGTGCAGAGGTCCTGTCACTACTGTACGTAGACTGTCGTGTGCGGTGTACCGCCAGAGGTCCTGTCACTACTGTACGTAGACTGCCGTGTGCGGTGTACCGCCAGAGGTCCTGTCACTACTGTACGTAGACTGCCGTGTGCGGTGTACCGCCAGAGGTCCTGTCACTACTGTACGTAGACTGCCGTGTGCGGTGTACCGCCAGAGGTCCTGTCACTACTGTACATAGACTGCCGTGTGCGGTGTACCGCCAGAGGTCCTGTCACTACTGTACATAGACTGCCGTGTGCGGTGTACCGCCAGAGGTCCTGTCACTACTGTACATAGACTGCCGTGTGCGGTGTACCGCCAGAGGTCCTGTCACTACTGTACATAGACTGCCGTGTGCGGTGTACCGCCAGAGGTCCTGTCACTACTGTACATAGACTGCCGTGTGCGGTGTACCGCCAGAGGTCCTGTCACTACTGTACATAGACTGCCGTGTGCGGTGTACCGCCAGAGGTCCTGTCACTACTGTACATAGACTGCCGTGTGCGGTGTACCGCCAGAGGTCCTGTCACTACTGTACATAGACTGCCGTGTGCGGTGTACCGCCAGAGGTCCTGTCACTACTGTACATAGACTGCCGTGTGCGGTGTACCGCCAGAGGTCCTGTCACTACTGTACATAGACTGCCGTGTGCGGTGTACCGCCAGAGGTCCTGTCACTACTGTACATAGACTGCCGTGTGCGGTGTACCGCCAGAGGTCCTGTCACTACTGTACATAGACTGCCGTGTGCGGTGTACCGCCAGAGGTCCTGTCACTACTGTACATAGACTGCCGTGTGCGGTGTACCGCCAGAGGTCCTGTCACTACTGTACATAGACTGCCGTGTGCGGTGTACCGCCAGAGGTCATGTCACTACTGTACATAGACTGCCGTGTGCGGTGTACCGCCAGAGGTCCTGTCACTACTGTACATAGACTGCCGTGTGCGGTGTACCGCCAGAGGTCCTGTCACTACTGTACATAGACTGCCGTGTGCGGTGTACCGCCAGAGGTCCTGTCACTACTGTACATAGACTGCCGTGTGCGGTGTACCGCCAGAGGTCCTGTCACTACTGTACATAGACTGCCGTGTGCGGTGTACCGCCAGAGGTCCTGTCACTACTGTACATAGACTGCCGTGTGCGGTGTACCGCCAGAGGTCCTGTCACTACTGTACATAGACTGCCGTGTGCGGTGTACCGCCAGAGGTCCTGTCACTACTGTACATAGACTGCCGTGTGCGGTGTACCGCCAGAGGTCACTACTTTAATAGATGTGTGTTTCGTGATGCCAAAGGTCCAATACTCTGCAGACTACTTTGCTTCGGTGCTGCACCGGATAGTGGAATGACAATCTGATCCTTTTGAGAGGAAATGGAAGAGATGCCCACGGTGCACAAGCCCAAAACCACTTTTGTAAAAAGGATATCTATAATCCAAAGCCTAAAACAAGAGGCGTTTCTGAGTGGTGTGCTTCTCTCCAATGACCGACATCCATTATATGTACATTCCTGCTTGGACCGGCGCTACAGTAATGCTCCTCTCAAGAAGCAATGCAAAGCTTCCATATATCATGGACATAAATCCGCGGGCCTTACGGAGAAACGTCAGGAACCGGTGGCAGCTTGTAGGAAGGTATCTGCCTAGTTTTTACTTACTATTCAACAAGTTAGGCCTAGAAAAAATGGCACTTCCCAATGAACATATCGAGAAAGGTCAAAGAAGCGTATAGCCATAAAATAACATAGCTTTCTTAGAATAAACACAAAAAGGAGACATAGACCATCACTAAGAGGAGATAAATATCCAATAAGAGACCAGCAAGTGCATAAGCATAGCAATTCTACAATATTGTGCCTAATGCTACAAAAAGGGGCACACTCATGAATGTAAAAAACACTAAGATATGACACCATGAAATCCATACGGCAGAAGACACCACTAATAACAGTGTCATGGCAAGATACATAACTACAGTGACTAAACTGCGTCTACAAGGGCAAGTACCCAACAGAAGACATTAGTGTCCAGGTATAGGAAGCACCACGACTCAAAAAACGACTCCCCATACATTCAAGCAGAAATCGCAATGTAAAATGCATAGTCATAGTGCCATCACGTAGAAGTCAAACAGCAGCAAAGTATATAGCAGAAACTGAGTGCGCCTATCATGGGGTGGTCATAAAATTCAAGCATAGATGCCTTAGTATGTGGCCAATAAGGCTCCTCTACATGCGCTAATCCCATTCCCCAATGGTGCTGCAACAGCCCCAAAGCAGCCCAATAATAAGCATACGACCTTGTGGTGTCGAATACGACCTTGTGGTGTCGTGGTCGTATTCATGAGTGTGCCCCTTTTTGTAGCATTAGGCACAATATTGTAGAATTGCTATGCATATGCACTTGCTGGTCCCCTATTGGATAGTTATCTCCTCTTAGTGATGGTCTAGGTCTCCACCCTGCATGTATTTACTCCATTCACTGCTGGCAAGCAGCCTGAATGGTACAACTTCCCACCTCTGCTGCCTCTATTTTTCTGCTGCAATATATCCAAATGGCACAACTCTGTACTTCTGCTGCTTTACCATTTTGCTGCATATTCTAATGTGCTTGCTAAAGCTTTGGTATAATTCATTTGTTGCACTGTATGTAATACTTACTGCTTTAGATCCGTGACTGGGGCCTCTCTAGATCTTATCAGGTGGAAGGTGCTATACCATATTGACAGAGTATGGTCTAGTCTAGCCTTTGATCATCTAACCATCCCCTGGTGCGCTGGCCCCAGCTGCCAAATTATACCCAACCAGCTCCCACAATCCCTCTCTCCTGACCCTGTAGTGTGGCCTCTATATATTTAGAAGTTCCTAAGGGGAAGCACGCAGTGTGGGGTGCAGCACGCAAGCATCCCATAAGCAAAGCATCATGAAAACAGCAGTTATACATGGCAGTTAGTCAGGGCAGTAGTCAGGTAACCCACACTTTGCTCTCCCCTTTATCCTTGTGCTTTATTTTTATCCTCCTGTGTTCCCTTGCCATCCACATTCACTGCCCCATCCCCCCTAAATCACGACTCATACACATCAGCCCCTCTATACTTCCCTCTCCCATGTACAGCTCCCACGCACTCCTCACCTTCCTGAGAAACCTCAGCCCATCTTGCCCAAACACATCGCCGAAAAAAACTACTTACAATTTCAACAACTATTTGCTCTTTATCTTCCTACTCCTACTGATTTCAGGGGACATCTCCCCCAACCCTGGCCCACCATCCTCCAAACCTCAACCCCTACCGTACCTCATATCGAAACCATAATAATCTTATTAATATTACTTGCACTCCCTCATCTCCATCTTTTAATTGTGCCCTCTGGAATCCAGTCTGCTTGTAACAAGCTTCCTTTCCTACACAACTACTTTCTGAACAGCTCTCTGAATCTGTTGGCCCTCACTGAAACCTGGATTCAGGATTCTAACACTGCCTCTCCTGCTGCCATTTCCTATGGTGGCTTACAATTCTCCCACTCCCCGAGACCCACAAACAGACCTGGTGGTGGAGTCGGCATACTCCTGTCCCCACAATGCATTTTCCAGGTCATCCCCCCAGTTCCATCACTCTTATTCCCTTCTTTTGAGGTCCACACCATCCGGCTCTTCCGTCCCCTCTCCCTCAGAGTAGCGGTCATATACCGGCCCCCAGGCTCACCCACCCACTTCCTTGACCACTTCTCAGCCTGGCTGCTGCACTTCATGTCTTCAGAACTTCCAACCCTTATCCTGGGAGACTTCAACATCCCCATTAACAGCCCTACTTCCACATCTGCATCCCAGCTTCTATCACTAACCACTTCTCTAGGCCTCTCGCAGCTTTCAACCTCTGAGACACACAAGGCCGGTAACACCCTTGATCTGATCTTCGTCCGGCTCTGTTCAATCTCCCACCTAAATAACTCACCGCTTCCACTCTCTGACCACAACATTCTTTCCTTCACGCTCACAAATCCTCGCCCACCCCAGCTCACTCCTACTTACCACACAGTCAGAAATCTTCAAGCCATTAACCCTCAGACACTTTCAGACTCCCTACACTCATCACTGTCCCCAATCTCCTCTTCTTCCTGTCCTAATCTGGCTGTTCATCACTACAATGACACTCTTAGAAGCACCCTTGACCAAGTAGCTCCCCTCACCCTCAGAACCTCCAAGCACAGAGTAAAACAGCCTTGGCTCACATCGCAAACTCAACTTCTCCAGCGATGCTCTAGGAGTGCTGAACGCCTATGGCGAAAAACCCACACAACAGAAGACTTCATCCACTTCAAATTTATGTTAAGAGCCTATAACTCTGCCCTTCACCTCGCCAAACAGACCTACTTCACCACCCTGATCTCCTCACTAGCCAACAACCCCAAGAAACCTTTTGACACCTTTCACTCCCTCCTCAGGCCAAAAGGACAAGCCCCTATCACAGACATTTGTGCTGATGACCTGGCCTCCCACTTTACAGAAAAAATAGATTATATCCGTCAGGAAATCTGCTCCCAACCACCAAGTGCTGTGACTCCCATCCCTTCCTGCATCTCCCCTGGCTCACTTTCCACATTTGATCCCATCACAGAAGAAGTAGTCTCCAGACTCCTCTCTTCTTCTCGTCTGACTACATGCACTACCGACCCCATTCCCTCATATCTCCTCCAGTTTCTCTCTCCAGTCGTCACAACCCACCTAACTACAATCTTTAATCTCTCACTCTCCTCGGGCATTTTCCCATCCTCCTTCAAACACGCCAACGTTACTCCATTACTAAAGAAACCCGCTCTCGACCCATCCTGCACAAACAACTACAGACCAGTCTCCAATCTCCCCTTCATCTCTAAACTTTTGGAGCGCCTAGTTTACTCCCGCCTTACCCGTTACCTCTCCACTCACTCCCTTCTAGACCCTTCACAGTCCGGCTTCCGCCCCCTACATTCGACTGAAACTGCACTCATCAAAGTGACCAATGACCTTCTGACAGCAAAACGTAATGGTGACCACTCTCTGCTCATTCTTCTTGACCTATCTGCAGCTTTCGATACTGTTGACCATCATCTCCTACTCTCTAGGCTCCAGTCACTAGGCATTAAGGACATGGCTCTCTCCTGGTTCGCTACCTATCTCTCTGACAGCTCCTTCAGTGTTTTGATCTCTGGCTCCACTTCATCTCCTCTTACTCTTGCTGTCGGGGTACCTCAGGGCTCAGTCCTTGTCCCCCTTCTCTTCTCTCTCTACACAGCCCCAATTGGACAGACCATCAGCGCAGATTTGGCTTTCAGTATCATCTTTATGCTGATGCCACACAACTATACACATCTTTCTCCGACCTCACCCCCGCTGTACTACAGAACGCCAGTGACTGTCCGCAGTCTCCAAAATCATGTTCACTCTCTATCTGAAACTCAACCTCTCCAAAACTGAACTACTTCTGCTCCCGCCGTCTACTAACCTCCCTAAATCGGACATTTCCCTCTCCGTGGGTGGTACCACAATAACACTCCAGCAGCAGGCGCGCTGTCTGGGTGTTATGTTTGACACCAATCTTTCCTTCACATCCCATATACAATCTCTTGCCGCTTACACCTAAAGAACATCTCTAGAATCTGCCCTTTTCTCACCATGGAAACAACAAAAACCCTCACTGTAGCATTGATTCACTCCCGCTTGGATTACTGCAACGCTCAATTAATTGGCCTCCCCGTCACTCGACTATCCCCTCTCCAGTGCATACTTAATGCAGCGGCCAGGGTCGTCCATCTGGCTAATCGGTACTAGGACGTGTCCGCTCTTCGCCAGTCATTACACTGGCTGCCCATTCATTATAGGATCCAATTCAAAGTACTTGTTCTCACCCACAAAGCTCTCCACAGTGCAGCACCCCCCTACATCTCCCCCCTCATTTCTGTCTATCGGCCTAACCGACCGCTGCGCTCTGCAAAAGACTTTCGACTGACCTCTGCACTAATCCGCACCTCCCACTCCCGACTCCAAGACTTCTCCCGCGCTGCGCCAATCCTCTGGAATGCTCTACCTCAAGAAATTAGGACTAACCACAATTTGCATAGTTTTAGGCGCTCCCTCAAAACACATTTGTTCAGAGTGGCTTATCACGTTCACTAATCAAAGTCATTCTATGTGTAAGTGTGCGTGTGTAACCCATTCACTATCTCCATCCATCCTTCACTCCCTCAAGATGACCGGACCTTCATTGTAAATACATCATTGTATATACACACCTGTACTCTGTATCTCCCCCACCTCACTGTAGAGTGTAAGCTCTCACCAGCAGGGGCGGCTGATTGTGCTTTAATTATTATATTGTTAACGTTGTTACTTATGACTTGTGTTTTGAAACTGTTAAACTGTAAAGCGCTGCGGAACATGTTGGCGCTATATAAAGATTATTATTATTATTTTTGTATTTATTCTAAGAAAGCTATGTTATTTTATGGCTATACGCTTCCTTGATCTTTTTGGATAACTAGTTTTTACTTAGACGCTCTGTGTTGCCTCAGCCCTTCTCTAGGACGTGGTGATCATTTCCATCGCTCCTCGACTCTCCTATACATTACCAGCACGGTGTGACGATGCTCCCATCAGGAGAGCTTTTGTGTAGGAACCATTGTCTCCACCGACGAGGGCTAGCTGTGGTCAAATCCAGGACTTCTTTCCCGTAAGATCTGGAGGTGGCTTTGGGCAGTATTTGGATGTGTTCTGAGCTGGGTACTGAAGTGCACGTCTGGACCACACTGTGCTATAGCCCCCTAATGACGGAGCCCCTTTGTCACATTGGGTATGCACCACTTTACGTGGTGACAATTCGGGAGCTTCTAGACTCCCCGACTATTTTTGTGACACATTGTTCTTTTTGTTAGTGGCAAGTTTAAGTTCATAAGTTTTTTTTGTGAAGATACCGGAACATGGCTGAAAATTATAAGCGGTTTTCAAACAGCGACTGCTCCTCTGCCACCGACACAAGATGCCCGACACGCAGCAGCTGGTAAGACACTTTGCCCAGGTCTCTACTTGTGGTCAGCCTCATTTTTCAGATGTCCCTTTATTTCATTACCATGTTAGAAGGGTTAAAATTTAGAAGCAATTTTTCAAGGAAATTTACAAATCCAATTATTTCTGGACCGATTCACTGTTGAAAGGACTTTGAGAGGCCACAATATCGTAAACTCCCAAAAGTGACACCATTATAAAACCTGCAACCCCTCTAAATTGCCATCAGGAAATGTGTCACCAATCAGGCATTCCACAGACATAAAGGAAAAGGGATAGAAGGGGAGAATGGACCCCAAGACGTCACGTAAAATCTGACAGTGGCAGCCCCCATATGTGGTTGGACACCACTGTTTGGAAAGGAGCACCAATTGGATTTTGAATGACATTTGCGGAGCCCCTGTGGGACCAAAACAAAAGAAACCTCCACAAGTGACCCATATCGGAAATGACACCTCTGGAGACTTCCGCAGCTCTGTGCCCGGTTATTGCACGTGGCTTGTGCTTCTAGGGACTGCAGCCAGAAATTAGGGGCACTCTCTGTGACGGGGTATGTGACAGAGCAGGAAGAGACACCAGGCCGATAAACAATCCAACAAGATTTATTGGAACAGGGAACTGGGACAACACAAATGAGGGTAATTCTGCAGCGTCCGTAATGAGTCCACACCAAGAGGGAAACAGATCCGGGGCCGCCACCCGGCAATCCGACGCCAGGGAAATAGAAATAGTCCTTGGATGAGTTCAATGGATCCAGCAGAGGAGGGACACAACACAGTCCCACGTGGCAGCTTCTAACAATACACACGGTCACTGGGAGCTCGCCTCAGCATAAGATCCCAGCCCTTCGCAGGTCACCACACAACAACAGTCTATAGATTCAGTCCTCAAATCCAGCAGGGTGGTGAGACATCACAATTCCATGTGGCCAAATGATCTCCAATCTCCATACATGATACCAGGATCCAGCCACAGCTGCAGATCCCTGTCCTTCAAAGCACACAGCATCAACTATCTGACCATGTGGCTTATTGTCCTACCACTCTTAGTATCTCTGCCCAAGAAGGGGGCTGATCCCAACACCCAACCCCTTAACCATAGCTCCAAGGATTAGGAACGTTCCAGAAACCCTGTCTGCAGTCTCTCTACAGGTTTGTGTATTGGAGATGCCCCCTGCAGAGTGGAACAAAGACAAGCATGACCCCACCAGATACAGGGTAAGGACTGCTAATGTAAGCCGGATTACAGTATGGTCCATGTGTACAGGCTGGGGGGTGACTCTCTGGTACATTCTCCACTACAGCAATGCCAAATATGGTGGCCAGCTGCTGTGCATTTGTAAATGCAAAGAGGGCATTTGGATCTGGTGGCACTGATTGCAATGGATTTTATTTGAGGGGATGGGAGCCATATCGCTTTTCCAGAATCTTAGTTCCACCAGTAACATGGGACCCCCTATAAGTCCAGTGACAGATGACGGACCCGAATGGGGGCTGGATTTGTGCAGGATAAATTAGGGCTTTTATTGGTAGCATTTTGGGGTACATAATATTATTCGATCACTTCCAGAAAAAGGCTGGGATAACATTCTTGAGTTCTACGCTGACCACTTACCTCTGGGTTTCAGTGCAAATCCCACAAAAATACAATTCACACGAAATCTCCGAGGGAACCACCCACCATGAGGCAGATGGAGACACTTCATACTCCGGTGGTCTCCATCTTTTTAGGTGCGCACAGATCTGTGATCTCCCACACTAACAAGACACCTAAAATGATGGGACAACACTGGAACACAGACAGGTCCAAAGTGACTCCATCTGCTCTTAAGTGAGTGATTCCATCAGGGGTTTTGTCCAAATCGCAGTTTTGGGGAATTTACATGGAGACTCCGATGTAAGTGCTCAGTGGAGAGCGCAAGATAAATGAGAGCCGAGCCTTGTCTCGATGTTTGGGAAGTGGAATAAACAGAGAGCAGTACAAGGATACTTATTGACATGCGGTATAAGTGATGATTAATTATTTATATAGCACCAACATACTCCGAAGCGCTTTACAGTTTAACCGTTTCAGACAGAACAGTTATAAGTGACAACGTCAACAATAATACAATAATTAAAGCACAATAAGCCGCCCCTGCTGGTGAGAGCTTACAATCCACAATGAGGTGGGGGAGATAGAGTACAGGTGTGTATTTACAGTGATGGTCCAGCCATCCTGAGGGGGTGGGGGATAGAGAGATAGTGAGTGGGCTACACACACTTATACATTAGGCAACGTTATTCTTCAGATCGGGGCCATTACAGATTTATATCGAGTTTTTATGTTTGGCTACTGACACAGACGCTTGTAAAAAATTATTTTTTGCAGCGCCATATTCTGAGAGCTGGAGGTTTTTTGCCTTACGAGCCGCATCAGGGCTTGCTTTTTGTGCGACGATTTGGCGTTCTCATTTAAGCTATTTTTTTTTAGATGTGACCTTTTGATCGCTTTTTATTACATTTTTGTGGGTCAGAACGATGTAAAAGCGACATTCTTGGCGTCCTCTGTACAGAATAAGGTGACAGTTTCAGGGTTTGTGCCCATGTGAAGACTTACTGCAGACAATTCTGCATCTCGGCAGGAAACGCGCTGGCAGGACGTGTGCATATTCTCTTCGCTCATTAGTATAACGTGAAATCAGAAGCAAAAACACTAAAAGAATGGACGAGATGCAGAATTACACCAGCACTGGGTACAGGAGACTTCAGGACTCATGCGTCGCACCAGGAAACCCTTCAGGTTCTGTGACAAACCTGCAATGTGCGCACAGGCCTTATAGCGCGGGGTGTAGCGATACCAATGTGTACGTTTCTTTATTTTTACTGGTGAGACGGCTTTTCTGGTGGTTTGCTTTTGCATTTTTTTTTTTTTTTTTACACATTTTATTTCACGTTGTCCCACTGTGGGACATGACCTGCAGGCCTGAGACCTGTCAGTGAGATGGTGCCTGTTACACTCTGCTTATAGCTGGGCCTATCAGGCCACCATACTGTGGGGTCATCAGATGACCTCAGGGTCAGATCGCAACCATCAGATATAGTGTTAAAAAGGGAGTCTTCTCCCCCTTTAACAATCTAGATGCCACTGTTGCAATTGACAACGGCCTCTAACAGGTTAATAAGGCCTGACTGGCTCCAAGGCTGGTCCGTACCGATGCTGCAGGGTGGCAGCGTCACAGAGCAAAAATGCAGCAGGTGTTTGCTGTATCTATTTATTTCTGAGCGTCATGAAAAAGTGGTTCTGAGGAATTCGGCCTCCAATGGCGGCGGGTAGAAGCATTACTCACACTCACCGTGCGCTCCTTCTGGCACTCAGGCTGTGCGTGCTCTGCCACTTACAGAGTGGAGGAACAGCTGAAAAAGGAGGCGAGGTGGAAGGGCTCACCGTTCAGCTACTCATGGAAGAGGCTCCTTATGGCGCGCAGGCTCTGCCACGCATCATGTGGGAGACTCTGAGCCTGCCGTCTCTGCATCACGCAGGAGACGCTGAGCTTGCTGTACCGGCATCACACAGGAGATGCCGAGTCTGCTGTATCTGCATCACACAGGAGATGCTGAGCCTGCTGTATCCGCATCATACAGGAGATGCCGAGCCTGCTGTATACAAATCACAAAAGGAGACACAGACTGCTGTGTACACATCAAATAGGAGACACTGAGGCATACAATTTTTTTTTTTAAATATATCTATATTTTGTCATTTTTTAATTACAAAAGAGGAAAATGGGCAGATGCAAAAGTTTGGGCTGCATGGTTAGTACCTAGTAACACACCCTTCTGAAAGTATCACAGCTTGTTAATGCTTTTTGTAGCCAGACAGTCTTATTTCTTGTTTGAGGGCTTTTATCCATTCTTCCTTGGAAAATTCCCCCAGTTCTCTGAGATTCCTGGGTCGTCTTGCTTCCTCTGCTATTTTGAGACTAGCCACAGATTTTCAAAGATGTTCAGATCTAGGGACTGTGAGGGCCATTGGAAAACCTTCAGCTTTTTCCTGCTCCAGTGCTGGAAGAAAGTGACTTCTAATCACACAGACAGGAGGTTTGGGAGGGGACTGCGATCCATCTTCAACATTAAAAAGGTCCAACAAGCTCTTCTTTAATAATCCCACCCAAAAAATAGCAGTGCACACCTTGCTGAGGTCTGAGGGAAAGTGGAGGTCTACCCATCCACCTACTCCCTCCAGAGTCTCTCTCATCAGCCCATAAAACCTGTAAACAATATGGACGAGATATTTCCACTTGTGCGTCACGCTCAGTGGTGGTCGGGCTCAGCCTCCTCACAGTGACCATGTCTCTGTGGTGCTGGTTCTGTGAGCTGCGCACTCTGTAGACATTGAATAATCTGGGACGTCTCAAAATCTTTTTGCTTCAGGAGAATGAGCAGCTAATAATTCTGTACAACCCCGGTAAAGGGCAGGGCATCCTGAGGTCACATACCCTCTGTGAAGAAACGGGATTAGATCTTAATTATCCAGACAACTACAGTCATATGTTAAAGTTTGGGCACCCCTATTAATGTGAACCTTTTTTCTTTATAACAATTTTGGTTTTTGCAGCAGCTTTTTCAGTTTCATATATCTAATAACTGATGGACTCAGTTATATTTCTGGATTCAAATGAGGTTTATTGTACTAACAAAAAATGTGCAATCTGCATTTAAACAAAATTTGACCGATGCAAAAGAATGGGCACCCTTATTTTCTTGATTTGAACACTCCTAACTACTTTTTACTGACTTCCTGAAGCACTAAATTGGTTTTGTAACCTCATTGAGCTTTGAACTCCATAGCCAGGTGTATCAAATCATGAGAAAAGGTATTTAAGGTGGCCACTTGCAAGTAGTTCTCCTATTTGATTCTCCTATGAAGAGTGGCATCATGGGCTCCTCAAAACAACTCTCAAATGATCTGAAAACAAAGATTATTCAACACAGCTTTTCAGGGGAAGGATACAAAAAGTTGTCTCAGAGATTTAACCTGTCAGTTTCCACTGTGAGGAACATAGTAAGGAAATGGAAGAACACAGGTACAGTTCTTGTTAAGCCCAGAAGTGGCAGGCCAAGAAAACTATCAGAAAGGCAGAGAAGAAGAATGGTGAGAACAGTCAAGGACAATCCACAGACCACCTCCAAAGACCTGCAGCCTCATCTTGCTGCAGATGGTGTCACTGTGCATCGGTCAATACAGCGCACTTTACACAAGGAGAAGCTGTATGGGAGAGTGATGCGAAAGAAGCCGTTTCTGCAAGCACGCCACAAACAGAGTCGCCCGCAAAAGCACATGTGGACAAGCCAGTTACATTTTGGAAGAAGGTCCTGTGGACTGATGAAACAAAGATTGAGTTGTTTGGTCATACAAAAAGGCGTTATGCATGGAGGCTAAAAAACACAGCATTCCAAGAAAAACACTTGCTACCCACAGTAAAATTTGGTGGAGGTTCCATCATGCTTTGGGGCTGTGTGGCCAATGCCGGCACCGGGAATCTTGTTAAAGTTGAGGGTCGCATGGATTCAACTCAGTATCAGCAGATTCTTGACAATAATGTGCAAGAATCAGTGACGAAGTCGAAGTTACGCAGGGGATGGATATTTCAGCAAGACAATGATCCAAAACACCGCTCCAAATCTACTCAGGCATTCATGCAGAGGAACAATTACAATGTTCTGGAATGGCCATCCCAGTCCCCAGACCTGAATATCATTGAACATCTGTGGGATGATTTGAAGCGGGCTGTCCATGCTCGGCGACCATCAAACTTAACTAAATTGGAATTGTTTTGTAAACAGTAATGGTCACAAATACCTTCATCCAGGATCCAGGAACTCATTAATAGCTACAGGAAGCGACTAGAGGCTGCTATTTTTGCAAAAGGAGGATCTACGAAATATTAATGTCACTTTTAAGTTGAGGTGCCCATACTTTTGCACCGGTCAAATTTTGTTTAAATGCAGATTGCACATTTTCTGTTAGTACAATAAACCTCATTTGAATCCAGAAATATAACCGAGTCCATCAGTTATTAGATATATGAAACTGAAATAGCTGCTGCAAAAACCAAAATTGTTATAAAGAAAAAAGGTTAACATTAATAGGGGTGCCCAAACTTTAACATATGACTGTATGTTTAGCAAACCAAGAAAAATTGACTTTTTATCTGTATGTTGGCTTTTGGATTAAAGTTTTATTTTCAGGTTGGTCAAGAAAACAGACTTGTTAGCTGATATTTGATATAACATAGTGTGCTCTTATCCTTGATGAATAGCGAGGGCCACTGATTTGCTAATTATACATTGTCTGGCCCAGATAGTTTGTTGATTTTAAAAATAGAGGAGGAAAATCTATGCAAGCAGATTACATAATCAAACAAGGCAACTTGGTCATCACCTTCTTCTTCTTATCTGTGAGGGTGGACTGAAGGACACTGGGCAAGTCTAAAAATAGGTTACATGCCTCTGTATAAAGAGACTCAGTGGCAGAGAGACTGGGAGAGCGACACAGCCAGACATTCTGCAAAACACCCAACGGACAAGAGACAGGACTGCAGCCAATCCATCATGGCACCATCACAAGGGACACGGATCTATGATTCTATAGGAAACAACCTAGAAGTGATCGGCTCCAGTTGGAAGGACACAGATCTGATCCAGTGACCATCGCTGAACCATGGATACGTTTGGAGAAAGCCAGGATTGGGATCCGATGGTCGCCTCGCTCCATTGAGATGTTCAGAGAAGCCAGGTGGTGACTCTCACGTCAACTGGCTTTGGATCTTGTATGGACTCTATGGCCTGTCATCTTCCTACACCTGTCATTACCTCCTCTCTGTGTGTGTGTATCACAGGTGGGGTAGTGACCTTGGGAGCTCTGACATTACAGCTGCCATTATCCCGGTGGGTCAGTGGAAGGGTGAGACTCTAATGTGCACCATCTTGGGTCCTGTGCTGGGACTGTTCTGTGTGTTATCTGCCTGCTTTGTGGTTCAATAAAGTATCACCGCACTGTTTTGCCCTCATCCTGTGTTGTGTGAGTAGTATTATGCCCACGATAACAGGAGAGCGGGCGTTAAGCAGGACAATCCCAAGTCCATGCGGTTCCTGCTAGCGGACCTGGGCGCCGGCTGACCCATCCCATGTCTCCTCACCTTCATTATACAAACACACATCAACTGATCAACAGCATTCAGGGTTATACAGGTGAAGGTGGGAAATCTGCAGAGACCTCTGCCCTGCTGAGACCTCTGCCCATGATGCACTGACCACTGTAGACCAGCAGTGAGGACCAGGGCTCAGCTCTAACCCCAGTAATACAGTTGTCGCACACAGTAACAAATTTAACATGTCCAAGAGAGCCTGCAATCGTGACATACTCTCCACCCGTCACAGTCCAGTACCTGTGTGTTATTCAGTCCTAAGCCTCCCAACTCTGCGGGCACTTGCAGACCAAACGCCCCAAGCTCTTTCAGAGCAGACATGGACTTGTCATCCACTCTCTGGAGGTCGTCATTCAGAGCAGGATCATTAACCTCCTAAAATAGGAAGATACAGAAAGACACCTTACATAAGACATTCTTACAAATCGTTCTTCAAGATGTGCTGCACAAATTAATACCCCGTCCTCAAGGAGCAAACACTGTCATTACCCCAATTATGGCACTTAGTCTTCACGACTTTCCTAACAGTTCCTCAATGATCTAACTATGTCTGACATCCTACATAGTCTCCTGCACCTGCCAATCCAGCGTCGCCTCCCGTCCCTGACCCTCCAGTGTTATCTCCTGACCCTCCCGCATTGTCTCCCGTCCCTCCCGCGTCATCTCCCGCCCCTGCCCGTCGCCTCCCGTCCCTGACCCTCCCGCGTCATCTCCCGCCCCTGCTCGTCGCCTCCCATCCCTGACCCTCCCGCATCGTCTCCCTTCCCTGACCCTCCCGCCCGTCCCTTTTCTCCCACCCCTGTCCGTCGCCTCCCATCCAGCGTCGCTTCCCGTCCCAGACCCTCCCGCGTCATCTTCCGCATCGTCTCCCGCCCCTTGCCCCTCCTGCATCGTTCCCCCCCAACCCTCCCAAGAGGTCCACCGCCCCCGCCTCGAGGTCCCCCGTCCCTGCCTTATCTCCCGTTGTCCTAGATGTTTTCTGGCTAGTCCCCCTTTCCTACATAATCTACATATCATGCAGTTTTCTTACTTGAAAGAATCTGGACACCGGACTGACCAACTCACTGAGGAACTGCGCCTGCTCCTCACTCAACACTACAAGTAGAGAAGATACAATGAGAGCGGACAGGACTCACAGGTCAGATGTGGATGGTGGGGTGTGGAGCATCAGATACATTCACAGTCTTCACAGTATCTTACCTGATGGATATGGGAAAACTTGTTGTGTGTGAATCAATCCACTGAACATCCCCACCGCAAATGACAAAGATTCCTGGAGACGAACAAAGAACAGCAGTCAGTCAACAGAGACAGCAGAGTATATGAATACAACACCTGTACACGCGCTCACAAACTACACCCAGCAGTACCATCTACTCAGGCGCACGACTGCTCCCACTGTACATTACACCCGGCAGTACCATCTACCCAGGCGTACGACTGCTCCCACTGTACACTACACCCGGGCAGCACCATCTACCCAGACGGATGACTGCTCCCACTGTACACTACACCCACGCGTACGACTGCTCCCACTGTACACTACACCCGGCAGTACCATCTACCCAGGCGTACGACTGCTCCCACTGTACACTACACCCGGCAGCACCATCTACCCAGACGGACGACTGCTCCCACTGTACACTACACCCGGGCAGCACCATCTACCCAGGCGTACGACTGCTCCCACTGTACACTACACCCGGGCAGCACCATCTACCCAGACAGATGACTGCTCCCACTGTACACTACACCCGGCAGTACCATCTACCCAGGCGTATGACTGCTCCCACTGTACACTACACCCGGCAGCACCATCTACCCAGGCGGACGACTGCTCCCACTGTACACTACACCCGGCAGCACCATCTACCCAGGCGTACGACTGCTCCCACTGTACACTACACCCGGGCAGCACCATCTACCCAGACGGATGACTGCTCCCACTGTACACTACACCCGGCAGTACCATCTACCCAGGCGTATGACTGCTCCCACTATACACTACACCCGGCAGTACCATCTACCCAGGTGTACGATTGCTCCCACTGTACACTACACCCACCAGTACCATATACCCACGCTTACGACTGCTCCCACTGTACACTACACTCGGCAGTACCATGTACCCAGGCGTACGACTGCTCCCACTGTACACTACACCCACGCGTACGACTGTTCCCACTGTACACTACACCCACGCGTACGACTGCTCCCACTGTACACTACACCCGGCAGTACCATCTACCCAGGCGTACGACTGCTCCCACTGTACACTACACCCGGCAGCACCATCTACCCAGACGGACGACTGCTCCCACTGTACACTACACCCGGCAGCACCATCTACCCAGACGTACGACTGCTCCCACTGTACACTACACCCACCAGTACTATATACCCAGGTGTGTGACTGCTCCCACTGTACACTACACCCGGGAAGTACCATCTACCGAGGCGCACGACTGCTCCCACTGTACACTACACCCGGGCAGTACCATCTACCGAGGCGTACGACTGCTCCCACTGTACACTACACCCGGCAGTACCATCTATCGAGGCGTACGACTGCTCCCATTGTACACTACACCCGGGCAGTACCATCTACCGAGGCGTACGACTGCTCCCACTGTACACTACACCCGGCAGTACCATCTATCGAGGCGTACGACTGCTCCCACTGTACACTACACCCGGCAGTACCATCTACCCAGGCGTACAACTGCTCCCACTGTACCCTACACCCGGCAGCTCCATCTACCCAGGCGTGTGACTGCTCCCACTGTATACTACACCCAGCAGTACCATTCACCCAGGTGTACGACTGCTCCCACTGTACACTTCACCCGGCAGTACCAACTACCGAGGAGTACGACTGCTCCCACTGTATACTACACCCGGCAGTATCTGACTACTCACTGTACACTACACCCACCAGTACTATATACCTAGGCGTATGACTGCTCCCACTGTACACTACACCCACCAGTACCATATACCCAGGTGTATGACTGCTCCTACTGTGCACTACACCCACCAGTACCATATACCCAGGTGTATGACTGCTCCCACTGTACAGTACACCCACCAGTACCATATACCCAGGTGTATGACTGCTCCCACTGTACAGTACACCCACCAGTACCATATACCCAGGTGTATGACTGCTCCCACTGTACAGTACACCCACCAGTACCATATACCCAGGTGTATCACTACTCCCACTGTACAGTACACCCACCAGTACCATATACCCAGGTATATGACTGCTCCCACTGTACAGTACACCCACCAGTACCATATACCCAGGTGTATGACTGCTCCCACTGTGCACTACACCCACCAGTACCATATACCCAGGTGCATGACTGTGCCCACTGTGCACTACACCCACCAGTACCATATACCCAGGTGTATGACTGCTCCCACTGTACAGTACACCCACCAGTACCATATACCCAGGTGTATGACTGCTCCCACTGTACAGTACACCCACCAGTACCATATACCCAGGTGTATGACTGCTCCCACTGTACAGTACACCCACCAGTACCATATACCCAGGTGTATGACTGCTCCCACTGTACAGTACACCCACCAGTACCATATACCCAGGTGTATGACTGCGCCCACTGTGCACTACACCCACCAGTACCATATACCCAGGTGTATGACTGCTCCCACTGTACAGTACACCCACCAGTACCATATACCCAGGTGTATGACTGCTCCCACTGTACAGTACACCCACCAGTACCATATACCCAGGTGTATGACTGCGCCCACTGTGCACTACACCCACCAGTACCATATACCCAGGTGTATGACTGCTCCCACTGTACACTACACCCACCAGTACCATATACCCAGGTGTATGACTGCTCCCACTGTACAGTACGCCAACCAGTACCATATACCCAGGTGTATGACTGCTCCCACTGTACAGTACACCCACCAGTACCATATACCCAGGTGTATGACTGCTCCCACTGTACAGTACACCCACCAGTACCATATACCCAGGTGTATGACTGCTCCCACTGTACACTACACCCGGCAGCACCATCTACCCAGACGGACGACTGCTCCCACTGTACACTACACCCGGCAGTACCATCTACCCAGGTGTATGACTGCTCCCACTGTACAGTACACCCACCAGTACCATATACCCAGGTGTATGACTGCTCCCACTGTACACTACACCCGGCAGCACCATCTACCCAGACGGACGACTGCTCCCACTGTACACTACACCCGGCAGTACCATATACCCAGGTGTATGACTGCTCCCACTGTACAGTACACCCACCAGTACCATATACCCAGGTGTATGACTGCTCCCACTGTGCACTACACCCACCAGTACCATATACCCAGGTGTATGACTGCTCCCACTGTACACTACACCCGGCAGCACCATCTACCCAGACGGACGACTGCTCCCACTGTACACTACACCCGGCAGTACCATCTACCCAGGTGTATGACTGCTCCCACTGTACAGTACACCCACCAGTACCATATACCCAGGTGTATGATTGCTCCCACTGTACACTACACCCACCAGTACCATATACCCAGGTGTATGACTGCTCCCACTGTACACTACACCCATCAGTACCATATACCCAGGTGTATGACTGCTCCCACTGTACAGTACACCCACCAGTACCATATACCCAGGTGTATGACTGCTCCCACTGTACAGTACACCCACCAGTACCATCTACCCAGACGGACGACTGCTCCCACTGTACACTACACCCACCAGTACCATATACCCAGGTGTATGACTTCTCCCACTGTACAGTACACCCACCAGTACCATATACCCAGGTGTATGACTGCTCCCACTGTACAGTACACCCACCAGTACCATCTACCCAGACGGACGACTGCTCCCACTGTACACTACACCCACCAGTACCATATACCCAGGTGTATGACTGCTCCCACTGTACACTACACCCATCAGTACCATATACCCAGGTGTATGACTGCTCCCACTGTGCTCCCTGCGACACCTCATACACAACAGAACAAGATATCTGAGTCAATGTGTGGCGCACAACTTACTGGAGAGCTCTTCTGTGTCACGTGGACATGTCCAGAGGTCGCTGAGGCGGACACGCCATCTTTATCCAAAACAGTCTGAAGGAAGCAATGAAATGCACAAGGTAAGTATCACAAGGGGAGAATACGTGAGGGACACAGACAGGTGACAGACAGGGACTACCTGTGCGGACTGGGCGTACCCCCGGACACATCCAGCCTGGGTCCTGTGTAATACACATACATCAGTCAGATACAGGGAGACACCAAATATAATGAAATATGCACCCCAACTCATCAGCGGGTGACACGGACCACTCCCGCCCAGGCTCCCCTAGATGTGTGGTGCTCCGGTAGAGCGCTCTCATGTGGGAGCGCTCCTAGCAGCTATGCCCAATGCTGATGGTGGTCAAACATCTCTGTCCTGCGTGGAGTACGGTGGGACCCCTGAAAATGCCCGCAGTCCATAAAGGGTTAACAACGGGCAGTGGGGCTTCTCATCTTTGTTAAGCAGATATCAAAACTCACAGGGGAACAAGGAATAATGTGGGTGCAATGATAATAAAATGCACCCCATCATCTGCACAGATCTCAGACATACCCCCCTGTAACGGGGTCTTCTGTGCTGTAATACCTCTTTGCATTACCACCCCGTTTCTCAGGAGGTCCACT
The DNA here is from genome assembly GCF_039654945.1 of Dendrobates tinctorius. Lineage (NCBI taxonomy): Eukaryota > Metazoa > Chordata > Amphibia > Anura > Dendrobatidae > Dendrobates > Dendrobates tinctorius. The sequence continues at coordinate 1,658,385 of NW_027362088.1, forward strand.
CTGCTTTTCCTCACTTCTGAATGAAGGACGCTGGCTCGAAAGGCTTTGTAACATGGGAACATGTAAAAGACAACTGCTTCTCCACGTATTTCCAGTGTGACATTTTACTCACCGGTCTCAGAATATATATACATACAGAGGACAGGAATTAATATGTGGCGGGCCAGTAGATAACAGGCTCCAATTAAGACGCCAGTCGTACATTACAATAGCCGTGGGATTTACAAAGGTGGGGGGAGGTCAGAAGTGGGATATCTCGCTTACCTCTGCCCAGGGGTCGCAGCCGGTCAGTTGCATTAGGGGTATATGTATCTCACATTGCATCATACATGCATCTCCTATTTGGGGTGCTGGGGGGGTTCTGTATCACGGCTCCCCCTTTTCAGTGATGCGATCGGCATACACAGTCTGATCCTTAACCGATCGGCTTGGGGATGACCGAAGTCTATGGGGTTGGTACAAGTTGCGTTTGACGACTTAGTCCATCGGCATTACCATTTTATTTGCCGGGTCTGTAGTGGATGGTGAAGTCTAGAGGTTGTAGGGCTAAACTCTACCACAATAATCTGGCGTTGTCTCCAGAGACCCGATTAAGCCACACTAGGAGATTATGGTCCGTTAGGACGGAAAACTGTCGTCCATACAAATATGGTTGTAACTTCTTGAGTGCCCATACTACTGCCAGGCGTGCACTCCTTCTCGATGGCCGCATAGCTTACTTCCCGGGACAGTAGTTTCCGAGTCAGGTAAGCTACCGAGTGGTCTTGACCGTCCGGCCCGACTTGTGTCAGCACTGCCCCCAGTCCAAACAGAGTCTGTATGAACAAGGAAACGTTTAGTTGGATCGGGTGCGGCCAATAGAGGGGTATTTGTGAGGGCGTCCTTTAGCTGGCGGAAGGCTTCCTCACACTCGGGGGGGTCCAGGTTACCTGGCGGGGAGGTTCTTACGGGTCAGATCAGTGAGGGGCTTGGCTACGCTGCTGTAATTGGGAACAAATTTCCTATAATACCCTGATGTCCCTAGAAACGCCATGACCTGGGTTTTAGTGCGGGGGGTGGGCCATTTGGCTATGGCCTCAGTCTTGGCTGGATCTGGTCGCTATTTCACACTTCCGACCCAATGTCCTAAATACTGAACCTCTGCTTTGCCCACGCGACACTTGTTGGGGTTCAAGGTGATTCCGGCTTTGTGGATCCTGCCCAATACTGTCTGTAGGTGATTTAGATGCTCATCCCATGTCGCGCTGTAGATGGCGATGTCATCCAGGTAGGCACAAGCATAGTCCTGGAGACCATGCAGAAACAGGTCAGCCAGCCTCTGGAAGGTCGCAGGGGCATTCTTCATTCCGAATTGCATAACTCGAAACTGGAATAAGCCGAACGGGGTAACAAATGCAGACTTGGAAACAGCGTCAGGACTTAGGGGGTGTTACAGAACAACTCAGCACCCAGAATATGTTGTGCAGTTATATGTATGGATAATAGGTTCTATGTGAGATGCATGTCCCTAATGCATCAGGCATTCCCCTTTTGTCCGCCCTCCCCCCATCTTTGTAATTTCCACAGTAAACATCGTCAGGCTCCGGCCACCTGCGGCTTTTGTAATGCATGTCTGGCCTGCCGCTTTTCTATTGGCCTGCCCTCTGTATCTGTGTGATATATTCTGTGCCCTGTGAGTAAAGTGTTGTCCGACTGGAAATACATGGAGAAGCAGAGATCTTTTATATGCGCCAATGAAAACAAGGAATTCCAGCCAGCATCATTCATTCAGACTCCAGCCAACGCAGAGCGGACCTCCAAAAACACGGGGCGGTACTGAAAGAGGTACCCGAGATAGGAAGACCCCGTTACAGTGGTGGCAGACAGCGGGATTTGATACCCCTTCTACAGGAGGAAAGGAATGAATGGAAAATAACTACCAGAAGTTAAAGAGGACTACATTAAAAGATCTGGTGGAAGCCCGAGGGTTGATCGCCATCAACAAAACAAAAGCGGATTTGATAGCAGCCATCATGGAACAAGACAGTGCAGTGCCCCCCCAATGTGAACGTGGAGGAGACCGAATTCCAGAGGGAGGTAAAGAACAGACTGGCGTTCTATGGCCAAAACCCTGCAGTAGAGATCATACGAGAGGTGATGGCTGATGTGCGTACTGATCTGAAGGAAAAGATGGCCGAGCGGACCAGGATAGAGCTAGCCAAGATGGAGATGGCAGAGCGGACCAAAGTGGAGCTGGCCAAGATGGAGATGGCAGAGCGGAGAGAAGAGAGTCAGCGAGCCGGGGGAAGTCTGGCCTTCGACCAGGTACCGTCAACAGTAAGCCACAAAAAGATCCAGTATAATGCCTTCCGACAGTTGGGGAAGGCAGAGGAAGACATTGATGGCTTTCTGCAGGACTTTGAGCGGCAGTGTGCCCTTCATCAAATGAAGCCGGAGGAACGGGTTCAGATTCTGGCCAGCAAGTTAACAGGCCGGGCAGCGGACGCCTATCGCACGGTACCTGATGAGGACTGTATGGACAATGAACGGATCAAAGAAGTGATCTTGGCCCGGTATCGCTGACACCAGAGGCATACCGCGAAAAGTTCCGCGGACTTATAAAACACGTAACCGATAACCACGCTGAATGGGCCTGTAAATTACTACAGTCACTGCTACAGTGGGTACAAGGGAGCCAAGCAACCACTAAGGAGGACGTCCTCCAGCTCTTCCTGTTAGAACAATTCTTTAATGGACTAAACCCCGAGACACCGGAGTGGCTTCGGGACAGGCGGCCAATGACTCTTGAGGAAGCCGCTCGTCTGGCCAATGAACATCATGATGCCAGGAGGCCGCAGTTCTCCGGATCAAAGGTGGTCACTAGGGGCCCGCCCATGGACCAGGAAGGCCCCAAACCACCGAAGATTGTAGGGGGACCAGCTAGAAACCCGGCCTACCACAGTCCCCCTGGGGCGCGATGCCACACCTGCCGTCAGCTGGGCCACCTGCAAAGACAATGCCCCAACCGGACTCAGCATACCCAGTGGCCAAAGGCGGGAACAGCTACCTTCAGCCGGGCTGCTGTACACTGCTACCAAGGTGAAGCTGACCCGGCATTGGGGGCTACGACTAACCAAGGGGTGGAAGAGATGGAGGAAGTGCTGCATGAAGTAGACCCCGTGCAGGCAGCCCGGGCAGATAATCGACAACAGCATCGACAGGTCGTGTGGGTCAATGGGAAACGTATGCAGGGACTAAGAGATTCCGGGGCAACTTTGACCCTTGTGAAGCCTCATCTCGTCAGGGACCAAGAGAAGACGGACCGGACAGTGGCAGTCCGTGTAGCAGGGGGAGCTATACATCGACTACCCACTGCCAGGATTCACCTGAACTGGGGAGTCGGGGATGGCCTTGTTGAGGTCGGCTTGATGGAGGATTTGCCTGCGGACGTCTTGCTGGGAAACGACTTGGGGCCCATGTTGTCTGCATTCTCGGTGGCCCCTCTGGCTGAGACCTATCCTGTGACCACCCGGAGACAAGCTCGAGCTGCGGAGGCGGAATCACACTCAGAGGAGGCCCAGGTAAGACATCCCAGCCCTGCACATATTCCCATAGCCAGACACATTTCTTGGGCCACCCCAGATGAATTTAAGAGGGAGTTACTTGAGGAGCCTTCATTAGAGGGATATCGTGGGAAGGCACAGGAGGGGAGAGGAGTACTAGAAGGGGAACAGTTTGTATGGAAGCAGGGACTCCTCTACCGGATCACAGAGCAGCACCACACAGGGACGAGCCCCACTATAAAACAACAGCTGGTAGTTCCAAAGAAGTATAGGCTGGAGCTACTGCGAATCTCTCATGATATACCCTTGGCCGGGCACTTCGGCGTCAGTCGCACCAGGCATCGTCTGACACAAAACTTCTTTTGGCCGGGGGTAACCTATGATGTTCGTCAGTACTGCCAGACCTGTGACAGTTGTCAGCGCATTGGCAAGACGGGGGATCGATGCAAGGCCAAATTACGCCCCCTCCCGATTGTGGAGGAACCATTTAGCCGAGTAGCGGTCGATCTGATAGGGCCGTTAGCCAAACCCAGTCCGTCCGGGAAAAAGTATATATTGACAGTGGAAGATTATGCCACACGGTATCCAGAGGCGATTGCGTTACCTAACATACTGGCAGAGACGGTGGCGGCCGCACTGCTCCAGGTGTTCTCACGGGTTGGATTTCCCCGGGAGATCATCTCGGACCAGGGTACCCAGTTTACAGCAGAGGTGACCAACTGTGGAAGCTGTGCGGCGTAAAGTCCATTAGAAGCGCCCCATACCACCCGCAAACCGATGGGTTGTGTGAACGCTTTAACGGGACATTAAAACAGCTCATTGGGACTTTTACCAGGACCTACAGGGACTGGGAGAAATTCTTGCCACACCTCCTGTTTGCCTATCAGGAGGTTCCCCAAGAATCCACGGGGTTCTCCCCGTTCGAGCTGGTATACGGGAGACGGTTAAGGGGACCCCTAGACTTGAACACTGCTGGAACACTGGGAAGGGGAGGGCCTCATAGAAGGGGTACTGTTGTGAGTTCATTTTCCCCTTCACCATTAAGGTCTGATGAACTCCCTCTTCTGGTGAAGGAAGGTAGTGAGGCTGATTACCAAGCACCTGAGCAGGATGATGATGACTGGGTGACGGGAATTGCTGACTGGATATAAGGCAGCCGACGCCCTTCTGCCTTGCTGGTGATTTCTCTGAGGGATTCTAGGAGACCAGTCTGATTCCTGCTCCTCAAAAGCTAAGTTTTCTGCTCTGCCTTTTGCATTTGTGTTTTGGTTTTGTTTTGCCTTGTTTTTCTGGATTTCTGCCATTCCCTGCTGGGGTGAGCTGAATTCCTTTTTGCTCTGTCTTCAGAAAATACCTGAGTACTGATTTAGTCTTTTTGAAGCCTAGCGTCTTCAGGGCCTTTTTCCGATCAGTCTGTTGGCTCTTGTTTTGATAGGGTTTTTGTGGATTGCAGACAGCAGCTTTTATATCCTGTCCTATTTAGTTAGGCTGAGCAAATGATGGGGCCCAAGCTATCTTTCTATCTGTGTTAGTGTTTTTTCATCTTGCTTCACCATCATTATATGTTGGGGGCTGCCTATTGCTTTGGGGTCTGCTCTGGGGCAGTTTAGATTTCCCTTTCTGTCTTTAGGCTATTTAGTTCTCCGGCTGTGATCGAGGGGTCTAGGGCACCGTAGGAACCCCCCACGGCTACTGCTAGTTGTTGTTGATAGGTTCAGGGGTCTGCAATCCGATAGCTGTCAACTTCTCTGGTTTTCTGGACTTAGCTAGTATTTCTGTTTTTGCCTCCTACGGTGACTCATTCACAACAGGGTACCTATTGTACCCTATGTGCTAGAATTCCAGGACCTCCTACAGGAGCTGACTCAGGCTGTACGTGAGAACATGCAGGGGACCCAGGGGCTCCAGCGCATATGGTACGATCGGAGGGCCAGAGAGCGCACTTTGGAAATAGGACAGAAGGTCCTGGTGTTAGAGCCCACTAAGCAGAATAAGTTTCAAGCTGCATGGCAGGGGCCCTACCAGGTAGTGGGGAAAATAGCCGACACAACCTATAATGTCGCAGATTGTGACGACCCCAGGGTTATCCGCATGTTCAACGTGAATATGCTGAAGCCCTACCGGGAGCGCCCTGAAGAGGTAGTGGCCATCTGTGCACCTGAAGCAGAGCATTTAGCCGGAATTCCCTTGCCGGATGTCTTAGGGGAAAGGACTCAGTCTAAAACATGGGACAAGGTACACTTGGGTGAAGACCTAGGCTCCCGGGAGAGACAGCAGGCGGAGGAGTTGTTGAGGCAGCGACAGAGGATGTTTTCAGAGAGACCGGGGTACACTCGCCTGGCACAACACAAGGTTGAGACGCAGGATCAGACCCCCCCCTGCGACAAAACCCCTTCCGCGTCCCTGAGTCTGTTCGAGAAGGGATGCGACAAGAGATACAAGAGATGTTGCGTTTAGGGGTCATTGAAGAGTCAGATAGTCCCTGGGCATCCCCCGTAGTGTTAGTGCCCAAGAAGGATGGGACTACACGGTTTTGTGTAGACTATTGTAAGCTCAATAAGAAAACAGTGACGGATGCATACCCCATGCCGCATGTGGATGAGTTGTTAGACCGGCTGGCGGGGGCAAAGTATTTGACCACCATCGATCTATGCAAAGGCTACTGGCAGATTCCCCTTAGTCCTGACGCTATTCCCAAGTCGGCATTTGTCACCTCGTTCGGCTTATTCCAGTTTCGAGTTATGTCATACGGGATGAAGAATGCCCCGGCGACCTTCCAAAGGCTGGCTGACCGGCTTCTGGATGGTCTCCAGGACTATGCTTGTGCCTACCTGGACGACATCGTCATCTACAGTGCGACATGGGAAGAGCATCTAAATTACCTAGAGACAGTATTGGACAGGATCCACCAGGCCGGAATCACCCTGAACCCAAACAAGCGTCACGTGGGCAAAGCAGAGGTTCAGTATTTAGGGCATTGGGTGGGAAGTGGGAAACAACGACCAGAACCAGCCAAGATTGAGGCCATACCCAAATGGCCCATCCCACGCACCAAAACCCAGGTCATGGTGTTTCTAAGGACAGCGGGGTATTACAGGAAATTCGTTCCCAATTACAGCAGCGTAGCCAAGTCCCTCACTGATTTGACCCGTAAGAACCAACCCCGCCAGGTAACCTGGACCTCAGAGTGTGAGAAAGCCTTCCGCCAACTAAAGGACGCCCTCACCAATACCCCTGTATTGGCCGCACCCGATCCAACTAAACGTTTCCTGGTTCACACATTCGCTTCTATGTTTGGATTGGGGGCAGTACTGAGCCAAGTCGGGCCGGATGGCCAAGAACACCCGGTAGCTTACCTGAGTCGGAAACTACTGCCCCGTGAAGTAAGCTATGCGGCTATCGAGAAGGAGTGCCTGGCGGTAGTATGGGCACTCAAGAAGTTGCAACCATATTTGTATGGACGACAGTTTTCCCTCCTAACGGACCATAATCCCCTAGTCTGGCTTAATCGGGTGTCCGGAGACAACGCCAGATTGCTGTGGTGGAGTTTAGCCCTACAACCTCTGGACTTCACCATCCACCACAGACCCGGCAAACAAAACAGTAACGCCGATGGACTAAGTCGACAAACGGAACTTGTACCAACCCCATAAACTTCGGTCATCCTCAAACCGATCCGGTGAGGATCAGACTGTGTATGCCAATCGCGTCGCTGAAACATGGATTTTTGTGAGTACTCACCGTAAAATCCTTTTCTCCGAGACGCTCATTGGGGGACACAGGTACTGTGGGTGTATGCTACTGCCATCTGGAGGCTGACACTAGGCAATACAACACAAGGTTAGCTCCTCCCCCGCCACATACACCCCCGCCCTGATTGCGGGCGGAAACCAGTTTAGTGCAAAAGCAGTAGGAGAGCAATAACCATTAGCCTTAATGCAGTAAACAATATGTCTGGCAAAGGACCACCCTGACATTCACCACAACATACACATTAATCAAATAAGCAAGAGCCAACAGGCTAACAGGGTGGGTGCTGTGTCCCCCAATGAGCGTCTCGGAGAAAAGGATTTTACGGTGAGTACTCACAAAAATCCATGTTTCTCCTTCGTCTCATTGGGGGACACTGGTACTGTGGGACGTCCTAAAGCAGTCCCTGGGTGGGAGATTGACTCACCTGTCCAAGCTCCATGCATCCCTTGTTTAAAGGTGCATTACCGCTGCTTGGAGAATCCTTCTACCCAGGCTCGCATCCACCGAAACCTGAGTATGGACAATGTAACATCTAGTAAACGTGTACAGGCTGGACCAGGTTGCTGCTTTGCATACCTGCTCCGCCGCCGAAGCGCCCAGGAGGTGCCCACTGCCTGAGTAAAATGCGCTTTGATCCCTCATGTAACCAGCGCCCCTCTGATGCGATAGGCCTCTTGAATAGTTAAATGGATCCCTCTGGCTATGGTCGATTTTTGAGGCAGCGAGTCCCTTCCTGGGCCCTTCAGGGAGCACGAACGGCGCATCCGTCTGGCGAAAGGGTGCTGTCCTTGACACGTACCTCCGGAGAGCTCTTACCAGGCCTAACGTGTGCAGCGCTTCTTCCACGCGATGCACTGATACCGGACAGGACGAGCGCAAGACAATATCCTCTTTGATATGGAATGAGGACACCTCTTTGGAAGAAAAAAGGGGGGAGCTGACTTAAGCACCACCTTATCTTGCGGAAAGCGAGGAACGGTGCTCTGCACGACAGCGCCGCCAACTCCGACAATCGTCTAACTGGGGTGCCGACTACCAAAAATACCCCCTTCCACAACGAAATGGTAAAGGAAAGACCTGTAGCGGCTCAAAGGGAGCTTCCTGCAGAACACTCAGGACTAGGATAAGGTCCCCGGTGCCCACTGGCGCCTTATAGGGAGGTACTAGATGAGAGACTCCCTGGATGAAAGCCTTTACCTGCATATTAGTAGCCATTCTACACTCGGATAGGAAGGACAATGCCGATATCCGACTTCTAAGAGAGCTCGGGCTAATCCTGCATCTAGGCCCGTCTGGAGAGAGGCCAAGATGCCGGGAATAGAGAATGTCTGGGGCGAAAGACCATGCTCTCGATCCTAAGTAAAGAACAACTTTCAGGAGTAACAATAGACTCTCGCCGAGGTATGCCTCCTGGCGCTAACCATTGTAGCGCCCACCTCGTGGTGAAAACCCCGCTTGAGCTAGAATCCAAGATTCAACGGCCATGCCATGTAACCCAGGGCCCCCCCGAGTTCGGGTGGCAGATCGGTCCTTGGGACAGCCGATCCGCACACTGCGGCAATCGCCACTGGATGTCAGTGAGCCGCTGTATCGGATCTGCATAGCATGCCCGTCAGGGCCCATCTGGTGCCAGCAGCTCTACTGGTACCCCTTCTACCTTGATCTTTCTGATAACTCCTGGAAGCGATGGCAACGGAGGAAACAGGTATGGAAAGGCGAAACTGGTCCCCTAGTAGAACCAATGCCTCCACCCCGAACACTCGTGGGACCCGTGCCCGAGCAACGAACACGGGCACCTTGGCGATCATTTTGGACGCCATCAGATCTACATCTGGTGTCCCCCATCATTGCAAATATGCTGAACAACCTCGGGGTGCCGGGCCCCTCCCCAGCCACGACCTCCTGTCGGCTGAGGAAGTAGACTGCGCAATTCTCTACCCCTGGGATGTGGCCCGCCAAAAATACCGCTGGATGTTCTCGGCTCACTGCCGGACGTGTCCCGTCTCACGCATGGTTGTCCTGCTGCGCGTGCCCCTTTGATGATTTACGTAAGCCACTACCGTGGCATTGACTGACTGACTCCGAACGGGTGGTTCGGCTAGGAAGTGCCGAAAATACTGCAGCGTCCGCTGGACTATACGTATCTCCAACAAGTTGACCTGGAGGCGTGCCTCCTGTCGCGACCATTGGCCCTGAGTCCTGTAGTGATGAAACATTGCTCCCCAGGCCCAGGAGGCTGGCATCTGTTGTGACCACTAGCCAGTGCTCTGGGGAAAAAGGTTTACCCTGAAGAAGCGAAGATCTGACCGTCCACCACTCCAGTGACTATCTGATCTGAGAGGATAGCTGGCACCGCTGATCGAGGGCAAATGGATTCTTATCCCAATCTAACAAGAGAGCCTGCTGTAGCGGGAGAAGGAAGGAAACTGGGCAAATGGAATCGCTTTCCTTGCTGCCACCATCTTCCCCAGCATCCTCATCCCGAAACGAATGGAGCGAGGAACTGGCTGCTGGAGCTTCCGGACTCCCTGCTGGAGCGGTACGGCTCTGTCTTGAGGAAGACTCACCAACCCTCGGGAGGTATCGAAGATCATTCCTAGGAAGAAAATCCTGTGGGTTGGGACAAGGTATTACCTTTCCCTGTTGACCAACCATCCTAAGCGGAATAGCGTATTTTAGCGTAACGCTGACATTCTCCTTGCATGGTCAAAAAGAGGGACCCTTCACCAAGAGGTCGTCTAAGTATGCAAGACGACTATGCCCCGAGAGTGTAAGACGGCCCTCACGCCTATGCAGGTAGGCATCCTAAAAACCGACTTAGGCTATGTATTCTCTCTGCACCATGCCCGATATAACCAAACGAAGCTATTCCATCCTGAAATGTGTGACCCTGATGAACTTGTTCAGGCGCCTCGGGTTCAAAATCGTCCTGACTGTCCCATCCCTTTCGGGGACTGTGAAGAGATTGGAATAAAACCTCTGAGCCCTCTCGAGCTCTGGTATGGAATAATGACCTGTCGTCCTGGAGTGACCTGACGGCCTCCCGCAACGTCCCTGCCCTGGACTGTACCTTGGGAAGTTGGGCAGACCAAAAACCGTCTTGGGGGTTCCTCAAACTGTAAGGCGTACCCGTAGACACCAGTTTCGTCCCCTATAAGTTGTGTGCTAATTCGACCCAGAATGACGAAATAAGAGCAGGCGCCCGCCTGCCCTGTTGATGTCGCCCATAATGCTCCCCGAGTCATTTGGCTGGGGGTTCATGGCACCTCTCGACCTGGCGGGCGCGGAACCCTCCACTGGATTGGGTCTACATGAGACCTGTCGCTCCCTGTTCTGGCTGGGGCGACTTGGACCGGCCGAACTGGCTGCCGCCGTCCCCCCGGAGTTGCGAAAGACCCGAAACTATGTCAGAAACTAGGAAAAAAGGTTGCCTGATCTTCTGCTGTGGAAGGAAGCTGCTCTTTCCTCCTGCCGCGTCAGAAATGCACTGATCCAAATCTTTCCCCGAACAGGCCCTTAATAGGGTACGGAAGTCAGAGACCTCTTGGAAATAGAATCCTCTCGCCAAGCCCTTAACAAAAGGGGATCTCCTAATGGCTACCGCGTTAGCGGCTGCCAATGCTGCACAATGGGCTGCATCCAAGGAGGCATTGATCAAGTAGTCTCTGGCCATAGGAATCTGAATTGTGACCTCCGCAGGCAGGTCTCTATCCCGCAAAGCCTTATTCACTGACTCAGACCATGACATCATGGCCTTGGTTCACCCTGTTGTAACGCATGACCCCAGACCTGCTAGCGCGGGCAGGTCTCCCATTCGGGTTCCGGCCAAGGCTCAAGTTGCTTAGCGGCAGCCACCTGACGAATGCAGTCACGCTCGGCCTAGAATGGCGGGTGGCACCGCAAAGGAGGGGGCGAGCGCTGAAGCTGACGCTGCAAACACACTAATCGAGCCAAGCTCTCAATGAGCCTATCAGAGGGATTCTTAATGGACCTCGAGGCCAGACGAAATACTGGTGGATCCACCACTGGTGATTCCGTCGATCTCTTTTTTTTTTTTTTTTCTCTCACAGAGTTCAGGGGCAAATGGTTATCTTGCCTCCATAGTCCCTGACTCCTTCAAACTCTGGGTGAGTGCCAAAGACTCCGTGCGGACGCCTGGCCTGTCTAAAGGCTACTTTATGGCTCAAGGCCAGGGTAACTTCATTCTCTACCCCCAAGGCTTGCTTGACAGCTCCATTGAGACTGTCTATTCCGGATATCCAGGTCCGGCGGAGCACCTGAGTCCCAATCCACACTCTGCCTGCTCCCAAACATAGGTGACAGAGAGTGAAGCTGAACTCCCAGATGCCAAGGCACCGGGCAACCCGGAAAGACCTCTGTAGGTGCGTTCCTTTGGCATCTGTTTGGCATGTGAGCGGCCCCTGCAGGCCCAGGGTTCTCGTGAGATGGAGGACCCTTCTCCGGGCATGAAGAGTCGATCGCCTTTGTAAGCGACGCCATAGTGATAGCCTTCCGGAGGATTTGGCTCTCTGGACTCAGCTACCGGAGGGGGGCTCCTGGGCACGTTTGGGCTTAGGTCTCCCATTTGGGTCCTGGCCCTGGCTCAGGCTGCTTAGCAGCCCAAGCTCCTCTACAGGAGATGTATGCAGCGTAAAAAACAAAAAAATAAAAAAGTGTGTGCTTTACCCTCCGTGGCCATATTGCATGAGCCAGGCGTTTTTACTCCTCGCTTTTCCTTTTTTTTTTTTTTTTTCTTTTCCAGAGAGGGAATGGAGAGGGGGGGGGGCAGGGGGGCACCCCCTGCGTGTCCAGCGTGCACCTGCAGCTCAGCTGCGCCTTACCCACTCCTGCATCCTCCACGCCACCGCTCCTGCGTCCTCCACGCCACCGCTCCTGCGCACCTACCCTCGGGAGGTATCGCTCTGGGGCAGGCCGACCACCCTACCTCCCGCGGCCTATCCCACCCCGAAGCCGGGGCCTCAATTAATTCGGCGCCTGCCCGGCTTCAAGGGGCGGGCCGCCGGAAGTGACATCCCGACAGAGGCGGGACCTCCGCCGCGGCCTAGCTCCGGCCAAAGCCGCGGGCTCAATTTTACACCATCCGCCCGCGGGATGCGGCCGAGGATGCCGCAGCGGCGCAGCCGCAAACGCTGCAGCAGCGCGACTGCTGGAAGCGCCAGGCTCCGCAACAGGAGTGGTCGGAGGTGGCGGCGGAGGTGGTGGCGACGGGCGCCAGCTTACCTGCAGGAGGAAGCACCGGGAAGGATTTGCTGCACGCTCCCAGCACACCGCTGCTGAGTCCGCATCGCTCTGCCCAGGAGCCCCACACACACAGCCGGTGATTCGCGATCTCTGACGACTCCACCAGATATACCGGGGAGGAGAGGGATGGTGGGGGATCCAGGACGGTGTAGGCACCCTAACTCCGTCCAGCTTCAGCCGAGGAGAGGGACCGTCCGCCGCCTTGCAGCACCTCCGTCTAGCGTTGGTGGAGCAGTGGGGGCCGCACAGACTAGTCTTGTGCCTCTGTGCAAGCCCATGGTTTCAATACCTTGGGATGGACAGGGCTAAGTCTGGCATCGTGTCCCACGTCGCGGGAGAGGAGACGTGGAGGCGACACTCTCACGTGGTCGCCCGTTGATGGTTTGGGGAAATCGGATCCTTTCAATAGGATGCGTTGCCCCTGACTTATCTTCATAAAATAAAAAACAAACAAAAAATTGATGTCTGGGGAAAAGTCCCAGAGATGTCCCTCGGTGCGGGAAAGGATACGCGGAGACGATACTCAACGCGTGCTCGCCCGTTGTTGGTTTGGGGAGATCGGACCCTTTCAATAGGATCCGTCGCACCTGTCTCATCTTCATAGTAAACTAGAAAAAAATAGTCTGGAGAGATCCAGACTGTGTGTGCCTCCATAAGACACTCAGCAAAAAACTGGTTTCCGCCCACAATCAGGGCGAGGGTGTATGCGGCGGGGGAGGAGCTAACCTTGTGTTGTATTGCCTAGTGTCAGCCTCCAGATGGCAGTAGCATACACCCACAGTACCTGTGTCCCCCAATGAGACGAAGGAGAAAAGGGGGAGCCATGTTACAGAACCACTCAGCACCCAGAATATGTTGTGCAGTTATATGTATGGATAATAGGTTCTATGTGAGATGCATGTCCCTAATGCATCAGCATTCCCCTTTTGTCCGCCCTCCCCCCATCTTTGTAATTTCCACAGTAAACATCGGCAGGCTCCGGCCACCTGCGCCTTTTGTGATGCATGTCTGGCCTGCCGCTTTTCTATTGGCCTGCCCTCTGTATCTGTGTGATATATTCTGTGTCCTGTGAGTAAAGTGTTGTCAGACTGGAAATACATGGAGAAGCAGTGATCTTTTATATGCGCCCATGTAACCAAGGAATTCCAGCCAGCGTCCTTCATTCATACTCCAGCCAACGCAGAGCGGACCTCCGAAAACACAGGGTGGTACTGAAAGAGGTACCCCAGCTTGGTAGACCCCGTTACAGGGGGATCTGCCAATAGCCGTTGCATAGATCGATGGTGGTCAAATACTTTGCCCCCGCCAGCCAGTCTAACAACTCATCCACAGGCGGCATGGGATACGCATCCGTCACCGTTTACTCATTTAGCTTGCGATAGTCTACACAAAACCAGGTAGTCCCATCCTTCTTGGGTACTAACACTACGGGGGATGCCCAGGGACTGACTCTTCAATGACCCCTAAACGCAACATCTCTTTTATCTCGTCGCATCCCTTCTCGTACAGACTCAGGGACGCGGAAGGGGTTTTGTCGCAGGGGGGTCTGATCCTGGGTCTCAACCTTGTGTTGTGCCAGGCGGGTGTACCCTGGTCTCTCCGAAAACATCCTCTGTCGCTGCCTCAACAACGCCTCCGCCTGCTGTCTCTCCCGGGGCCCTAGGTTTTCTCCCCAGTGTACCTGGTCCCATGTTTTACACCGAGTCCTCTCCCCTAAGACATCAGGCAAGGGGAGTCCTGCTAAATCCTCTGCTTCGGGTGCACAGATGGCCACTACCTCTTCAGGGCGCTCCAGGTAGGACTTCAGCATATTCACATGGACCACGTGGATAACCCTGGGATCGGCACAATCTGCGACATTGTAGGTGGTGTCGGCTATTTTCCCCACTACCTGGTAGGGCCCCTGCCATGCAGCTTTGAACTTGTTCTGCCTAGTTGGTTCTAACACCAGGACCTTCTGTCCTATCTCAAAGGTGCGTTCTCTGGCCCTCCGATCGTACCATACGCGCTTGCGTCGTTAGGCCGCCTTTATGTTCCCATGTACAGCCTGAGTCTGCTCCTGTAGGCGGTCCCGGAATTCCAGCACATAGGGCACAATAGGTACCCCTTCTATGGTTCCCTCCCCTTCCCAGTGTTCTCGCACTAAGTCTAGGGGTCCCCTTACCCACCTCCCGTATAACAGTTTGAACGGGCAGAACCCCGTAGATTCTTGGGGCACCTCCCGATAGGCAAACAGGAGGTGTGGCAAGAATTTCTCCCAGTCCCTGTAGGTCCTGGTAAAAGTCCCAATGAGTTGCTTTAATGTTCCGTTAAAACGTTCACACAACCCATTGGTTTGCGGGTGGTATGGGGCGCTTCTAATGGACTTTACGCCGCACAGCTTCCACTGTTGGTTGGTTACTTCTGCTGTAAACTGGGTACCCTGGTCCGAGATAATCTCCCGGGGAAATCCAACCCGTGAGAAAACCTGGAGCAGGGCAGCCGCCACAGTCTCTGCCAGTATGTTAGGTAACGCAACCGCCTCTGGATACCGTGTGGCATAATCTACCACTGTCAATATATACTTCTTCCCTGATGGACTGGGTTTGGCTAACGGCCCTATCAGATAGACCGCTACTCGGCTACATGGCTCCTCCACAATGGGGAGGGGGTGTAATTTGGCCTTGCAGCGATCTCCCCTCTTGCCAATGCGCTGACAACTGTCACAGGTCTGGCAGTACTCACGAACATCATAGGTTACCCCCGGCCAAAAGAAGTTTTGTATCAGACGATGCCTGGTGCGACTGACGCCGAAGTGCCCGGCTAAGGGTATGTCATGAGAGATTCGCAGTAGCTCCTGCCTATACTTCTTGGGAACTACCAGCTGTTGTTTTATAGTGGGGCTCGTCCCTGTGTGGTGCTGCTCTGTGATCCGGTAGAGGAGTCCCTGCTTCCATACAAACTGTTCCCCTTCCAGTACCCCTCTCCCCTCCTGTGCCTTCCCACGATACCCCTGCAATGAGGGATCCTCAAGTACCTCCCTGGGGTGGCCCAAGAAATGTGTCTGGCTATGGGAATACGTGCAGGGCTGGGGTGTCTTACCTGGGCCTCCTCTGAGTGTGATTCCACCTCCGCAGCTCAAGCTTGTCTCCGGGTGGTCACAGGATAGGTCTCAGCCAGAGGGGCCACAGAGAATGCAGACAACATGGGCCCCAAGTTATTTCCCAGCAAGACGTCCGCAGGCAAATCCTCCATCAGGCCGACATCATCAAGGCTATCCCCGACTCCCCAGTTCAGGTGAATCCTGGCAGTGGGCACTCGATGTATGGCTCCCCCGGCTACACGGACGGCCACTGTCCGGTCCATCTTCTCTTGGTCCCGGACGAGATGAGGCTTCACAAGGGTCAAAGTTGCTCCAGAATCTCTTAGTCCCTTCATACGTTTCCCATTAACCCACACCACCTGTCGATGCTTTTGTAGATTATCTGCCCGGGCTGCCTGCATGGGGTCTACTTCATGCAGCATTTCCTCCATCTTTTGCTTCCCTGGATTAGTTCTAGCCCCCAATGCCGGATCAGCTTCGCCTTGGTAGTAGTGTACAGCGGCCCGGTTGACGGAAGCCGTTCCCGCCTTTGGCCACTGGGTACACTGAGTCCGGTTGGGACATTGTCTTTGCAGGTGCCCTAGCTGATGGCAGGTGTAGCATCGCGCCACAGGGGGACTCTGGTAGGTCAGGGTTTTAGCTGGTCCCCCTACAATCTTCTGTAGTTTAGGGACCTCCAGACCCATGGGAGGGCCCCTAGTGACAGTCTTTGATTCTGACAACTGAGACCTCCTGGCATCATGATGTTCATCGGCCAGACGAGCGGCCTCCTCAAGAGTCATTGGCCGCCTGTCCTGAAGCCATTCTTGTGTCTCGGGGTTTAGTCCAGTAAAGAATCGCTCTAACAAGAAGAGCTGGAGGACGTCCTCCTTAGTGGTTGCTTGGCTCCCTTGTACCAGGATCAACAATGCAGAACAGCTGCATTAAAAATAGGCTGAACTAGATGGACATAAGGTCTTTCTTCAGCCTTCAAAACTATGTTACTATGTTACCCACTGTAGCAGTGACCGCCATAGTTTACAGGCCCATTCAGCGTGGGTATCTGTTACCTGTTTTATAAGTCCGCTGAACTTTTGGCGGTATGCCTCTGGTGTCAGCGCATACCGGGCCAAGATCACTTCTTTGACCCGCTCATAGTCCATACAGTTCTCATCAGATACCGTGGGATAGGTGTCCGCTGCCCGGCCTGTCAGCTTGCTGGCCAGAATCTGAACCCAATCCTCCGGCTTCACTTGATGAAGGGGCCATTGCCGCTCAAAGGCCTGCAGAAAGCCATCAATGTCTTCCTCTGCCTCTCCCAACTGTCGGAAGGCATTATACTGGAATTTTTTGTGGCTTACTGCTGACGGTATCTGGGCGGAGGTCAGAGCTCCCCTTGCTCGCTGACTCTCCTCTCTCCGCTTTGCCGTCTCTATCTTGGATAGCTCTATTGTGGTCCGCTCTGCCATCTCCATCTTGGCTAGCTCTATCCTGGTCTGCTCGGCCATCTTTTCCTTCAGATCAGTACGCACATCAGCCATCACCTCTCGTACGACCTCTACTGCAAGGTTTGGGCCATAGAACTCCAGTCTGCCCTTGTCCATAGCTCGCTCGTTGGCGCCAGCAGAAAGCAGACGACGAGAAATGGACGTGGACGATCTCGCGCGATCAGCAACAGCCAGCGGGGGAGCCGGTGGGAGGTAATTATCACATGTAGTGATATCGCTGCTGCGCCACAAAATCGGTGACGAGCTAGCGATATCGCCATGTTGTGAACTCATTTTCTGGTCTGCCTCTGGTTTCTGGTGAAGGAGCTGGTTGTGTTGACAGAGGAGTCGTGAGTTCTCTTTCCGGGCTCCCTCTGCTGGTGGCAGGAGGTAATGAAGTTGATCTAATTAACAGAGACCTGCCACCTGATAATGAGGACGAGGATTGGACATCTGGAGTCTCAGACTGGATTTAAGACAGCCGACTCCCTTTTCCCATGCTGGTGATTTTTTCCTGCCTCCTGAGGTTCTAGTTTCCAGTTCAGTTCCTGCCTTCTCAAGCTAAGTGTTCTCTGCTATTTTTCACACTTGATTTGGTTTGGTCTATTCAGTTTTTGTGTGCTTAGCCAGCCCCGGCTGGGGCTGTGCTGAATTTCCACTCTTATGTCACTGTATGTGCCAGTTTGCTTTTCGTCCCTTATTAGATTGGCCTCTTTTTGCTCTGTTCTCAGAATATGCCAGAGTGCTGATATAGTGGGAGAAGTCTAGTGACTTCAGGGGTTTTTTGCTATCAGAAGTGTTGGACATTTTTGCAGGGTTTTTTGGCGTGATTGCAGACAGCATCTTTCCTTTCCTGTCCTTTCTAGTTAGTGAGGGCCCCATGATTTGCTCAGCCTATTTTCCTACCTGTGTTTGTGTTTTCATCTTGTTTCACCGTCAATACATGTGTGGGGGCTGTCTATTCCTTTGGGGTCTGCTCTGGGGCTGTTTAGATTTTCTCTTTTCTTGCTTTAGGCTTATTTAGTCCTCCGGCTGTGTCGAGGCGTCTAGAATCATCGTAGGTACGCTCCACGGCTACTTCTAGTTGCTGTGGTTAGGATCAGGGGTCTGCAATCCGCTTAGTTTCCGATCTCTCTGGTTTTCTGTGACTTAGCTTGGTTTTGTTTTCCTCCTCGGTGACCCAATCATAACACGCTATGTGTAAAGCCCCCTTAAGACGCCAGACGTACATTACAATAGCCGCAGGTGGCCGGCGACCCTCGATCATTTACAAAGGTGGGGGGCGGTCAGAAGTGGGATCTCGTTTACCTCCGCCCAGGGGGTCGCAGCCGGTCGGTTGCTGCATTAGGGGTATGCATCTCACAATGCACCTATCATACATGCATCTCCTATTCAGGGTGCTGGGGAGTTCTGTAACACCCCCAGATACAGGTCTCGAACGTACTCCTATTATATACGTAGGGGCGAGTATCACTGTGGGTCTACGAGAGGAGCCTGTCGTCACCTCCAGTCCCGCCGTACGACTACGAGGACCCCCTCGTCACCTCTAGTCCCACTGAACGGCTGTGGGTCTATGAGAAGACCCCCCTTTGTCACCTCCAGTCCTGCCGTATGGCGGATCTATGAGAAGACCCCCGCCGTAACCGCCAGTCCTGACGTACGGCCGCAGGTCTATGTGAGGACTCCCCATCAATGCCTGCCCTCCTATACCACCACGATTATATGAGATTACTCCATGTCACCACGTTTCCAGATACACTTGTCCTGGGGCTTGTAGATTGTCAAGCACCTGTCTCAGCTTGGCATTGCTCCTCACCCATCGCCTATGGCCGCTGCTCACTGCTATACTCCACCTTGGGTTTTAAATGCCCGGCGAGTCTCCCAAACATGTCTTCTTAGGCCTTTAAAGGCTAGTTTGGACACACCTTTATGTCCGAGAGTTAATCAAAAACTGTGTCCTATAGTCCTGCATGAACTCTGACTTCATCCAAGTCCTCGGTTCCTGCTGTTTCCTCAAAGTTCTATGAGAACTTTTTCTCCAGCCGGATAACTCATCCCGTGCTGTCTGCTGCCTGGACCATTACTGAAGTCTGTGCAATACCTGCACCTGCTGTTACTGGAGACTGTTCACATTACCAGTGCCTGCGTCACACCTGCTGTCCTCCTGCTTCTGTGTTCCAGCATTGGTAGATTGCCTACTCTTCACATTACCCAGTTTCCGAGTCCTCATGATACCACGGACCTGACTGCCTGCTGTGCCGATGCTTGAGGGCCGTGTGCTTTCGCTGACTGGCGGTGGGTGGTTCATTCACCAGGTGAGCCCAGACAGCAGCACCCCCAGAACTTCATACCCGCTACCCCATGAAACTGAACATCAGTGTGACCCAAACCCCACACCTCATCACAGTGAGATAGGAGAAGGCCGTGCACAAGGGTCACACCGCTAGTGAAGTGCCCCCATACCCCTAAATGATTCCATCAACCGCCCGCAACACACTGTGCCCTATATACAGGAGGTCAGCGGTGGTTACAAGAGGTAGAGATAGACCCCCCCTGCTTAGCCCAGCACACGCCGTGCGTCAGCCCCCAATACATATCATATAGTCCCCTCCCCCTGCACACGCCGTGCGTCAGCCCCAATACACATCATATTGCCCCAACCACCCCCTGCACACGCCGTGCGTCAGCCCCCAATACACATCATATTGTCCCCTCCTCCTGCACACGCCGTGCGTCAGCCCCAATACATATCATATAGTCCCCTCCCCCTGCACACACCGTGCGTCAGCCCCCAATACACATCAAATTGTCCCCTCCCCCTGCACACGCCGTGCGTCAGCCCCCAATACATATCATATTGTCCCCTCCCCCTGCACACGCCGTGCGTCAGCCCCCAATACACATCATATTGTCCCCTCCCCCTGCACACGCCGTGCGTCAGCCCCCAATACACATCATATTGTCCCCTCCTCCTGCACACGCCGTGCGTCAGCCCCCAATACACATCATATTGTCCCCTCCTCCTGCACACGCCGTACGTCAGCCCCCAATACACATAATATTGTCCCCTCCTCCTGCACACGCCGTGCGTCAGCCCCCAATACATATCATATAGTCCCCTCCCCCTGCACACGCCGTGCGTCAGCCCCCAATACACATCATATTGCCCCCTCCCCCTGCACACGCCGTACGTCAGCCCCCAATACACATCATATTGCCCCCTCCCCCTGCACACGCCGTGCGTCAGCCCCCAATACACATCATATTGTCCCCTCTCCCTGCACACGCCGTGCGTCAGCCCCCAATACACATATTGTCCCCTCCTCCTGCACACGCCGTACGTCAGCCCCCAACACACATCATATTGCCCCCTCCCCCTGCACACACCGTACGTCAGCCCCCAACACACATCATATTGCCCCCTCCTCCTGCACACGCCGTACGTCAGCCCCCAACACACATCATATTGCCCCCTCCTCCTGCACACACCGTACGTCAGCCCCCAACACACATCATATTGTCCCCTCCTCCTGCACACGCCGTACGTCAGCCCCCAACACACATCATATTGTCCCCTCCCCCTGCACACGCCGTACGTCAGCCCCCAACACACATCATATTGTCCCCTCCCCCTGCACACGCCGTACGTCAGCCCCCAATACACATCATATTGTCCCCTCCCCCTGCACACGCCGTACGTCAGCCCCCAATACACATCATATTGTCCCCTCCTATAATGGATAGTCCCCTTCCCCCCCCCCCCTACTGGCTGGATAGTGGATTGTCCCCTCTCCCCCCCTACTGGCTGTATAGTGGATTGTCCCCTCTCCCCCCCTACTGGCTGTATAGTGGATTGTCCCCTCTCCCCCCCTACTGGCTGGATAGTGGATTGTCCCCTCTCCCCCCCCCTACTGGCTGGATAGTGGATTGTCCCCTCTCCCCCCCACTGGCTGTATAGTGGATTGTCCCCTCTCCCCCCCCCTACTGGCTGTATAGTGGATTGTCCCCTCTCCCCCCCCCTACTGGCTGTATAGTGGATTGTCCCCTCTCCCCCCCTACTGGCTGTATAGTGGATTGTCCCCTCTCCCCCCCTACTGGCTGGATAGTGGATTGTCCCCTCTCCCCCCCTACTGGCTGGATAGTGGATTGTCCCCTCTCCCCCCCCCTACTAGCTGTATAGTGGATTGTCCCCTCTCCCCCCCTACTGGCTGGATAGTGGATTGTCCCCTCTCCCCCCCTACTGGCTGGATAGTGGATTGTCCCCTCTCCCCCCCTACTGGCTGTATAGTGGATTGTCCCCTCTCCCCCCCTACTGGCTGGATAGTGGATTGTCCCCTCTCCCCCCCTACCGGCTGTATAGTGGATTGTCCCCTCTCCCCCCCTACTGGCTGGATAGTGGATTGTCCCAGCATACACTGAATATTCGTGGATCAGCGCATTTATAATGAGAAGGGTGAGTAGTAGGATTATAATCTTCATTAGCACACCCATCCCAGGACGATGGTACGGTCAACATTACATATCACACATTGGACACACTGCATGGACTGCACCACTATGCACTACCTAGGGGTCAGAGTCATAGGACAGTGACTCTCCGGCGATCTTCCTCTCGGCGTCACTTACCAGGGGACGAAATGACGGAGGAGAGCTCGGGACACAGCGGCCGGTAACAGAGCCGTCATCCTGTAGCTCCACTGGTCCTCACCAAGGTCACTTCACTTCCGGCACCGAAGCATTGTGGGAGTTGTCGTGTCCGCAGCAGGAGGCGGGCGGCGCGGGGTAGTGGCTGACGCTACGTGTGACTGGTGGGTGACCGCCGTCATCTCCGCAGCAGTCACGTGGTGAGGCCGCTGTGGCAACTGTCAGCCAAAACATTAATACTCCTGACAGGAGTGCGCGCGGCCGGCCGAGACGTCGCCACATGGGCCACAGCCGCACACTGCCCCCTACCGGCTGACGGCGGGCGGCCTCCGGCGTGCTTCACTTTCTATCTATCTATCTCTCTCTATATCTATCTATCTATCTATCTATCTATCTATCTCTATATCTATCTCTATATATCTATATCTATCTATATCTATCTCTATATCTCTCTCTATATCTATCTATCTCTATATCTATCTATCTCTATATCTATCTATCTCTATATCTATCTATCTCTATATCTATCTATCTCTATATCTATCTCTCTCTATATCTATCTCTATATCTATCTCTATATCTATCTCTATATCTATCTATCTCTATATCTATCTCTCTCTATATCTATCTCTATATCTATCTCTATATCTATCTCTCTCTATATCTATCTCTCTCTATATCTATCTATCTCTATATCTATCTCTATATCTATCTCTATATCTATCTATCTATATCTATCTATCTCTATATCTATATCTCTCTATCTATCTATCTCTATATCTATCTATCTCTCTCTATATCTCTCTCTATATCTATATCTATCTATCTATCTCTATATCTCTCTATATCTATCTCTATATCTATCTATCTCTCTCTATATCTCTCTCTATATCTATTTCTATATCTATCTATCTCTATATCTATCTATCTCTATATCTATCTCTATATCTCTCTCTATATCTATCTATCTCTATATCTCTCTCTATATCTATCTATCTCTATATCTATCTATCTCTATATCTATCTCTATCTCTATATCTCTCTATATCTATCTCTATATCTATCTCTATATCTATCTATCTCTATATCTATTTCTATATCTATCTATCTCTATATCTATCTCTATATCTATCTCTATATCTATCTATCTCTATATCTATCTATCTCTATATCTATCTCTCTCTATATCTATATCTTTCTCTCTATCTATCTATCTATCTCTATATCTCTCTATATCTATCTCTATATCTATCTCTATATCTATCTATCTCTATATCTATTTCTATATCTATCTATCTCTATATCTATCTCTATATCTATCTCTATATCTATCTCTATATCTATCTATCTCTATATCTATCTCTATATCTATCTATCTCTATATCTATCTATCTCTATATCTATCTCTATATCTATCTATCTCTATATCTATCTCTATATCTATATATCTATCTCTCTCTATATCTATATCTATCTATCTATCTATCTCTATATCTCTCTATATCTATCTCTATATCTATCTCTATATCTATCTCTATATCTATCTCTATATCTATTTCTATATCTATCTATCTCTATATCTATCTCTATATCTATCTCTATATCTATCTCTATATCTATCTCTATATCTATCTATCTCTATATCTATCTCTATATCTATCTCTATATCTATCTCTATATCTATCTATCTCTATATCTATATATCTCTATATCTATCTCTATATCTATCTCTATATCTATCTCTATATCTATATATCTATCTCTCTCTATATCTATATCTCTCTATCTATCTATCTATCTCTATATCTCTCTATATCTATCTCTATATCTATCTATCTCTCTCTATATCTCTCTCTATATCTATTTCTATATCTATCTATCTCTATATCTATCTATCTCTATATCTATCTCTATATCTCTATATCTATCTATCTCTATATCTCTCTCTATATCTATCTCTATATCTATCTATCTCTATATCTATCTATCTCTATATCTATCTCTCTCTATATCTATATCTCTCTCTCTATCTATCTATCTATCTCTATATCTCTCTATATCTATCTCTATATCTATCTCTATATCTATCTATATATCTATTTCTATATCTATCTATCTCTATATCTATCTCTATATCTCTCTCTATATCTTATCTATCTCTATATCTATCTCTATATCTATCTATCTCTATATCTATCTATCTCTATATCTATCTCTCTCTATATCTATATATCTCTCTCTATCTATCTATCTATCTCTATATCTCTCTATATCTATCTCTATATCTATCTATCTCTATATCTATTTCTATATCTATCTATCTCTATATCTATCTCTATATCTATCTCTATATCTATCTCTATATCT
>NW_027362088.1:1695000-1737500 GCF_039654945.1 Dendrobates tinctorius
AACACAAATGCAAAAAGCAAGGCAGAAAACTTAGCTTTTGAGGAGCAGGAATCAGACTGGTCTCCTAGAATCCCTCAGAGAAATCAGCGAGGCAGAAGGGCGTCGGCTGCCTTATATCCAGTCAGCAATTCCCGTCACCCAGTCATCCTCTACCAGCTCAGGTGTTTGGTAATCAGCCTCACTACCTTCCTTCACCAGAAGAGGGAGTTCATCAGACCTCAATGGTGAAGGGGAAAATGAACTCATAACATATCTTTATCTATCTATCTCTATATCTATCTGTCTCTATCTATCTCTATATCTATCTTTTTCAGAACACCCCAGCACCCCGAATAGGAGATGTATGCCCTTAATGCAGCAACCGACCGGCTGCGACACCTGGGCAGAGGTAAACGAGATATCCCACTTCTGACCTCCCCCCACCTTTGTAAATCCCACAGTAAATGATCGGGGGGTTACCAGCCACCTGCGGCTATTGTAATGTACGTCTGGCGTCTTAATTGGAGCCTGTTATCTACTGGCCGGACACACATTGATTGTCCTGCCCTCTTTATGTACATACTAAGACCGGTGAGTAAAATGTTGTCACACTGGAAATACGTGGAGTAGCAGTGATCTTTTATATGTTCCCATGTTACAAAGCCTTTCGAGCCAGCGCCCTTCATTCAGAAGTGAGGAAAAGCAGAGTGGACCTCCTGAGAAACGGGGTGGTAATGTAAGAGGTATTACAGCACAGAAGACCCCGTTACACTGGTGGCAGACAGCAGGATATGATACCCCGTCTATAGGAGTAAAGGACTGAATGGGAAACAACTACCAGAAGTTAAAGAGAAATACAATAAACGACCTGGTGGAGGCTCGAGCATTAATCGCCAGCAACAAAACAAAAGCGGATTTGATAGCAGCCATCATGGAACACGACAGTGCAGCGCCTCCCAATGTGAATGTGGAGGAGACCGAATTCCAGAGGGAGGTAAAGAGCAGACTGGCGTTCTATGGCCCAAACCCTGCGGTAGAGATCATACGAGAGGTGATGGCTGATGTGCGTACTGATCTGAAGGAAAAGATGGCCGAGCGACCAGGATAGAGCTAGCCAAGATGGAGATGGCAGAGCGGACCAAAGTGGAGCTGGTCAAGATGGAGATGGCAGAGCGGAGAGAGGAGAGTCAGCGAGCAGGGGGAGCTCTGGCCTCCGCCAAGGTACCATCAGCAGTAAGCCACAAAAAATCCAGTATAATGCCTTCCGACAGTTGGGGGAGGCAGAGGAAGACATTGATGGCTTTCTGCAGGACTTTGAGCGGCAGCGTGCCCTTCATCAAGTGAAGACTCTGGCCAGCAAGCTGACAGGCTGGACAGCGGACGCATATCCCACGGTATCTGATGAGGACTGTATGGACTATAAGCGGATCAAAGAAGTGATCTTGGCCCGGTATGCGCTGACACCAGAGGCATACTGCCAAAAGTTCAGCGGACTTATAAAACAGGATACAGATACCCATGCTGAATGGGCCTGTAAACTACGGCGGTCACTGCTACAGTGGGTACAAGGGAGCCAAGCAACCACTAAGGAGGACGTCCTCCAGCTCTTCCTGTTAGAACGATTCTTTACTGGACTGTTGTGAGTTCATTCTCACCAGTTGTGAGTTCCCCTTCTGGACTCCCTCTGGTGGTGACGGGAGGTGGTGCGGCTGGTTTGATCGGTGGAGATCTGCCACCTGAGAATGGGGATGACGATTGGATCTCAGGAATTTCAGATTGGATTTAAGACAGCCGACGCCCTATTCAGTTGCTGGTGATTCCTTCTGGCTTGTCAGCTCTTGGTTTTCAGCTCTGTTCCAGTCATCTAAAGCTAAGTTTCTCTGCTAATGTTCACACTTGATTTTGTTGGTCTATTCAGTTTTTTGTGTGGTCTGCCAGCCCCGGCTGGGGGCTGAGCTGAATTTCCACTCTTATTTATCAGTATTTTGCAAATTTGCTTTTTGTCCCTTACTAGTTCGGTCTCATTTTGCGCTGTCTCAGAATATTTCAGAGTGCTGATATAGTGGGAGAAGTCTAGTCACTTCAGGGTTAATTTTGCTATCAGAAGTGTTGGACATGATTTTTGTAGGGTTTTTTGCAGGTTGCAGACAGTTTCTTTCCTTTCCTGTCTAGTTAGTTTGGGCCCCATTATTTGCTCAGCCTATTTTTCCTGCCTGTGTTTGTGCCTTCATCTTGTTTCACCGTCAATACATGTGTGGGGGGCTTTCTATTCCTTTGGGGTCTGCTCTGGGGCAGTTAGTTTTCCCTTTTCTTCCTTTAGGCTTATGTAGTCCTCCGGCATTGTAGGCACGCTCCACGGCTGCTGCTAGTTGTGTGGTAAGATCAGGGTTCTGCAATCTGCATAGTTACCAACCTGTTATGATTGAGTCACCGTAGGAGGCAGACACAAAATTAGAAGCTACGTCCAGAAAACCAGAAAAGTTGGCAACTATCAGATTGCAGACCCCTGAACCTATCAACACAACTAGCAGTAGCCGTGGGGGGTTCCTACGGTGCCCTAGACCCCTCGATCACAGCCGGAGAGCTAAATAGCCTAAAGACAGAAAAGGAAATCTAAACTGCCCCAGAGCAGACCCCAAAGTAAAAGGCAGCCCCCAACATATAATGACGGTGAAGCAAGATGAAAAAACACTCACACAGATAGAAAGATAGGCTGAGCAAACGATGGGGCCCAAGCTAACTAAACAGAACAGGAAAGGAAGTTTGCTGTCTGCAATCTGCCAAAACCCTATCAAAGACATAAGCCAACAAGCTGATATGGAAAAAAAACCCTGAAGCAGCTAGGCTTCAAAAACTAAATCAGCACTCAGGTATTTTCAGAAGACAGAGCTAAAGGAATTCAGCTCACCCCAGCAGGGAATGGCAGAAATCCAAAAAAACAAAGCAAAACAAAGACAAAGCACAAATGCAAAAAGCCGAGCAGAAAACTTAGCTTTAGAAGAGCAGGAATTCAGACTGGTCTCCAAGGATCCCACAGAGAAATCACCCGCAGGGCAGAAGGGCGTCGACAGCCTTATATCCAGTCAGTAACTCCACTCAGCCAGTCATCATCATTAGGCTCAGGTGTTTGATAATCAGGCTCACTACCTTTCTTTACCAGAAGAGGGAGTTCCTCGGGCCTCAGTAGTGAAGGGGAAAATGAACTCACAACAGTACCTCCCCCTTGAAGAGGGGTCACCGAACCCTCAACCACGCCACCAGGGCGATCAGGGTGAGCCCTATGAAACGCATGCACCAATCTTTTGGCATGAATATCAGAGGCAGAGACCCAGGAATTATCCTCCTGACCATAACCCTTCCACTTAACCAAATACTGGAGTCTCCGTCTAGCCAGACGGGAATCCAGTATCTTCTCTACCTCATATTCCATGTTACCTTCAACCAATACAGGGTCCGGGGGTGCCACCCCAGGAACTACTGGTTCAACAAACCTCTTCAACAAGGACTTATGAAACACATTATGGATTTTAAATGTAACAGGAAGAGCCAAACGAAAAGAGACCGGATTAATAATCTCCAAAATCTTGTAAGGTCCAATAAATCTAGGCTTAAACTTAGGAGAAGCCACCTTCATAGCAATATTTTTTGATGATAACCACACCATATCACCAACCTTAAACTGGGGACCAATGGTCCTATGTCGGTTGGAAAACCGCTGGGCCTTTTCCTGGGAGAGAGATAACTTATCCACCACTTGGTCCCAGATCTGGTGCATTCTCTCCACCACAGTGTCAACACCTGGGCAGGCAGAGGGCTCCACCTGCCCTGAAGAAAATCGAGGATGAAACCCAAAGTTACAAAAAAAAGGTGACATCAAAGTGGCAGAACTAGCTCTATTATTTAAAGCAAATTCGGCCAAGGGCAAAAATGAAACCCAATCATCCTGATCAGCGGAAATAAAACATCTCAAATACGACTCCAAGGTCTGGTTTGTTCTCTCTGTCTGCCCATTGGTCTGAGGGTGAAAAGCAGAGGAGAAGGACAACTGAATTCCCAGCTTGGAACAGAAAGTTCTCCAAAGTCTAGACACAAACTGAACTCCTCTGTCAGATACAATGTTCTCAGGAATCCCGTGCAAGCGAACCACCTGTTGCAAAAACAGGGGCACCAACTCAGAGGAAGACGGCAACTTAGGGAGTGGTACAAGATGAACCATCTTAGAGAACCTATCACAAATCACCCAAATAACAGTCATCCTTTGAGAGACAGGCATATCAGAGATGAAATCCATTGAAATATGGGTCCATGGCCTCTTGGGGACAGGCAAAGGCATCAACAACCCACTAGAGCGAGAACCAGATTTAGACCGGGAGCACGTCCCACAGGACTGCACAAAATTCCTGACATCACGAGACAAGGAGGGCCACCAAAAAGACCGACTCACCAGATCTCTAGTACCAAAAATACCTGGATGACCAGCCAAAGCAGAGCAATGAACTTCAGACATCACTCTCTTCTTCCACTGGTCAGGAACATACAACTTTCCACTGGGACAACGCTCAGGTTTGTCCTCCTGGAACTCTTCCAGAGCACGTCTCAAATCGGGCGAGATGGCAGAAAGAACTACTCCTTCGCCTAAGATGGTAGCAGGCTTGGTCACCACAGGAGAATCAGCAAAGAAGCTCCTAGAGAGGGCGTCTGCCTTGACATTCTTAGTTCCAGGAAGAAAAGAAACCACAAAATCAAAACGTGTAAAAAAACAAGGCCCACCTAGCCTGTCTAGGGTTTAAGCGCTTAGCCGACTCTAGGTAAATCATATTCTTGTGGTCAGTGAGGACCACGACTTGATGCTTAGCTCCCTCCAACCAATGTCTCCACTCCTCAAATGCCCATTTCATGGCCAACAGTTCCCGATTCCCCACATCATAGTTACGTTCAGATGGAGAGAACTTTCGGGAAAAGAAAGCACAGTGATTCATTTTAGATGTTACAGGATCCTTTTGGGACAAAACAGCTCCTGCACCAATCTCAGAAGCATCCACCTCTACCTGGAACGGAAGTGAGACATCAGGTTGCCGCAAAACCGGGGCGGGGGTGAATCTTCGCTTCAGCTCCTGAAAGGAAGAAACAGCCTCCGGAGACCAATTTAACACATCAGCACCCTTCTTAGTCAAATCAGTCAATGGCTTGGCAATACTAGAAAATCTTGCTATAAATTTCTGATAAAAATTAGCAAAACCCAAAAACTTCTGGAGGGCGTTCAAAGAAGTGGGCTGAACCCAATCGTAAATGGCCTGTACCTCGGCCGGGTCCATTTCAATAGTTGACGGGGACAAAATAAATCCCAAAAAAGAAATCCTCTGTACTCCAAAAAGGCATTTAGATCCTTTGACATACAGGGAATTCTCCCTCAAGATCAAGAACACAGTCCGAATATGTTCCACATGAGAATCCCAATCCTTGGAGAAGATCAAAATATCATCCAGATAGATAATCAAAAATTTATCGACAAAATCTCGGAAAATATCGTTCATGAAGCACTGGAAGACAGAAGGGGCATTAGTGAGCCCAAAAGGCATCACCAGGTACTCAAAATGTCCCTCCGGAGTATTAAACGCCATCTTCCATTCATCCCCATGCTTAATGCGAATAAGATTATACGCCCCCCTGAGGTCAAGCTTGGTAAACCAGCAAGCACCTTTAACTCTGGAGAATAGATCAGAAATCAGGGGTAACGGATACTGATATTTAACAGTAATTTTGTTGAGGGCACGATAATCAATACAAGGTCTTAATGATCCATCCTTTTTGGCTACAAAAAAAAAAAACGGCACCTAAGGGAGACGAGGATGGTCTAATATGACCCTTCTCCAACGCCTCCTTAATATAGGATCGCATAGCCTCGTGCTCGGGTACAGATAAATTGAAGAGCCGACCCTTGGGAAATTTACACCCCGGGCTCAGTTCAATTGCACAGTCATAACTCCTATGAGGAGGCAAAGACGCAGACTCATTCTCACTAAATACATCAAAAAAGTCCGCCAAATAATCAGGAACATCATGCGACTGAGGAGAGGTGGAAAACACCGGAGCCTCACTAAAGGCACACCGACAACCCCAACTCACCACAGACACAGATTTCCAATCCAAAACTGGATTATGAATTTGTAACCAGGGAAACCCCAGAACAATAGTATCATGCAGATTATGCAACACCAAAAATCGGCAATTTTCTTGATGGTCTGGGGCGACCCGCATTACCACCTGGGTCCAAAACTGAGGTTTATTTTTAGCCAAAGGAGTAGCATCAATCCCCCTCAAAGGGATAGGCGTCTGCAGAGGTGTCATCGGAAATCCACAACATTTAGCAAAATCCAAGTCCATTAGGTTTAGGGCTGCTCCCGAATCCACAAAAGCCTTGGCGGAAAATGTGGACAGGGAGCAGATCAGCGTAATAGCCAGAAGAAACTTAGGTTGAACACCACCAACAGAAAACGTGTGTGCAAAGCGTTTCTCTCATTTAGGACAGACAGAAATAATATGCGAGGCATCTCCACAGAAAAAACACAACTTATTACGCCTTCTGAACTCCTGACGCTGCTCTCTGGAAAAAACTCTATCACATTGCATAGGTTCAGACATTTGTTCAACAGGTGGCAACACCTCTCGTGCAGCTTTGCGTTCGCGCAAACGCCGATCAACCTGAATGGCTAATGACATAGAATCGTCAAGACCAGAGGGAACAGGAAATCCCACCATAGTATCTTTTACGGCTTCTGACAACCCCTTCCGAAAGAGAGCAGCCAAGGCATTATCATTCCAGGTAGTAAGTACTGCCCACTTTCGGAATTTTTGACAGTACAATTCTGCAGAATCTCGACCCTGGTTCAATGCCAGCAGGGTCTTTTCAGCCTGATCAATGGCATTAGGTTCGTCATACAACAACCCCAAGGCCTGAAAAAATGCGTTCACATTAGTCAGAATAGGATCATCTGGTTTCAAAGAAAACGCCCAATCCTGGGGATCGCCACGCAGCAAAGAGATGACAGTTTTAACCTGCTGCACGGAGCTCCCTGACGAGTTAGGCTTCAAGGCAAAAAATAATTTACAATTATTTTTGAAATTCAAAAATTTAGACCGATCCCCAAAAAATACATCAGGTGTAGGAATCTTTGGTTCAGCAGCATGTGAATGAGCAAGGTAGGCGGAAATTCCCCGCACTTCCGCAGCGAGCTGCTCCACACGATCAGACAATTGCTTTATCTCCATTGAGAGAAAAAAAAATTCCCCCTACGGCCTCAGAGATATAGAGGAAAAAAATATACACACTTTTTTTTTTTTTTTTTTTACAATTCTTTCCTGCTATTGAGTACCCTAGTATCTGCGGTATGGCGGGTGATTCTGTTATGATTGAGTCACCGTAGGAGGCAGACACAAAAATAGAAGCTACGTCCAGAAAACCAGAGAAGTTGGCAACTATCAGATTGCAGACCCCTGAACCTATCAACACAACTAGCAGTAGCCGTGGGGGGTTCCTACGGTGCCCTAGACCCCTCGATCACAGCCGGAGAGCTAAATAGCCTAAAGACAGAAAAGGAAATCTAAACTGCCCCAGAGCAGACCCCAAAGTAAAAGGCAGCCCCCAACATATAATGACGGTGAAGCAAGATGAAAAAACACTCACACAGATAGAAAGATAGGCTGAGCAAACGATGGGGCCCAAGCTAACTAATCAGAACAGGAAAGGAAGGTTGCTGTCTGCAATCTGCCAAAACCCTATCAAAGACATAAGCCAACAAGCTGATATGGAAAAAAACCCTGAAGCAGCTAGGCTTCAAAAACTAAATCAGCACTCAGGTATTTTCAGAAGACAGAGCTAAAGGAATTCAGCTCACCCCAGCAGGGAATGGCAGAAATAAAAAAAAACAAAGCAAAACAAAGACAAAGCACAAATGCAAAAAGCCGAGCAGAAAACTTAGCTTTAGAAGAGCAGGAATTCAGACTGGTCTCCAAGGATCCCACAGAGAAATCACCCGCAGGGCAGAAGGGCGTTGGCAGCCTTATATCCAGTCAGTAACTCCACTCAGTCAGTCATCATCATTAGGCTCAGGTGTTTGATAATCAGGCTCACTACCTTTCTTTACCAGAAGAGGGAGTTCCTCGGGCCTCAGTAGTGAAGGGGAAAATGAACTCACAACACCAACCTCTCTGGTTTTTCTGTGGCTTAGCTTGTTTTGCTTTTTTCTCCTCGGTGACCCATTCATAACAGAATCACCAGCCATACCGCAGATTCTAGGGTACTCAAAAGCAGGAAAGAATTGTAAAAAAAAAAAAGTGTCAGAATTTTTTTATCTATATTTTTTCCTCTTTTTATCTGGGGCCGTAGGAGGATTTTTTCCTTAATGGAGATTAAGCAATTGTCTGATCGTGTGGAGCAGCTCGCTGCTGAAGTGTAGGGAATTTCCGTCTATCTCGTTCATTCACATGCTGCTGAACCAAGGATCCCTACTCCTGATGTTTTTTTTGGGGATCGGTCTAAATTTTTGAATTTTAAGAATAATTGTAAATTATTTCTTGCCTTGAAGCCTAACTCATCAGGGAGCTCTGCGCAGCAGGTTAAAATTGTCATCTCTTTGCTGCGCGGCGATCCCCAGGATTGGGTGTTTTCTTTGACACCTGAAGATCCTATTCTGACTAATGTGGATGCATTTTTTCAAGCCTTGGGGTTGTTGTATGATGAACCTAATGCCGTTGATCAAGCTGAGAGAACCCTGTTGGCATTAAACCAGGGTCAGGATTCTGCAGAGTTATACTGTCAAAAATACCGAAAGTGGGCGGTCCTTACTACATGGAATGATAGTGCCTTGGCAGCTCTCTTTCGGAAGGGTTTGTCAGAAACCGTAAAAGATACTATGGTGGGATTTCCTGTTCCCTCTGGTCTTGACGATTCTATGTCTTTAGCCATTCAAATTGAGCGGCGTTTACGTGAACGCAAAACTACACGAGAGGCGCTGCCACCTTTTGGACAAATGTCTGAACCTATGCAATGTGATGGGGTTTTGTCTAGGCTAGGGCGCAACGTCAGGAGTTTAGAAGGCGTAATAAGCTGTGTTTTTTCTGTGGAGATGTCTCATATTATTTCTGTCTGCCCAAAACGAGAGAAACGTTTTGCACACACATTTGCTGTGGGCAGTGTACAACCTAAGTTCCTTTTGGCAATTACTCTGATCTGCTCCTTATCCACATTTTCCACTAAGGCTTTTGTGGCTTCAGGAGCAGCGTTGAATCTGATGGATTTGGACTTTGCTAAACGTTGTGGTTTTTCCGTGACGCCTCTGTGGACGCCTATTCTTTTGAGGGGTATTGATGCCACTCCTTTGGCAGAGAATAAACCTCAGTTTTGGATCCAGATGACGATGCCGGTTGCCCCAGACCACCAAGAAAATTGTAAATTTTTGGTGCTGCATAATTTGCATGATACCATTGTTCTGGGGTTTCCTTGGTTGCAAACTCATAATCCAGTTTTGGATTGGAAATCTGTCTCTGTGGTGAGTTGGGGTTGTCAGTGTGTTCTTAGGGACGCTCCTGTTTTCTCCACCTCTCCTCAGTCTCATGATATTCCTGATTATCTGGCCGATTTTTCTGATGTATTTAGTGAGAGTAAGTCTGCGTCTTTGCCTCCTCATAGGAGTTATGACTGTGCAATTGAGTTGATGCCTGGGTGTAAATTTCCCAAGGATCGGCTATTCAACTTATCACTACCCGAACATGATGCTATGCGATCCTATATTATGGAGTCGTTGGAGAAGGGTCATATTAGACCATCCTCGTCACCTTTAGGTGCTGTTTTTTTTTTTTTGTGGCCAAGAAAGATGGTTCATTAAGACCGTGTATTGATTATCGTTCCCTTAACAAGATGACGGTTAAAAATCAGTACCCGTTACCTCTGATGTCTGATTTATTCTCCAGAGTTAAGAGTGCCTGCTGGTTTACTAAGCTTGACCTCAGGGGGGCGTATAATCTTATTCGCATCAAGCACGGGGATGAATGGAAGACAGCGTTTAATACTCCGGAGGGACATTTTGAGTACCTGGTGATGCCTTTTGGGCTCACTAATGCCCCTTCTGTCTTCCAGTCCTTTATCAATGATATTTTCCGTGACTTTGTGGATAAGTTTTTGATCATCTATCTGGATGATATTTTGATCTTTTCTGGTGATTGGGATTCTCATGTGGAACACGTCCGGACTGTGTTCCGGATTTTGAGGGAGAATTCCCTGTTTGTTAAGTGATCGAAATGCCTCTTTGGTGTACAGAGGATTTAATTTTTTAGGATTTATCTTATCTCCATCGACTATTGAAATGGACCCGGCCAAGGTACAGGCCATTTATGATTGGGTTCAGCCTACTTCTTTGAAGGCCCTCCAGAAGTTATTGGGTTTTGCTAATTTCTATCGTAAATTTATAGGTAATTTTTCTGGTATTGTCAAACCACTGACTGATCTGACCAAGAAGGGCGCTGATGTGCTGAATTGGTCTCCTGAGGCTATCTCAGCATTTCAGGAGCTTAAGCAGAGATTTACTTCAGCTCCAGTTTTACGGCAACCAGATGTCTCACTTCCATTTCAGGTGGAGGTAGATGCTTCTGAGATTGGTGCAGGAGCTGTTTTGTCCCAAAAAGACCCTGTGACTTCTAAGATGAATCCCTGTGCCTTCTTTTCTCGAAAGTTCTCCCCATCTGAACGCAACTATGACGTGGGGAATCGGGAATTGTTGGACATGAAGTGGGCATTTGAGGAGTGGAGACATTGGTTGGAGGGAGCTAGACATCAAGTTGTGGTCCTCACCGATCACAAGAATTTGATTTATCTTGAGTCGGCCAAACGCTTGAATCCTAGACAGGCTAGATGGGCCTTGTTTGTCACGCGTTTTAATTTTGTGGTCGCTTCCGGGCACTAAGAATGTTAAGGCAGACGCCCTTTCTAGGAGTTTCTTTGCCGATTCTCTTAGTGTGACCGAGCCTACTACCATCCTAGGTGAGAGGGTAGTTCTTTCTGACATTTCGCCCGATTTGAGACGCGCCCTGGAGGAATTTCAGGAGGATAAACCTGAGCGTTGCCCTATGGGAAAATTGTATGTTCCTGACCAGTGGAGAAAGAGAGTGATGTCTGAAATTCATTGCTCCGCATTGGCTGGTCATCCAGGTATTTTTGGTACCAGAGATTTGGTGAGTCCGTCCTTTTGGTGGCCTGCCTTATCTCGTGACGTCAGGAATTTTGTACAATCCTGTGGTACTTGTTCTCGGTCTAAACCCTGTTCTCGTTCTAGTGGGTTGCTGATGCCCTTACCGGTGCCCAAGAGGCCATGGACCCATATCTCAATGGATTTTATTTCTGATCTTCCTGTCTCTCAGAGAATAACTGTTATCTGGGTAATTTGTGATAGATTTTCGAAGATGAGTTGGTGCCCTTGTTTTTACAACAGGTGGTTCGGTTACATGGGATTCCTGAGAACATTGTGTCCGACAGAGGAGTCCGGTTTGTTTCCAGATTCTGGTAAGCCTTTTGTTCCAATCTGGGAATTCAGTCATCCTTCTCCTCCGCGTTTCATCCCCAGACCAATGGACAGACTGAGAGAACAAACCAGACCTTGGAGTCTTATTTGAGATGTTTTATATCTGCTGATCAGGACGATTGGGTCTCATTTTTGCCCTTGGCCGAATTCGCACTGAACAATAGTGTTAGGGACGGCGGAATGCACCAAATATAAATAATAGGAGGTGCGTTCGCCGCCCGGGGTCCACCGTGCGGTAGGTGACTAGACCGCTGCCAGATGCACCAGAAGGTGCCGTAGTGCGCACGGGTTAACGTCACCCGAACGCTAGGAGCGGCTCTGTTCAGACACAGAGTCGCTTGGCAAAAATATATGCAAAGGCGCTGGCCCTGTTAACGTCACAGGAGCCGGCGTGTGGCGTCGCAGCCGCGAACACCAATAGCTGCTGGTATTGCAGCGCAGCGGCAGCTAAAGCCGCAAGCGGCAGCGCCGAGAACCGGGCACCGACGGACACTAGTGTAGGCGTGGATTGCACAATGGCATGTAGCTTGCCACAACCTGGAGCTGACTAACCCAACACACAGTCACCAATCGTATTATACAAGGGAAGGGGTTTCATAATAAGTCAGTCACCAGTCCATGCATCCATCACCATACACACACAGCATAATATGCTACACTAGCGCATGTCCGAGCCGCCATGCGGGCTTTTTATAGCCATGCGCTTACGGGACCTTCCAGTACCCTGGAAAGGACCAATCAGATCCGACGCAGGACCTGAGCATGTGACCCCTGCTCTCCAGTGAGAGGTCACTTTGCGGGCATTCCCAGTAGCACGGCATGAGGACTTAGCCTCTGGAGCAGTTCCCTGCAGAACAGGATGCGCTACCATTGCTGCACCAGAGGTGGCAGCAACATCCAGGCTGTCAGAGCAAGTCTGAGTAGCACGCCTGACTCGCCGTGATTGCTGAGCAGCACCCGGAGCGGTCGGAGGAGAATGGGAGATCACTGGATGTCTGGCTCTGGATTCCCGCTGTGCAGTGTCCGGAATCCGACGCCTAACATTACCCCCCCTCCTAAGGCCCCCTCCCCTCTGCGCTTCACTGCTCTCAAAAGCCGCGATCAGGAGCGGTGCGTGGATATTCTCCACCGGCTCCCAGGTTCGAGCCTCAGGCCCATGACCTTTACAATCCACTAAATAAATTTTTTTGCCACGGATAAACCTGCGCCCTACGATGGCACTAACCTCAAACTCGTCAGACGATAAGTCTGACGACCCGGCCGATGACTCAGAAAACCGGACCATGTGAACAGGTTTGAGGAGGGACACATGAAACACGTCCGAAATGGCTAAATGTGGAGGAAGAGCCAGGTGGTAGACCACCGAGCTAATTCGCTCAAGGACCTTGAAAGGTCCAAAATATCGCGGCGCGAACTTAGGGTACTCGACCCGTAGTTTGATGTTTCAGGTGGAGAGCCACACCATGTCGCCAGGGGAGAAGCTTGGAGCGGGTCGCCGATGCGTGTCAG
Organism: Dendrobates tinctorius; assembly: GCF_039654945.1. NCBI lineage: Eukaryota > Metazoa > Chordata > Amphibia > Anura > Dendrobatidae > Dendrobates > Dendrobates tinctorius. Next base: position 1,708,062 of record NW_027362088.1, read on the forward strand.
CCGATGCCCTCATCCTCTCCTTAGAGGCACGGATAGCATCCTGAGTGCGATCCCAGATGTCCCTGGCCTCCACTGCCCAGTCTGACACCCTGGAGTCAGTGGAGGACACTGGCATCGGGACAGGGTCGCGTGGATGTTGGCCGTAGTTTAAGAGGAAGGGCGTCTGTCCAGTGGAATCAGCCACCGGCATTGTTTAGGGCAAATTCAGCCCAAGGTAGCAAGTATGCACAGTCATCCTGCCTGGCAGAGACAAAATGCCGTAGATAGGTGACCAAGGTCTGATTGGCTCTCTCGACCAAGCCATTCGTCTCGGGATGGTAGGCGGAGGACAGATTTAGCTCGATGCTGAGTAGGCTGCAGAGCTCCCTCCAAAACCGAGACGCAAACTGGGTACCTCGGTCACTCACGATTTTGTCCGGCATGCCATGCAAACTGAATGCGTGCTTAATAAACAAAGTGGCCAGACCTCGAGCGGAAGGCAGGCGTGCAGTTTGGCAGGATCCATGGCCAGCCCCTGGGCCGAGATGATATAGCCCAGGAACGGCAAGGACTCCTGCTCAAACTGGCACTTCTCCAGCTTGGCAGAGAGGGAATTCGCCCACAGATGGTCGAAGACCCTGCAGACGTCCCTCCGGTGGGTAGTCAAATCTGGCGAAAAGATGAGTATATCATCCAGATATACCACCACCGAGGTAGAAAGCATGTCGCGGAAGACGTCGTTGACAAAATCCTGGAAGACAGCTGGCGCATTACAAAGGCCAAAAGGCATAACCAGGTATTCGTAATGGCCATCCCTGGTATTAAAAGCTGTCTTCCATTCGTCTCCTTCGCGAATGCGGATCAGGTTGTATGCCCCTCGCAGATCCAACTTAGTAAAGATCTGGGCCCCTCGCAACCTGTCAAACAACTCAGAGATCAACGGTAGAGGGTATTTGTTTTTAACCGTGATCGCATTGAGACCAATGTAGTCAATGCAGGGGCGTAACTCTCCGCTCTTCTTCTGAACGAAGAAGAACCCTGCACCAGCCGGTGACACCGACTTTCTGATAAAAATCCTCCAGACTTGGACCCAGGCAACTATAGGCCGGTGAGTCTGACTTCTATACCAGGAAAGATCTTTGAACAAATTATTAAACAACATGTATGTCAATACCTGGATAAGAATGAAGTGATTAAACAGAGTCAGCATGGGTTTGTAACTAATAAGTCATGTCAGACTAACTTAATTTCCTTCTATGATGGAATCACTGATTGGGTGGATCAAGGAAATGCTGTAGATATAGTATATCTTGACTTCAGCAAAGCATTTGACAAAGTCTCTCATACAATCCTTATTGAAAAAATGACTAAGTATGGAATGGACAAGGCAACTGTTAGGTGGATTCATAACTGGCTTAGTGATCGGACCCAAAGAGTGGTCGTAAATGGCTGCACATCCAGTTGGAAGAATATCTCAAGTGGGGTACCACAGGGCTCTGTCCTGGGCCCTGTATTGTTCAACATCTTTATCAACGATTTAGATGAAGGAATTGAGGGTAAACTGATTAAATTTGCTGATGACACAAAGCTAGGAGGGATAGCTAATACTAGAGAAGAGAGAGAAAGGATTCAAAAAGATTTAAATAAACTGGAGAAGTGGGCAGCAACTAACAGAATGGTTTTTAACAGGGAGAAATGCAAAGTACTACATCTGGGCAATAAAAATGAAAAAAGCATATATAGAATGGGAGGAATAGGGCTAAGTGACAGCACATGTGAAAAAGACTTGGGTATACTAATAGATCACAGACTGAATATGAGTCAACAGTGTGATGCAGCAGCAAAAAAGGCAAATGCAATTCTAGGATGTATTAACAGAAGCATACAGTCTAGATCACGTGAAGTCATTATTTCCCTCTACTCCTCTTTGGTCAGACCTCATCTGGAATATTGTGTCCAGTTTTGGGCACCACATTTTAAAAAAGACATCAACAAACTGGAGCAAGTTCAGAAAAGAGCGACCAGAATGGTGACCGGTCTGCAAACCCTGTCTTATGAGGAAAGGTTGCAGGAATTGGGAATGTTTAGTTTGCAAAAGAGAAGACTGAGAGGAGACTTAATAGCTGTCTACAAATATCTAAAGGGCTGTCACATTGTAGAAGGATCAACTTTATTCTCATTTGCACAAGGAAAGACTAGAAGCAATGGGATGAAGCTGAATGGGAGGAGACACAGATTAGATATTAGAAAAAACTTTTTGACAGTTAGAGTGATCAATGAGTGGAACAGGCTGCCACGAGAAGTGGTGAGTTCTCCTTCAATGGAAGTCTTCAAACAGAGGCTGGACAGACATCTGACTGGGATGATTTAGCGAATCCTGCTCTGAGCAGGGGGTGGACCAGATGGCCCAGGAGGTCCCTTCCAACTCTACGATTCTATGATTCTATGATTCTATGACTTGTGGGAACCTCTCTGGTAGCTAGAGCGTCTTTAACGTGCTCAGCCAACCCTCTCCAAAACACCGGGACTAAGGCTTTGTCCGGCCACTCTAACTCGGAAGCCAATGTCCGGAACCGGACGGCGTAATGGCTGACCGAGAGTGACCCCTGTGTTAGGGAGAGTAATTGTAAAGAGGTGTCGTGCGTGATCCGTGGTCCCAAAAAGACCTGCTTCAGGGCCGCGAGGAACTGCGCAGCACCCTGAACCACGGGATCATCACGTTCCCACAATGGCGTGGCCCACTGTAATGCTCTGCCAGACAAAAGTGACACAATAAACCCCACCTTAGCCCGCTCTGTAGGAAACCGTGCAGTCAGTAACTCAAGCTGAATTGAGCACTGACTGACGAATCCCCTACAGGTGGCGCTGTCACCCGAAAATTTGTCGGGAAGCGGGAGGCGAGAAAGTGTCGGCATGGGCAAAAGAGCGGGCGCACGTGAGACAGCCTCGGCGACTGTCTGGGCAGCAGCTAGCGCGGTATTCGCTGCTGACTTGGCGCTCTCAATAGCCGCCAACCTGCTCTCCAGCTGCCGAATATAGCGCTGCAACTGCTGCACGTCTGCCATTGCCAGCCAGACCCTGGCGCTAGTGTAATGTTAGGGACGGCGGAACGCACCAAATATAAATAATAGGAGGTGCGTTCGCCGCCCGTGGTCCACCGTGCGGTAGGTGACTAGACCGCTGCTGGACAATGGCAGATGCACCAGAAGGTGCCGTAGTGCGCACGGGTTAACGTCACCCGAACGCTAGGGGCGGCTCTGTTCAGACACAGAGTCACTTGGCAAAAATATATGCAAAGGCGCTGGCCCTGTTAACGTCACAGGAGCCGGCGTGTGGCGTCGCAGCCGCGAACACCAATAGCTGCTGGTATTGCAGCGCAGCGGCAGCTAAAGCCGCAAGCGTCGGTGCCGAGAACCGGGCACCGACGGACGCTAGTGTAGGCGTGGATCGCACAATGGCATGTAGCTTGCCACAACCTGGAGCTGACTAACCCAACACACAGTCACAATCGTATTATCCAAGGGAAGGGGTTTCATAATAAGTCAGTCACCAGTCCATGCATCCATCACCATACACACACAGCATAATATGCTACACTAGCGCATGGCCGAGCCGCCATGCGGGCTTTTTATAGCCATGCGCTTACGGGACCTTCCAGTACCCTGGAAAGGACCAATCAGATCCGACGCAGGACCTGAGCATGTGACCCCTGCTCTCCAGTGAGAGGTCACCTTGCGGGCATGCCCAGTAGCACGGCATGAGGACTTAGCCTCTGGAGCGGTTCCCTGCAGAACAGGATGCGCTACCATTGCTGCACCAGAGATGGCAGCAACAACCAGGCTGTCAGAGCAAGTCTGAGTAGCACGCCTGGTTCGCCGTGATTGCTGAGCAGCACCCGGAGCGGTCGGAGGAGAATGGGAGACCGCTGGATGTCTGGCTCTGGATTCCCGCTGTGCAGTGTCCGGAATCCGACGTCTAACAAATAGAGCTAGTTCTGCCACTTTGATGTCACCCTTTTTCTGTAATTTTGGGTTTCATCCTCGATTCTCTTCAGGGCAAGTGGAATCTTCGTCCTGCCCAGGTGTGGACACTGTGGTTGTGAGAATGCAGCAGATATGGGACCAAGTGGTGGATAAGTTGTCACTCTCTCAGGAAAAGGCCCAGCGATTTTCCAACCGGCATAGGACCATTGGTCCCCGCTTTAAAGTGGGTGATATGGTTTGGTTGTCGTCTAAGAATATTCCTATGATGGTTGCATCTCCAAAATTTAAGCCAAGATTTATTGGTCCTTATAAGATTTTGGAAATTCTTAATCCTGTTTCGTTTCGATTGGCTCTTCCAGTTACGTTCAAGATCCATAACGTATTTCACAAATCTCTGTTGAAGAGGTTTGTTGAGCCAGTGGTTCCTATGGCAGCACCTCCTGACCCTGTGTTGGTCGAAGGCAATGTGGAATATGAGGTAGAGAAAATATTGAATTCTCGTTTGGTTAGACGGAGACTCCAGTATTTGGTCAAATGGAAGGGTTATGGTCAGGAGGATAATTCTTGGGTCTCTGCCTCCGATATTCATGCCAATAGATTGGTTCGTGCTTTTCACGGGGCCCATCCTGATCGGCCTGGTGGCGTGGATGAAGGTTCGGTGACCCCTCCTCAAGGGGGGGTACTATTGTGAGTTCATTCTCGGGTTCACCAGTTGTGAGTTCCCCTTCTGGACTCCCTCTGGTGGTGACGGGAGGTGGTGCAGCTGGTTTGATCGGTGGAGATCTTCCACCTGAGAATGAGGATGACAATTGGATCGCAGGATTCTCAGATTGGATTTAAGACTGCCGACGCCCTATTCAGTTGCTGGTGATTCCTTCTGGCTTGTCAGCTCTTGGTTTTCAGCTCTGTTCCAGTCATCTAAAGCTAAGTTTTTCTGCTAATGTTCACACTTGATTTTGTTGGTCTATTCAGTTTTTTGTGTGGTCAGCCAGCCCCGGCTGGGGACTGAGCTGAATTTCCACTCTTATTTATCAGTATTTTGCCAATTGGCTTTTTATCCCTTACTAGTTCGGTCTCTTTTTGCTCTGTCTCAGAATATTTCAGAGTGCTGATATAGTGGGAGAAGTCTAGTGACTTCAGGGTTAATTTTGCTATCAGAAGTGTTGGACATTATTTTTGTAGGGTTTTTTGCAGGTTGCAGATAGTGTCTTCCCTTTCCTTTCCTGTCTAGTTAGTTGGGCCCCATTATTTGCTCAGTCTATTTTCCTGCCTGTGTTTGTGCCTTCATCTTGTTTCACCGTCAATACATGTGTGGGGGCTGTCTATTCCTTTTGGGTCTCCTCTGGGGCAGTTAGTTTTCCCTTTTCTTGCTTTAGGCTTATGTAGTCCTCCGGCCGTGACGAGGCGTCTAGGTTCATCGTAGGCACGCTCCACGGCTACTGCTAGTTGTTTGGTAAGATCAGGGATCTGCAATCTGCATAGTTACCAACCACTCTGGTTTTCTGTGGCTTAGCTTGTTTTGCTTTTTTCTCCTCGGTGACCCATTCATAGCACTGGACTAAACCCCGAGACACAAGAATAACTTCGGGACAGACGGCCAATGACTCTTGAGGAGGCCGCTCGTCTGGCCGATGAACATCATAGTGCCAGGAGGTCTCAGTTGTCAGGATCCAAGACTGTCACTAGGGGCCCTCCCATGGGTATTAAGGCCCCTAAACCACAGAAGATTGTCGGGGGACAAGCTAAAACCCCGGCTTACCATAGTCCCCCTGGGGTGCGATGCCACACCTGCCATCAGCTGGGCCACCTGCAAAGACAATGTCCCAACCGGACTCAGCGTACCCAGTGGCCAAAGGCGGGAACGGCTACCGTCAACCGGGCCGCTGTACACTACTACCCGGGCGAAGCTAACCCGGCATTGGGGGCTATGACTAATCCAGGGATGAAAGAGATGGAGTAAATGCTGCATGAAGTAGACCACGTGCAGGCAGCCCGGGCAGATAATCGACAACAGCATCGACATGCGGTGTGGGTTAATGGGAAATGTATGCAGGGACTAAGAGATTCCGGAGCAACTTTGACCCTTGTGAAGCCTCATCTCGTCCGGGACCCAGAGAAGACAGACCAGACAGAGGCTGTCTGTGTAGCGGGGGAGCCATACATCAACTGCCCACTGCCAGGATTCACCTGAACTTGGGAGTCGGTGTTGGCCTTGTTAAGGTCGGCCTGATGGAGGATTTGCCTGCGGACGTCTTGCTGGGAAATAACTTGGGGCCCATGTTGTCTGCATTCTCGATCGCCCCTCTGGCTGAGAACTATCCTGTGACCACCCAGAGACAAGCTCGAGCTGCGGAGGCGGAATCACACTTAGAGGAGGCCCAGGTAAGACACCCCAGCCCTACACGTATCCCAATAGCCAGACACATTTCTTGGGCCACCCCAGCTGAGTTTAAAAGGGAGGTACTGGAGGATCCCTCGTTACAGCGGTATCGTGGGAAGGCACAGGAGGGGAGAGGAGTACTGGAAGGGGAACAGTTTGTATGGCATCAGGGACTCCTCTACCGGGTTACAGAGCAGCGCCACACAGGGACGAGCCCCACTATAAAATGACAGCTGGTAGTTCCCAAAAAGTTTAGGCAGGAGTTACTGTGAATCTCTCATGATATACCCTTGGCCGGGCTGTTATGATTGAGTCACCATAGGAGGCAGACACAAAAATAGAAGCTACGTCCAGAAAACCAGAGAAGTTGGCAACTATCAGATTGCAGACCCCTGAACCTATCAACACAACTAGCAGTAGCCGTGGGGGGTTCCTACGATGCCCTAGACCCCTCGATCACAGCCGGAGCGTTAAATAGCCTAAAGACAGAAAAGGAAATCTAAACTGCCCCAGAGCAGACCCCAAAGTAAAAGGCAGCCCCCAACATATAATGACGGTGAAGCAAGATGAAAAAACACTCACACAGATAGAAAGATAGGCTGAGCAAACGATGGGGCACAAGCTAGCTAAACAGAACAGGAAAGGAAGGTTGCTGTCTGCAATCTGCCAAAACCCTATCAGACATAAGCCAACAAGCTGATATGAAAAAGACCCTGAAGCAGCTAGGCTTCAAAAACTAAATCAGCACTCAGGTATTTTCAGAAGACAGAGCTAAAGGAATTCAGCACACCCCAGCAGGGAATGGCAGAAATCCAGAAAAGGCTAGTTTCACACTTGCTTTTTTTTGCAGCGCGTTTTTCCCGCAAAAAAACGCATTAAAAAAACGCATACAAATGCATACAAACGCTGCGTTTTTTTCCAGCATTTTAATGCGCATGCAGGAAAAAAAACGCAGCGTTTTTGCGCGTTTGTATGCGTTTTTTGTGCGTTTGCGTTTTTTTACAGATTTTGGAAAAACCCCACAAAAAAGAAAAAACAACAATTCAACAACACACAAGACCAATGGGACTTCATTGTGGGTGTGGTATGTTAATATATATAGACCCTGTCTACAGTATTCTTCACATTTGCTTGATTCTTCTCGTGACCATGGATCTGCGCTGGAAGAGTTTTCACTTCAACTTGGATTTGGACATCGCGATGGCTCAGGCGTATGCAGTTGCTTGCCATGAACAAAGGAAGAGAGAGAGGCAGCGAAGACGGCGGCGTATGTGGATACATCCGATTGTTGAACTCCGGGAGAGCCGTGGGGCATACCACACCCTCTACAGCGAGCTACGTGCAAACCCGGAGAAATTTACTGATTATATCCGGATGTCCCACGAAAGTTTCATGGATTTGCTTGCTCGTGTCCAACAATCCATCCGGAGACAGGACACACAGCTCCGTCGTGCGATTCCTCCTGAGGAACGGCTACTGGTGACATTACGGTATGTTTTAAAAACAAAGGGGTGTGGTCTGATGTTTTTTTTTGTAAATTTAGTATTCAAAAACCTTGGGTAATTAGTTTTCGTGAATGTACTAATATTTTTTTTTATAGTTTTTAAAAATAATATACATAAATATTAATTTTACTTCTTTGTCTGTTCACAGATTCCTGGCGACTGGAGAAACCCTATCCTCACTACACTTCCAGTACCGTATTGGAATCTCTACCTTGTCTGGAATTGTTGCTGACACCTGCCGGGCTCTCTGGAATGTTCTTTGCCCAGAATTTATGCCCCTGCCCACCGCTGAAAAGTGGATGGAAATTGCTGACAAATTCTGGACAGTATGCAATTTTCCCAACTGTTTGGGAGCTGTTGATGGGAAACACATACGGATCATCAAACCCCAAAGAACGGGATCTGAGTACTATAATTACAAAAAGTACTTTTCAATAGTACTCATTGCAATTGCGGATGCCGGATGTATGTTTGTAGCAGTGGACATTGGAGCATTTGGCCGTGGTAATGACTCGCAGGCTTTTAAAAACTCAGACATGGGCCGGAGGTTGTATGGCAACCAATTTAATTTCCCTATGCCACGGCCTCTTCCTCACACCGAAGCTCCGCCACTGCCCTTTGTAATGGTTGGCGATGAGGCTTTTCAAATGTGCGGAAACTTACTGAAACCCTACTCCAGCCGGGACTTGGACCACACCAAAAAAATTTTTAATTACAGGCTGACCAGGGCCAGAAGAACTGTCGAGTGTGCTTTTGGGATTCTTGTTTCCAGATGGCGAATTCTGGGCACGGCCATTAATCTTAAACTTGAAACAGTCGATGAGGTGGTGAAGGCCTGTGTGGTTCTACATAACTTTGTGATGGCTAAAGAGCACCCGACCTTTGAACTGGACGATGATGCTCCTAACCCATTGCCTGAATTCACTCAGCACACTCTCAGGTCATCCGTTGAAGTTGGCCAAATGAGGGACAAATTTGCGGCCTACTTTATTTCTGATGTAGGACGGGTGCACTGGCAAGATGAAATGGTGTAATGTTGTTGTTTATGGTAATAAAAATCCTTATTTGATACCATTACTGAGTGCACTATATTTTTTAAACTCCAATTAATTAAAAAACTTCCCATGTATAACTGAATTTTGTTATGTTCACACACCTGGGCAGGTAAATACACATACGAGTTAAAATGCAGCATTGCTAGTCTGCGTGAAATATATTGGAATGAACAAAGCTGCAGGCCATGAATCAGGAAACCATTTTTTTTCAAGAGAAAATTGTGCAACTAGTTTAAAACAAAGTATGTGATTTTCTCAAAACACAACCCTCAAAACCCAACCCCAATGAAAGTCCATGGGGAATACAAGTCAGCATTGAGTGGATGAATGTAATCTGCTCATGTAATCTGCTCCATTACAAGTTATTACACTAGGCCTTGGAATGACTATACTAGGCCGTGGTATTTCAAATATGAGTATAGTAGGCCTTGGGGCTAGTAGTATAGTAATATGTGAAATACCACGGCCTAGTATAGTCATAACAAGGCCTACTCGATTTTGGCCAACTAGTATCTTGTTTCACAAAAAACAAACGGGTGAAACTTGACAAGTTTCAACAGTTTGAAAATAGATTCTAGTTGGTAAAACTAGAGTTATTACACTAGGCCTTGGAATGACTATACTAGGCCGTGGTATTTCAAATATGAGTACAGTAGGCCTTGGGGCTAGTAGTATAGTAATATGTGAAATACCACGGCCTAGTATAGTCATACCAAGGCCTACTGTAATAACTCGATTTTTAACAACTAGCATCTTGTTTCACAAAAAACAAACTGGTGAAACTAGAAAGAAACTTATTTTTTAGACAAGTTTCAACAGTTTGTTTTTCATGAAACCAGATTCTATTTGGTAAAACTAGAGTTATTACACTAGGCCTTGGAATGACTATACTAGTCCATGTTATTTCACATATGACTATACTAGCCCTTGGGTTGGTTTTTAACATGTATTTACCCATCAGTGTGTGTGAGCGGCGCAAACAACATTAATGAAACTTATTAATGGTGAACCACAAATGTAAATTTATTTTTTATCACAAAAAAAAACCTAAAAATTATTTTTTACGGCGTTTGGGGGCAGATGGTTTCAATTTGGGGGTGTGCAGGGAATATGCAACACTTGCAGTTGAAGACGGTGTTTGAGGGGAAGGGGCAACAAAACTTGTGGGGGAAGGTAGTCCAGTTAAGGGAATTAAACTTGGAACACTTGTAGGAGAGGAAATCTGTTCAGGTACATTAGTTGTAATGGCATGTCGCCGTAGGCTTGTGTGCCTGGACCGACTTTGGCCCAATGCCCGCCTTGATTGATTTCGCCTTGAAGTAGGGGCAAATATGGAATGTAGGTCCCCCGTCTGCTGGTATGGCAGCTGCTGCTGAGGTGGCGGCTGCTGCTGCAGAGGTGGCGGCTGCTGCTGAGGTGGCGGCTGCTGCTGAGGTGGCGGCTGCTGCTGAGGTGGCTGCTGCTGATGAGGTGGTTGCTGCTGCTGCTGAGGTGGCGGCTGCTGCTGAGGTGGCTGCTGCTGCTGAGGTGGCGGCTGCTGCTGAGGTGGCTGCTGCTGCTGAGGTGGCTGCTGCTGCTCTTCGTTGTCAGTGCTCGTCCTTGCAGGAGGACTGGTGGCGGCAGTGATGGCCCAGGTTTGCAGAGTGGTGGTGGCAGGGCTACTACATGTTGTTGTAGCGGCAGGGCTGTTCCATGTTTGCCTAGTGGTGGCTGAGCTCCACGCATGCATGGGATTGGCGGTGGTGCTCCAGACAGGAGCAGCGCTTGCCATGGTGGTGTCGGTGAAGTGACCAGCTGCACTCAGACTTGTGGTGGTGTAACGGTGGGTGTCCTGGCTTTGAATAGAGGTGTCCGTGCAGTGGTATGCAGCACAAGTCGGTAGTGAGGTGAAGCGAGTCAATGGTGGCACAGGTGGAAAGGACACCACTGACTGCTGACCGTACCGATTATGCTGCATAGCCTGCAAGAAAGCATTGTTGCAGGCCTGCAGCACATTCAGCTGTTGATCAGGACTAAGGTGTTCCGCCATGCCCTTTTCAATCTTACTAAAAAAATGGTGTGCTGGTCTGTTGAGGTCGGCCTCCAGACGGTCAAGGCGCTGTTCTACAGAATTGAAGCGGTGTTCAAAGTGGTTAAAACCACGTTCCATGAGTGCAAAACCGCTTTCAACTCTGTCGGACAGTGACTTGAGGCTGGAATTAAATGTCTCGCTCAAATGCATAAACTCGGGCAAGACATTCCTGTCCAAGGCCCTCTGCCGCTGGCGGGTAGTGCCCGCATAACCAGTGGCAGAGACCTGGGACAGGGGAACACCTGATGGCCCAGCTTCCTGGTCACCAGCTGTGTGTGTGGTTGACCTGCAAGGTGCTTCCTGGCTGTCGGATGGCTGGGACGGGTCAGAGGACGTCCGCGGAAGGACCGCTCCAGGGCCAGGTTGCAGGGTGCTGCTCCAGGTGCTGTGGAAGAAAGGAAAATCATTACTACCATGCCTTTACAAGAAGCATCAGCTGTGGATTAGAAAAACACAGATTAATAAAAATAAAAACCCAAAATGTATAATACTTACGATCTTGTGGCAAGGACCGGTCTTAGGAACTGCAACGCGTGATAGTGACGGTATCTAGTTCTGGTCCTTGACGCAGATCCACTGCGAACCTGGCCCTCAGCACGAACATCACTGTTGAAGCGGTCCTTGATCGAACGCCAACGTGTTCGGACTTTGTCCACTGTTGATAAAAAAAAACAGTGCCGTCAAGGACAACAGTCACTGCGGCACAATGTAGCAATACAATACTCAAAGCAGTCACTGTAGACCCCGATGACACTGTTGGGTTTCCTGCTAGAATACGCCTAGCACGAAACCCAACAGTGCCGTCAAGGACAACAGTCACTGCGGCACAATGTAGCAATACAATACTCAAAGCAGTCACTGTAGACCCCGATGACACTGTTGGGTTTCCTGCTAGAATACGCCTAGCACGAAACCCAACAGTGCCGTCAAGGACAACAGTCACTGCGGCACAATGTAGCAATACAATACTCAAAGCAGTCACTGTAGACCCCGATGACACTGTTGGGTTTCCTGCTAGAATACGCCTAGCACGAAACCCAACAGTGCCGTCAAGGACAACAGTCACTGCGGCACAATGTAGCAATACAATACTCAAAGCAGTCACTGTAGACCCCGATGAAACTGTTGGGTTTCCTGCTAGAATACGCCTAGCACGAAACCCAACAGTGCCGTCAAGGACAACAGTCACTGCGGCACAATACAGAGCAATACAATACTCAAAGCAGTCACTGTAGACCCCGATGAAACTGTTGGGTTTCCTGCTAGAATACGCCTAGCACGAAACCCAACAGTGCCGTCAAGGACAACAGTCACTGCGGCACAATGTAGCAATACAATACTCAAAGCAGTCACTGTAGACCCCGATGACACTGTTGGGTTTCCTGCTAGAATACGCCTAGCATGAAACCCAACAGTGCCGTCAAGGACAACAGTCACTGCGGCACAATGTAGCAATACAATACTCAAAGCAGTCACTGTAGACCCCGATGACACTGTTGGGTTTCCTGCTAGAATACGCCTAGCACGAAACCCAACAGTGCCGTCAAGGACAACAGTCACTGCGGCACAATACAGAGCAATACAATACTCAAAGCAGTCACTGTAGACCCCGATGACACTGTTGGGTTTCCTGCTAGAATACGCCTAGCACGAAACCCAACAGTGCCGTCAAGGACAACAGTCACTGCGGCACAATACAGAGCAGGGAAATACTCACTAAACGCCTTTTTGGAGGATGCTGTGGCGCTGTCCCAGCCATCCATCAACGCTGCGGCCACCTCATTCCATAGCCGCCGGGTCACCACATTGTCCTTGTACAGCCGGTCACGGCTGTCCCACAACGGCGAACGCTCCTGGACCAGGCTGATGAGCTGCTCATTATCCAGGTAGACGTCTTCATCCCGTTGTGGAACCTAGACAAAACACATTCATTAGAATAATCAAATTTAAATTGAATAAAAAGTTACAAAAAAAGAAACAAAAAAAAGAGTAAAAATAGAAGATAAAAAATAAAGAACATTACAAATCATTTGATACTTACATTCCGTATCACCACCGGGACTTGGCTTCGCTGCTCCTGCTCTTCGCCCTCACTAGTGCCGTCCGCAGATGATGATGACGATGTCTTAAGAAAGTTGAAAAAAACGTAAGAGATTTGGAGAAGCAGCAGATATACTTACCAGATGCACGAAAATAATCACCTCACGGTCTGCTTGCGCCAATTCCTGCCGCGATGGGGAATACTCGGATTCTGAAGACATACTGCATGTAAAAATAATAAAAATCATTAGTACATACATAATTTAAAAGGACAGGCATATAATGTAATATACTCACATTCTTCGCTGATATAATGGGTTCTTGGTTGACTGTCTGCTCTTCAATCTGTCAGTGTAGTAGTGGCAGAGTTTTGGCAGGCACCTCCTTTATATAGACTTTTTTTTTTGACTTTAGAAGATTCTAACTAGGATAAAAAGTGGACACCACCCAAAAAACGCAGCGCTAAAAAATCGCATACCTGCGCATGCCAGTGCGCACGTATGCGCATCCATAGGCTATAATGGCCATTTTTAGCGCAAAACGTGCGCATACGTGCGCATGCGCTTTTTTCCAGGGCCAAAAAATGCAACATGCAGCGTCTGGAAAATACCAACGCACACCCCAAAAAAACGCAGCGCATGAAAATCGCATACATGCGCTTACAAGCGCGCATGTATGCGCACCCATGTTAAATATAGGGGAAAAATCGCATGCGCACGTATGCGTTTTTTTCCAGCGCTAAAAAACGCAAATGTGAAACCAGCCAAAACAAAGCAAAACAAAGTCTAAGCACAAATGCAAAAAGACGAGCAGAAAACTTAGCTTTAGAGGAGCAGGAATTCAGACTGGTCTCCAAGGATCCCACAGAGAAATCACCCGCAGGGCAGAAGGGCGTCGGCAGCCTTATATCCAGTCAGTAACTCCACTCAGCCAGTCATCATCATCAGACTCAGGTGTTTGATAATCAGGCTCACTACCTTTCTTTACCAGAAGAGGGAGTTCCTCGGGCCTCAGTAGTGAAGGGGAAAATGAACTCACAACAGTACCTCCCCCTTGAGGAGGGGTCACCGAACCCTCAACCACGCCACCAGGGCGATCAGGGTGAGCCCGATGAAAGGCACGCACCAATCTTTTGGCATGAATATCAGAGGCAGAGACCCAGGAATTATCCTCCTGACCATAACCCTTCCACTTAACCAAATACTGGAGTCTCCGTCTAGCCAGACGGGAATCCAGTACTTTCTCTACCTCATATTCCATGTTACCTTCAACCAATACAGGGTCTGGAGGTGCCACCCCCGGAACAACAGGTTCAACAAACCTCTTCAACAAAGATTTATGGAACACATTATGGATTTTAAATGTGACAGGAAGAGCCAAACGAAAAGAGACCGGATTAATAATCTCCAAAATCTTGTAAGGTCCAATAAATCTAGGCTTAAACTTAGGAGAAGCCACCTTCATAGCAATATTTTTTGATGATAACCACACCATATCACCAACCTTAAACTGGGGACCAATGGTCCTATGTTGGTTGGAAAACCGCTGGGCCTTTTCCTGGGAGAGAGATAACTTATCCACCACTTGGTCCCAGATCTGGTGCATTCTCTCCACCACAGTGTCAACACCTGGGCAGGCAGAGGGCTCCACCTGCCCTGAAGAAAATCGAGGATGAAACCCAAAGTTACAAAAAAAAGGTGACATCAAAGTGGCAGAACTAGCTCTATTATTTAAAGCAAATTCGGCCAAGGGCAAAAATGAAACCCAATCATCCTGATCAGCAGAAATAAAACATCTCAAATATGACTCCAAGGTCTGGTTTGTTCTCTCTGTCTGCCCATTGGTCTGAGGGTGAAAAGCAGAGGAGAAGGACAACTGAATTCCCAGCTTGGAACAGAAAGTTCTCCAAAATCTAGACACAAACTGGACTCCTCTGTCAGATACAATGTTCTCAGGAATCCCGTGCAAGCGAACCACCTGTTGTAAAAACAGGGGCACCAACTCAGGAAGACGGCAACTTAGGGAGTGGTACAAGATGAACCATCTTAGAGAACCTATCACAAATCACCCAAATAACAGTCATCCTTTGAGAGACAGGCATATCAGAGATGAAATCCATTGAAATATGGGTCCATGGCCTCTTGGGGACAGGCAAAGGCATCAGCAACCCACTAGAGCGAGAACACGATTTAGACCGGGAGCACGTCCCACAGGACTGCACAAAATTCCTGACATCACGAGACAAGGAGGGCCACCAAAAAGACCGACTCACCAGATCTCTAGTACCAAAAATACCTGGATGACCAGCCAAAGCAGAGCAATGAACTTCAGACATCACTCTCTTCTTCCACTGGTCAGGAACATACAACTTTCCACTGGGACAACGCTCAGGTTTGTCCTCCTGGAACTCTTCCAGAGCACGTCTCAAATCGGGCGAGATGGCAGAAAGAACTACCCCTTTGCCTAAGATGGTAGCAGGCTTGGTCACCACAGGAGAATCAGCAAAGAAGCTCCTAGAGAGGGCGTCTGCCTTGACATTCTTAGTTCCAGGAAGAAAAGAAACCACAAAATCAAAACGTGTAAAAAACAAGGCCCGCCTAGCCTGTCTAGGGTTCAAGCGCTTAGCCGACTCTAGGTAAATCAAATTCTTGTGGTCAGTGAGGACCACGACTTGATGCTTAGCTCCCTCCAACCAATGTCTCCACTCCTCAAATGCCCATTTCATGGCCAACAGTTCCCGATTCCCCACATCATAGTTACGCTCAGATGGAGAGAACTTTCGGGAAAAGAAAGCACAGGGATTCATTTTAGATGTTACAGGATCCTTTTGGGACAAAACAGCTCCTGCACCAATCTCAGAAGCATCCACCTCTACCTGGAACGGAAGTGAGACATCAGGTTGCCGCAAAACCGGGGCGGAGGTGAATCTTCGCTTCAGCTCCTGAAAAGAAGAAACAGCCTCCGGAGACCAATTTAACACATCAGCACTCTTCTTAGTCAAATCAGTCAATGGCTTGGCAATACTAGAAAATTTTGCTATAAATTTCCGATAAAAATTAGCAAAACCCAAAAGCTTCTGGAGGGCCTTCAAAGAAGTGGGCTGAACCCAATCGTAAATGGCCTGTACCTTGGCCGGGTCCATTTCAATAGTTGACGGGGAAAAAATAAATCCCAAAAAAGAAATCCTCTGTACTCCAAAAAGGCATTTAGATCCTTTGACATACAGGGAATTCTCCCTCAAGATCCGGAACACAGTCCGAATATGTTCCACATGAGAATCCCAATCCTTGGAGAAGATCAAAATATCATCCAGATAGATAATCAAAAATTTATCGACAAAATCTCGGAAAATATCGTTCATGAAGCACTGGAAGACAGAAGGGGCATTAGTGAGCCCAAAAGGCATCACCAGGTACTCAAAATGTTCCTCCGGAGTATTAAATGCCGTCTTCCATTCATCCCCATGCTTAATGCGAAAAAGATTATACGCCCCCCTGAGGTCAAGCTTGGTAAACCAGCAAGCACCTTTAACTCTGGAGAATAGATCAGAAATCAGGGGTAACGGATACTGATATTTAACAGTACTTTTGTTGAGGGCACGATAATCAATACAAGGTCTTAATGATCCATCCTTTTTGGCTACAAAAAAAAAACTGGCACCTAAGGGTGACGAGGATGGTCTAATATGACCCTTCTCCAACGCCTCCTTAATATAGGATCGCATAGCCTCGTGCTCGGGTACAGATAAATTGAAGAGCCGACCCTTGGGAAATTTACACCCCGGGCTCAGTTCAATTGCACAGTCATAACTCCTATGAGGAGGCAGAGACGCAGACTCATTCTCACTAAATACATCATAAAAGTCCGCCAAATAATCAGGAACATCATGCGACTGAGGAGAGGTGGAAAACACCGGAGCCTCACTAAAGGCACACCGACAACCCCAACTCACCACAGACACAGATTTCCAATCCAAAACTGGATTATGAATTTGTAACCAGGGAAACCCCAGAACAATAGTATCATGCAGATTATGCAACACCAAAAATCTGCAATTTTCTTGATGGTCTGGGGTGACCCGCATTACCACCTGGGTCCAAAACTGAGGTTTATTTTTAGCCAAAGGAGTAGCACCAATCCCCCTCAAAGGGATAGGCGTCTGCAGAGGTGTCATCGGAAATCCACAACGTTTAGCAAAATCCAAGTCCATTAGGTTTAGGGCTGCTCCCGAATCCACAAAAGCCTTGGCGGAAAATGTGGACAGGGAACAGATCAGAGTAATAGCCAGAAGAAACTTAGGTTGAACACCACCAACAGAAAACGTGTGTGCAAAGCGTTTCTCTCGTTTAGGACAGACAAAAATAATATGCGAGGCATCTCCACAGAAAAAACACAACTTATTACGCCTTCTGAACTCCTGACGCTGCTCTCTGGAAAAAACTCTATCACATTGCATAGGTTCAGACATTTGTTCAACAGGTGGCAACACCTCTCGTGCAGCTTTGCGTTCGCGCAAACGCCGATCAACCTGAATGGCTAATGACATTGAATCGTCAAGACCAGAGAGAACAGTAAATCCCACCATAGTATCTTTTACGGCTTCTGACAACCCCTTCCGAAAGAGAGCAGCCAAGGCATTATCATTCCAGGTAGTAAGTACTGCCCATTTTCGGAATTTTTGACAGTACAATTCTGCAGAATCTCGACCCTGGTTCAATGCCAGCAGGGTCTTTTCAGCCTGATCAATGGCATTAGGTTCGTCATACAACAACCCCAAGGCCTGAAAAAATGCGTTCACATTAGTCAGAATAGGATCATCTGGTTTCAAAGAAAACGCCCAATCCTGGGGATCGCCACGCAGCAAAGAGATGACAATTTTAACCTGCTGCGCGGAGCTCCCTGACGAGTTAGGCTTCAAGGCAAAAAATAATTTACAATTATTTTTGAAATTCAAAAATTTAGACCGATCCCCAAAAAATACATCAGGTGTAGGAATCTTTGGTTCAGCAGCATGTGAATGAGCAAGGTAGGCGGAAATTCCCCGCACTTCCGCAGCGAGCTGCTCCACACGATCAGACAATTGCTTTATCTCCATTGAGAGAAAAAAAAAAATCCCCCTACGGCCTCAGAGATATAGAGGAAAAAAATATACACACTTTTTTTTTTTTTTTTTTATACAATTCTTTCCTGCTATTGAGTACCCTAGGATCTGTGGTATGGCGGGTGATTCTGTTATGATTGAGTCACCGTAGGAGGCAGACACAAAAATAGAAGCTACATCCAGAAAACCAGAGAAGTTGGCAACTATCAGATTGCAGACCCCTGAACCTATCAACACAACTTGCAGTAGCCGTGGGGGGTTCCTACGATGCCCTAGACCCCTCGATCACAGCCGGAGCGCTAAATAGCCTAAAGACAGAAAAGGAAATCTAAACTGCCCCAGAGCAGACCCCAAAGTAAAAGGCAGCCCCCAACATATAATGACGGTGAAGCAAGATGAAAAAACACTCACACAGATAGAAAGATAGGCTGAGCAACGATGGGGCCCAAGCTAGCTAAACAGAACAGGAAAGGAAGGTTGCTGTCTGCAATCTGCCAAAACCCTATCAAAGACATAAGCCAACAAGCTGATATGAAAAAGACCCTGAAGCAGCTAGGCTTCAAAAACTAAATCAGCACTCAGGTATTTTCAGAAGACAGAGCTAAAGGAATTCAGCACACCCCAGCAGGGAATGGCAGAAATCCAGAAAAACAAAGCAAAACAAAGTCTAAGCACAAATGCAAAAAGCCGAGCAGAAAACTTAGCTTTAGAGGAGCAGGAATTCAGACTGGTCTCCAAGGATCCCACAGAGAAATCACCCGCAGGGCAGAAGGGCGTCAGCAGCCTTATATCCAGTCAGTAACTCCACTCAGCCAGTCATCATCATCAGACTCAGGTGTTTGATAATCAGGCTCACTACCTTTCTTTACCAGAAGAGGGAGTTCCTCGGGCCTCAGTAGTGAAGGGGAAAATGAACTCACAACACCGGGCACCACGGCGTCAGTCGCACCAGGTATTGTCTGACACAAAACTTCTTTTGGCCGGGGGTAACCTATGATGTTTGTCAGTACTGCCAGACCTGTGATAGTTGCCTGCGCATTGGCAAGAGGGGAGATCACTGCAAGGCCAAATTACACATCCTTCCCATTGTGGAGGAGCCATTTAGCTGAGTAGCGGTCGATCTGATAGGGCGGTTAGCCAAACCCAGTCCATCAGGGAAAAAGTATATATTGACAGTGGTAGATTATGCCACACAGTATCCAGAGGCGGTTGCATTACCTAACATACTGGCAGAGACAGTGGCGGCTGCCCTGCTCCAGGTTTTCTCACGGGTTGGATTTCCCTGGGAGGTTATCTCAGACCAGGGTACCCAGTTTACAGCAGAGGTGACCAACCAACTGTGGAAGCTGTGCGGCCATCGAGAAGGAGTGCCTGGCGGTAGTATGGACACTGAAGAAGTTACAACCATATTTGTATGGATGACAGTTTTCCCTCCTAACGGACCTTAATCGCCTAGTGTGGCTTAATCGGGTCTCTGGAGACAACGCCAGATTGCTGCGGTGGAGTTTAGCCCTACAACCACTGGACTTCACCATCCACTACAGGCCCGGCAAACAAAATGGTAATTGTTATGATTGAGTCACCGTAGGAGGCAAAAACAGAAATGCTAGCTAAGTCCAGAAAACCAGAGAAGTTGGCAACTATCAGATTGCAGACCCCTGAACCTATCAACACAACTAGCAGTAGCCGTGGGGGGTTCCTACGATGACCTAGACCCCTCGATCACAGCCGGAGAGATACATAGGCCTAAAGAAGGAAAGGGGAAATCTAACTGCCCCAGAGCAGACCCCAAAGCAATAGGCAGCCCCCCACATATAATGACGGTGAAGCAAGATGAAAACACTTACACAGACAGAAAAACAGGCTGAGCAAAGACGGGGCCCAAAAACTACCTAGATAGGAACGGATAGGAAGGCTGCTGTCTGCAATCTGCCAAAACCCTATCAGAGACAAAAGCCAACAAGCTGATATAAAAATGGCCCTGAAGCAACTAAGCTTCAAAAACTAAATAAGCACTCAGGTACTTGCAGAAGACAGAGCTAACGGAACACTGCACACTCCAGCAGGGAGTGGCAGAATCCAAAAAGCAAGAAAAACAAAAACAAATCTTAAATGCAAAAAGGCAAAACCGAAAACTTAGCTTTAGGAGAGCAGGAATCAGACTGGTGTCCAAGAGTCCACAGAGAAATCACCCGCAGGGCAGAAAGGGCGTAGGCTGCCTTAAATCCAGTCAGTGACTCCACTCAGCCAATCGTCTTCACTAGTCCCAGGTGCCTGATAATCCGGCTCACTACCTTCCTTCACTAGAACAGGGAGTTCACCAGGCCTCAGTGATGGAGGGGAAAATGAACTCACAACAGTACCCCCCCTTGAGGAGGGGTCACCGAACCCTCAACAACGCTACCAGGGCGATCAGGGTGAGCCCGATAAAAGGCACGTACCAATCTTTTGGCATGAATATCAGAGGCAGAGACCCAAGAATTATCCTCCTGACCATAACCCTTCCACTTAACCAAATACTGGAGTCTCCGTCTAGCCAGACGGGAATCCAGAATTTTCTCTACCTCATATTCCAAGTTACCTTCAAACAATACAGGGTCCAGAGGTGCCACCTCAGGCACAACTGGCTCAACAAACCTCTTCATCAAGGACTTATGGAACACATTATGGATCTTAAATGTGACAGGAAGAGCCAAACGAAAAGAGACCGGATTAATAATCTCCAAAATCTTGTAAGGTCCAATAAATCTAGGCTTAAACTTCGGAGAAGCCACCTTCATAGCAATATTTTTTGATGATAACCACACCATATCACCAATCTTAAACTGGGGACCAATGGTCCTATGTCGATTGGAAAACCGCTGGGCCTTTTCCTGGGAGAGAGATAACTTATCCACCACTTGGTCCCAGATCTGGTGCATTCTCTCCACCACAGTGTCAACACCTGGGCAGGCAGAGGGCTCCACCTACCCTGAAGAAAATCGAGGATGAAACCCAACGTTACAGAAAAAAGGTGACATCAAAGTGGCAGAACTAGCTCTATTATTTAAAGCAAATTCGGCCAAGGGCAAAAATGAAACCCAATCATCCTGATCAGCGGAAATAAAACATCTCAAATACGACTCCAAGGTCTGGTTTGTTCTCTCTGTCTGCCCATTGGTCTGAGGGTGAAAAGCAGAGGAGAAGGACAACTGAATTCCCAACTTGGAACAGAACGTCCTCCAAAATTTAGACACAAATTGAACTCCTCTGTCAGATACAATGTTCTCAGGAATCCCGTGCAAGCAAACCACCTGTTGCAAAAACAGGGGCACCAACTCAGAGGAAGATGGCAACTTAGGGAGTGGTACAAGATGAACCATCTTAGAGAACCTATCACAAATCACCCAAATAACAGTCATTCTTTGAGAGACCGGCATATCAGAGATGAAATCCATTGAAATATAGGTCCATGGCCTCCTGGGGACCGGCAAAGGCATCAACAACCCACTAGAGCGAGAACAAGATTTAGACCGGGAGCAAGTCCCACAGGACTGCACAAAATACCTGACATCATGAGACAAGGTGGGCCACCAAAAAGAACGACTCACCAGATCTCTAGTACCAAAAATACCCGGATGACCAGCCAAAGAAGAGCAATGAACTTCAGACATCACTCTCTTCTTCCACTGGTCAGGAACATACAACTTTCCACTGGGACAACGCTCAGGTTTGTCCTCCTGGATCTCTTGCAGAGCAAGTCTTAAATCGGGCGAGATGGCAGAAAGAACTACCCCTTCGCCTAAGATGGTAGCAGGCTTGGTCACCACAGGAGAATCAGCAAAGAAACTCCTAGAGAGGGCGTCTGCCTTGACATTCTTAGTTCCAGGAAGGAAAGAGACCACAAAATCAAAACGTGTAAAAAACAAGGCCCACCTAGCCTGTCTGGGGTTCAAGCGTTTAGCCGACTCTAGGTAAATCAAATTTTTGTGGTCAGTGAGGACCACAACTTGATGTTTGGCTCCCTCCAACCAATGTCTCCACTCCTCAAATGCCCATTTCATGGCCAACAGTTCCCGATTCCCCACATCATAGTTACGTTCAGATGAAGAGAACTTTCGGGAAAAGAAAGCACAGGGATTCATTTTAGATGTTACCGGATCCTTTTGGGACAACACTGCTCCTGCACCAATCTCAGAAGCATCCACCTCTACCTGAAACGGGAGTGAGACATCAGGTTGCCGCAGAACCGGGGCAGAGGTAAATCTACGCTTCAGCTCCTGAAAGGAAGCAACCGCCTCCGGAGACCAATTCAACACATCCACACCCTTCCTGGTCAGGTCAGTCAATGGTTTGGCAATACTAGAAAATTTTGCAAAAAATTCCGATAAAAATTAGCAAAACCCAAAAACTTCTGGAGGGCCTTCAAAGAAGTGGGCTGAACCCAATCATAAATGGCCTGTACCTTGGCCGGGTCCATTTCAATAGTTGACGGAGACAAAATAAATCCCAAAAAAGAAATCCTCTGTACTCCAAAAAGGCATTTTGATCCTTTGACATACAAAGAATTCTCTCTCAAGATCCGGAACACAGTCCGAATATGTTTCACATGAGCATTCCCAATCCTTGGAGAAGATCAAAATATCGTCCAGATAGATAATCAAAAATGTATCGACAAAGTCTCGGAAAATATCGTTCATGAAGCACTGGAAGACAGAAGGGGCATTAGTGAGCCCAAAAGGCATCACCAGGTACTCAAAATGTCCCTCCGGAGTATTAAACGCCGTCTTCCATTCATCCCCCTGCTTAATGCGGATAAGATTATACGCCCCCCTGAGGTCAAGCTTGGTAAACCAGCAAGCACCTTTAACTCTGGAGAATAGATCAAAAATCAGGGGTAACGGATACTGATATTTAACAGTAATTTTATTGAGGGCACAATAATCAATACAAGGCCTTAAAGAACCAACCTTCTTGGCCACAAAAAAAAACCCGGCACCTAAGGGTGAAGAGGATGGTCTAATATGACCCTTCTCCAACGCCTCCTTAATATAGGACCGCATAGCCTCGTGCTCGGGTACAGATAAATTGAAGAGCCGACCCTTAGGAAATTTACACCCCGGGCTTAGTTCAATTGCACAGTCATAACTCCTATGAGGAGGCAAGGACGCAGACTCATTCTCACTAAATACATCATAGAAGTCCGCCAAATAGTCAGGAACCTCATGCGACTGAGGAGAGGTGGAAAAAAACGGAGCCTCACTAAAGGTACACCGGCAACCCCAACTCACCACAGACACAGACTTCCAATCCAAAACTGGATTATGAATCTGCAACCAGGGAAACCCCAGAACAACGGCATCATGCAGACCATGCAACACCAAAAATCTGCAATTTTCTTGGTGGTCTAGGGCGACCCGCATGACCAACTGGGTCCAAAACTGAGGTTTATTTTTAGCCAGAGGGGTAGCATCAATCCCCCTCAAAGGGATAGGCATCTGCAGAGGTGTCAATGGAAATCCACAACGTTTAGCAAAATCCAAGTCCATTAGGTTTAGCGCTGCTCCCGAATCCACAAAAGCCTTGGCGGAAAATGTGGACAGGGAACAGATCAGAGTAATCGCCAAAAGAAACTTAGGCTGAACTCCACCAACAGAAAACGTGTGTGCAAAGCGTTTCTCACGTTTAGGACAAACAGATATAATATGTGAGGCATCTCCACAGAAAAAACACAGCTTATTGCGCCTTCTGAATTCCTGACGTTGCGCCTTAGACAAAACTCTATCACATTGCATAGGTTCAGACGTCTGTTCAACCGGTGGCAACACCTCTCGTGTAATCCTGCATTCACGTAAACGCCGATCAACCTGAATGGCTAAAGACATAGAATCGTCCAGACCAGAGGGAACAGGAAATCCCACCATAGTATCTTTTACGGCTTCTGACAACCCCTTCCGAAAGAGAGCAGCCAAGGCATTATCATTCCAGGTAGTAAGGACCGCCCACTTTCGGAACTTTTGACAGTACAATTCTGCAGATTTTCGACCCTGGTTCAATGCTAACAGGGTCTTTTCAGCCAGATCAATAGCATTAGGTTCGTCGTACAGCAACCCCAAGGCTTGAAAAAATGCGTTCACATTAGTCAGAATAGGGTCATCTGGTTTCAAAGAAAACGCCCAATCCTGGGGATCGCCGCGCAGCAAAGAGATGACAATTTTAACCTGCTGCGCGGGGCTCCCTGACGAGTTAGGCTTCAAAGCAAAAAATAATTTACAATTATTTTTGAAACTCAAAAATTTAGATCGATCCCCAAAAAATACATCAGGTGTGGGGATCTTTGGTTCAACAGCATGTGAACGAGCAAGATAGGCGGAAATTCCTCGCACTTCAGCAGCGAGCTGCTCCACACGATCAGACACTTGCTTTATCTCCATTGAGAGAAAAAAAAAATTCCCCCTACGGCCTCAGAGATATAGAGGAAAGAATATACACACTTTTTTTTTTTTTTTTTTTAAACACAATTCTTTCCTGCTATTGAGTACCCCAGGATCTGCGGTTTGGCGGGTGATTCTGTTATGATTGAGTCACCGTAGGAGGCAAAAACAGAAATGCTAGCTAAGTCCAGAAAACCAGAGAAGTTGGCAACTATCAGATTGCAGACCCCTGAACCTATCAACACAACTAGCAGTAGCCGTGGGGGGTTCCTACGATGACCTAGACCCCTCGATCACAGCTGGAGAGATACATAGGCCTAAAGAAGGAAAGGGGAAATCTAAACTGCCCCAGAGCAGACCCCAAAGCAATAGGCAGCCCCCCACATATAATGACGGTGAAGCAAGATGAAAACACTTACACAGGCAGAAAAACAGGCTGAGCAAAGACGGGGCCCAAAAACTACCTAGATAGGAACGGATAGGAAGGCTGCTGTCTGCAATCTGCCAAAACCCTATCAGAGACAAAAGCCAACAAGCTGATATAAAAATGGCCCTGAAGCAACTAAGCTTCAAAAACTAAATCAGCACTCAGGTACTTTCAGAAGACAGAGCTCACGGAACACTGCACACTCCAGCAGGGAGTGGCTGTGACGGGAGTATTCTCCAGAGCAAGGAGGGACAACAGGCCTGGGAATAATCCAACAGATTTATTGACCAAAAAACAGGAACAACACGAAGGTAATTTGCAGAGTCCCAAAATAAGTCCACAGGAAACTGATTCGGGGGCACCTCCCGACAATCCTTGTGCCAGATCACAAAACCATAGTCCTTTAAGAGTCCCAGAAATCCACCACGATCACACAGAGGCCGAAGCTTCCTCAGACAGCCTCGTCCTTCTCTTTTAGCATCCAACTCACATCTGATCTTAAAGCAAGAATGTATTGTCAGGGCTCCTGGGATCAGTCCATCTGAAGGGGGGTAGGGGTCACACCTACTATTCAATGGTTTGGTCCATCAGAAGATTCTAGAAATGTAAGGGCTCCACTTAGTCTACAGGATGTGTATTGTAGGTTATCTTCTACTTAGGAAAACAATAGCCAAAGTTCCACTAGCTGTTGACACAAGCCTAAATTAGATTATGGTCCAGGTACATCACAAGACATTGCAAAGTATTGGGGGAAGGAGACATGGTTAATTTACAGCAAATGAATCAGAGGAAAGTTAAATGACCTATTATACAAAATACAGGACAGGGCAAGACTACAAATCATGACAATCCCTTCCCCTCCTAATTTGTGTACGTACTAGGGACCTCTACAGGTCACTGGTTAAGTACACACAGGCATGGCGTAACTTACATGTGGCTTCATGCAGCCACGAATTGGCATCGTAGCTTTCCCACATCATTGCCCAGGAGAACAGCTGCAGGCAGACCACCCATCACCCCAACCAAACATCGCCTGACCCCAAAACCAAAGTTCAGATCCACAGTGGCTGTGGGAATAGTCCTCCATTGTCCACCAGCCAGTTCAATGACAATTCCAGGTCCTCTATGGATTGCCTCAGGCCGAACCACTCGGGGATCAGCCAGCGTGAGGAAAGCTCCTGAGTCACAAAATCCAACAAGTCTTTGTCCATCTAGCACGACCTCCTGCAAGTGCTTACCTCGATGAGCTGAAGTCGTCATAGCTGCGGGTCGCACACCATAAACTCCTAGTGGTGCAACATGGGTGGGTGAGGCACTAGGCCAGTCCTCACTTAGTGGTGACACGTCTTCCTCCATGGCACTTGGCTGTACATAATTAATAATATGATTGGGTACAGGATCAATCCTCATTTGAACAGCTGGGCAGGAGGCTTGCAGATGCCCAGGCTGCCCACATCGATAGCATCTGTGCTGTGTCTCACTCCATCCAATGCGTCCTCTTGGGCGAGGAGTAAGGGAACCTGCCGGTCGGCTCCCACCTGAAGGTGCTGTAGGGGTTTGAGGACGATTCCTCCATGAGCTGGCTGGACATGAGTCCTGCAGATGCCCCGGATGCCCACAACCATAACACCTGCGCTCTGCTACTTCCTCTCCTCGTCGTATTCCAGAAAACGCAGTGGAAGCAACAGGAGGCACATTAACACAGGTATCAACACGAGGTGGTGGCTCAGAGGAACGGGGAACAATGGGGACAGAAGAACTGGGGGCCACCGGTGTTGTGGAGCTGGTAGGCCTCTCTCCATCCTCCAACAGAACTCTCCACCGAGGCTTGATGGTGAGAGCCTCATCAGCGAGAGATGCAGCTTCTTCCACTGTAGCAGGTTTCCTCTCACGCACCCATTCCCTGATCTCAGCGGGGCACTGGGCAAAAAATTGTTCTTTTAGGATAACCTGGAGACAGGTGTTCCAGGTTAAGGCCTCCTCTGCCTCCAGCCAGCGATTACATATTTGTTTGAGTCTGTGGGCATACATCTTGAAAGACACTTCCTCATTACAGGCTAAAGTACGAAACTGGGTCCTGTAAGTGTCTGGGGTCACAGCATAATGTTCTAGAACAGTCCGTTTAATCTCTGCATACTCACAGTTCCACCGAGGGTCCATAGCTCTATAGGCTGCGGCAGCTCCACCCTCTAAGAGCCCCACAAGATGTCGGACGCGCTCCCTTTCCGGGACTTCCATTAATCGACACTGATGCTCAAAGTCCAGGAAGAAGCCCTCAATGTCACCGGAAGCCTCATTAAACGGCTTGAAGTCTTTGCGGGACACTCTGGGGAGTTCCCTCATGGGGGATGCTGTGGGTACAGTCTGTCTGGAGCTTCTCGCTGCCTCCAAAGCGATCTCCCTCTCCAGCATTGCCCTCTCCTCCATCCTGCGCTGCCTCTCCTTGGCTGTGCGCATGACCTCCCTCTTATCTTCTATGGTAGCCTCTTCTCCCAGTAAGGCCATCTCCTCCTCGTACCACACAACCCACTGACTTTTTTGGGTATTTACCTCCGACTGCCGCCTTTCCTCTCTTTGCTGTGAGGATCCTTCCTCAGCATCATCTTGCAGGCGAACTGCTTCCAAAGCTTCAATCAGCTGCTCCTTGGAGAGTCCCTTGCAGCTGACTCCCAGTTCACGGGCCTTTGTTTGTAGGTTCTTTGCAGTCCAGTTCTTGTACTCTGAGGCTCTGGTTCCAGAAGTTGATGGGCCGTTGTCCTCCATTTCTTCTGCTCTGATCCCACCGCTGCCAACCAGTTTGTGACGGGAGTATTCTCCAGAGCAAGGAGGGACAACAGGCCTGGGAATAATCCAACAGATTTATTGACCAAAAAACAGGAACAACACGAAGGTAATTTGCAGAGTCCCAAAATAAGTCCACAGGAAACTGATTCGGGGGCACCTCCCGACAATCCTTGTGCCAGATCACAAAACCATAGTCCTTTAAGAGTCCCAGAAATCCACCACGATCACACAGAGGCCGAAGCTTCCTCAGACAGCCTCATCCTTCTCTTTTAGCATCCAACTCACATCTGATCTTAAAGCAAGAATGTATTGTCAGGGCTCCTGGGATCAGTCCATCTGAAGGGGGGTAGGGGTCACACCTACTATTCAATGGTTTGGTCCATCAGAAGATTCTAGAAATGTAAGGGCTCCACTTAGTCTACAGGATGTGTATTGTAGGTTATCTTCTACTTAGGAAAACAATAGCCAAAGTTCCACTAGCTGTTGACACAAGCCTAAATTAGATTATGGTCCAGGTACATCACAAGACATTGCAAAGTATTGGGGGAAGGAGACATGGTTAATTTACAGCAAATGAATCAGAGGAAAGTTAAATGACCTATTATACAAAATACAGGACAGGGCAAGACTACAAATCATGACAGTGGCAGAATCCAAAAAGCAAGAAAAACAAAAACAAATCTTAAATGCAAAAAGGCAAAACCGAAAACTTAGCTTTAGGAGAGCAGGAATCAGACTGGTGTCCAAGAGTCCACAGAGAAATCACCCGCAGGGCAGAAAGGGCGTAGGCTGCCTTAAATCCAGTCAGTGACTCCACTTAGCCAATCGTCTTCATTAGTCCCAGGTGCCTGATAATCAGGCTCACTACCTTCCTTCACTAGAACAGGGAGTTCACCAGGCCTCAGTGATGGAGGGGAAAATGAACTCACAACAGGTAATGCCGATGGACTAAGTCGACAAACGGAACTTGTACCATCCCCATAGACTTCGGTCATCGCCAAAACGATCGGTTAAGGATCAGACTGTGTATGCCAATCGCGTCGCTGAAAAGGGGGAGCCGTGTTACAGAACCCCCCCAACACCCCGAATAGGAGATGTATGCCCTTAATGTAGCAACCGACCGGCTGCGACCCCCTGGGCAGAGGTAAACGAGATATCCCACTTCTGACCTCCCCCCACCTTTGTAAATCCCACGGCTATTGTAATGTATATCTGGTGTCTTAATTGGAGCCTGTTATCTACTGGCCCGCCACATATTGTCCTGCCCTCTATGTATATATATTCTGAGACCGATGAGTAAAATGTTGTCACACTGGAAATACAAAGCCTTTCAAGCCAGCATCCTTCATTCAGAAGTGAGGAAAAGCAGAGTGGACCTCCTGAGAAACGGGGTGGTAATGTAAGCGGTATTACAGCACAGAAGACCCCGTTACACTATCTATCTATCTCTATATCTTTCTATCTATATATCTATCTGTCTATCTCTATATCTATCTATCTATTCTCTATCTCTATCTATCTCTATATCTATCTATATCTATCTCTCTATATCTATCTATCTCTATATCCATCTATATCTATCTATCTACAGTACAGACCAAAAGTTTGGACACACCTTCTCATTCTAAGTATTTTCTTTATTTTCATGACTATGAAAATTGTAGATTCACTCTGAAGGCATCAAAACTATGAATTACCACA
>NW_027362088.1:1742500-1811463 GCF_039654945.1 Dendrobates tinctorius
CCAGTACCTTGTCTCGCACCGTTACCTTGTCTGAACTTTGTCCTACCTCTGTCTCTCGGTCTCCTTGTCTGTGGCTCCTTTCCCTACTGTGTCTAGCCTTGTGTCCTCCCCATCTGCCTGTGCTCCGCACTCTTGCGGCTCTGCCTGTGCTCTGCACCCTTGCGGCTCTGCCTGTGCTCCGCACCCTTGCGGCTCTGCCTGTGCTCCGCACCCTTGCGGCTCTACCTGTGCTCCGCACCCTTGCGGCTCTACCTGTGCTCTGCACCCTTGCGGCTCTGCCTGTGCTCCTTACTCTTGCGGCTCTGCCTGTGCTCCGTACTCTTGCGGTTCTGCTTGTGCTCCGCACTCTTACGGTTCTGCTTGTGCTCCGTACCCTTGCAGCTCTGCCGGTGCTCCGCACTTCTGTGGTTCTGCTTTGTTCTGCTTCTGCTGCTGCTAAACCTCTTGCTGCTAACTGCAGCTCCTCACCGCAGCCTTGCTGTTCTTCTCCAGTGTGAACAGGTCCAAACCTTTTCCTTCATACAGTATCGGTACCTGCCCACCTGCCAGTGTCTCAGCCGTTCCCGCCTGCCAGTGTTTCAGCAGTGCCCGCCTGCCTGTGTCTCAGCCGTGCCCACCTGCCTGTGTCTCAGCCGTGCCCACCTGCAGAGTACCAGCCGCGCCTTCTGTGCTATCCTGCCTTTCTGCAAGCTGTGCTGTTGAGAGTTCATTTTTCCTTTCACCATAGAGGTCTGATGAACTCCCTCCTCTGGTGAAGGAAGGTAGTGAGGCTGGTTACCAAACACATGGGCAGCTAGATGATGACTGGGTGGCTGGAATTGAGGACTGGATATAAGGCTGCCGACGCCCTTCTTTCTGGCTGGTGATTTTCCTGCTGGATTCTTGGAGACCAGTCTGATTCCTGCATCTCAAAGCTAAGTTTTTCTGCTCTGCTTTGTACTCTTCAGTTTTGTTTTTGTTTTGCCTTGTTTTTTGGGAGTTCTGCCATCCCCGGCCGGGGGTGAGCTGAATTCCATTTTTGTCTCTGATCTGTTGATCTTTTGCTCTGTCTTCAGAATATACCTGAGTGCTGATATAGTCTTTTGAAGCCTAGCGACTTCAGGGCCTGTTTTTCCTATCAGTCGGTTGGATCATTTTGATAGGGTTTTTGCGGATGGCAGACAGCAGCTTTCCTATCCTGTCCTATGTAGTTAGCTTGGGCCCCATCATTTGCTCAACCTATCTTTCTATCTGTGTTAGTGTTTTCATCTTGCTTCACCGTCATTATATGTTGGGGGCTGCCTATTGCTTTGGGGTCTGCTCTGGGGCAGTTTAGTTTTTCCCCTTTCTGTCTTTAGGCTATGTAGTTCTCCGGCTGTGATCGAGGGGTCTAGGGCACCGTGGGAACCCCCCACGGCTACTGCTAGTTGTTGTGGATAGGTTCAGGGGTCTGCAATCCGATAGCTGCCAACCTCTCTGGTTTTTCTGGACTTAGCTGGTATTTTGTTTTTTCCTCCTTCGGTGACTCATCATAACAGAATAACCAGCCATACCGCAGATCCTAGAGTACTCAATAGCAGGAGAGAATTGTAAGGAAGAAAAAAAAAAAAGTGTCAGAATTTTTTTTTTTTTTTGTGTGCATATTTTTTCTTCTATATCTCTGAGGCCGTAGGGGGAATTTTTCTCTCAATGGAGATGAAGCAATTGTCTGATCATGTGGAGCTGCTCGCTGCTGAAGTGTGGGGAATTTCCGCCTATCTTGCTCATTCACATGCTGCTGAACCAAAGATTCCTACTCCTGATGTATTTTTGGGGGATCGGTCTAAATTCTTGAATTTAAAGAATAATTGTAAATTATTTTTTGCCTTGAAGCCTAACTCGTCGGGGAACTCCGCGCAGCAGGTTAAAATTGTCATCTCTTTGCTTCGCGGCGATCCCCAGGATTGGGCGTTTTCTTTGAAACCTGATGATCCTATTCTGAATAATGTGAATGCATTTTTTCAAGCCTTGGGGTTGTTGTATGATGAACCTAATGCTATTGATCAGGCTGAAAAGACCCTGTTGGCATTAAGCCAGGGTCGGGATTTGGCAGAGTTGTACTGTCAAAAATTCCGAAAGTGGGCGGTCCTTACTACCTGGAATGATAATGCCTTGGCAGCCCTCTTTCGGAAGGGTTTGTCAGAAACTGTAAAAGATACTGTGGTGGGATTTCCTGTTCCCTCTGGTCTTGACGAATCTATGTCATTAGCCATTCAGGTGGATCGGCGTTTACGTGAACGCAAAACTACACGAGAGATGTTGCCACCTGTTGAACAAGTGTCTGAACCTATGCAATGTGATAGAGTTTTGTCTAGGGCGCAACGTCAGGAGTTCAGAAGGCGTAATAAGTTGTGTTTTTTCTGTGGAGATGCCTCGCATATTATTTCTGTCTGCCCTAAATGAGAGAAACGTTGTGCACACACGTTTTCTGTGGGTGGTGTTCAACCCAAGTTTCTTCTGGCAATTACTCTGATCTGCTCCCTGTCCACATTTTCCGCCAAGGCTTTTGTGGATTCAGGAGCAGCTCTTAACCTGATGGACTTGGATTTTGCTCAACGTTGTGGATTTCCTATGACACCTCTGCGGACGCCTATCCCTTTGAGGGGTATTGATGCTACTCCTTTGGCGAAGAATAAACCTCAGTTTTGGACCCAGGTGGTAATGCGGGTCACCCCAGACCATCAAGAAAATTGCAGATTTTTGGTGTTGCATAATTTGCATGATACCATTGTTCTGGGGTTTCCCTGGTTGCAAATTCATAATCCAGTTCTGGATTGGAAATCTTTGTCTGTGGTGAGTTGGGGTTGTCGGTGTGCCCTTAGTGATGCTCCTGTTTTCTCCACCTCTCCCCAGTCGCAAGATGTTCCTGACTATTTGGCTGACTTTTATGATGTATTTAGTGAGAATGAGTCTGCATCTTTGCCTCCTCATAGGAGTTATGACTGTGCAATTGAGCTGAACCCGGGGTGTAAATTCCCCAAGGGTCGGCTTTTTAATTTATCTGTACCCGAGCTCGAGCCTATGCGATCCTATATTAAGGAGGCATTGGAGAAGGGTCATATTAGACCATCCTCTTCACCCTTAGGTGCTGTTTTTCTTTTCGTGGCTAAAAAGGATGGTTCATTAAGACCTTGTATTGACTATCGTGCCCTCAACAAAATTACTGTTAAATATCAGTATCCGTTACCCCTGATTTCTGATCTATTCTCCAGAGTTAACGGTGCTTGCTGGTTTACCAAGCTTGACCTCAGGGGGGCGTATAATCTTATTCGCATTAAGCATGGGGATGAATGGAAGACGGCGTTTAATACTCCGGAGGGACATTTTGAGTACCTGGTGATGCCTTTTGGGCTCACTAATGCCCCTTCTGTCATCCAGTGCTTCATGAACGATATTTTCCGAGACTTTGTGGATACATTTTTGATCTATCTGGATGATATTTTGATCTTCTCCAAGAATTGGGACTCTCATGTGGAACATGAAACCAGGGGAAGAGTCTTGAGGAGATCATTTGCATATTCCCAGTGCCTTCTGGGATAAGTGAAGAGTCTCCGCGAGCTCAACGATCACTGGGTTTTGGCCGTTGCAGCTGAAAAGAGGAAATCGGAAAACCAGGGGAAGAGTCTTGAGGAGATCATTTGCATATTCCCAGTGCCTTCTGGGATAAGTGAAGAGTCTCCGCGAGCTCAACGATCACTGGGTTTTGGCCGTTGCAGCTGAAAAGAGGAAATCGGAAAACCAGGGGAAGAGTCTTGAGGAGATCATTTGCATATTCCCAGTGCCTTCTGGGATAAGTGAAGAGTCTCCGCGAGCTCAACGATCACTGGGTTTTGGCCGTTGCAGCTGAAAAGAGGAAATCGGAAAACCAGGGGAAGAGTCTTGAGGAGATCATTTGCATATTCCCAGTGCCTTCTGGGATAAGTGAAGAGTCTCCGCGAGCTCAACGATCACTGGGTTTTGGCCGTTGCAGCTGAAAAGAGGAAATCGGAAAACCAGGGGAAGAGTCTTGAGGAGATCATTTGCATATTCCCAGTGCCTTCTGGGATAAGTGAAGAGTCTCCGCGAGCTCAACGATCACTGGGTTTTGGCCGTTGCAGCTGAAAAGAGGAAATCGGAAAACCAGGGGAAGAGTCTTGAGGAGATCATTTGCATATTCCCAGTGCCTTCTGGGATAAGTGAAGAGTCTCCGCGAGCTCAACGATCACTGGGTTTTGGCCGTTGCAGCTGAAAAGAGGAAATCGGAAAACCAGGGGAAGAGTCTTGAGGAGATCATTTGCATATTCCCAGTGCCTTCTGGGATAAGTGAAGAGTCTCCGCGAGCTCAACGATCACTGGGTTTTGGCCGTTGCAGCTGAAAAGAGGAAATCGGAAAACCAGGGGAAGAGTCTTGAGGAGATCATTTGCATATTCCCAGTGCCTTCTGGGATAAGTGAAGAGTCTCCGCGAGCTCAACGATCACTGGGTTTTGTCCGTTGCAGCTGAAAAGAGGAAATCGGAAAACCAGGGGAAGAGTCTTGAGATCATTTGCATATTCCCAGTGCCTTCTGGGATAAGTGAAGAGTCTCCGCGAGCTCAACGATCACTGGGTTTTGGCCGTTGCAGCTGAAAAGAGGAAATCGGAAAACCAGGGGAAGAGTCTTGAGGAGATCATTTGCATATTCCCAGTGCCATCTGGGATAAGTGAAGAGTCTCCGCGAGCTCAACGATCACTGGGTTTTGGCCGTTGCAGCTGAAAAGAGGAAATCGGAAAACCAGGGGAAGAGTCTTGAGGAGATCATTTGCATATTCCCAGTGCCATCTGGGATAAGTGAAGAGTCTCCGCGAGCTCAACGATCACTGGGTTTTGGCCGTTGCAGCTGAAAAGAGGAAATCGGAAAACCAGGGGAAGAGTCTTGAGGAGATCATTTGCATATTCCCAGTGCCTTCTGGGATAAGTGAAGAGTCTCCGCGAGCTCAACGATCACTGGGTTTTGGCCGTTGCAGCTGAAAAGAGGAAATCGGAAAACCAGGGGAAGAGTCTTGAGGAGATCATTTGCATATTCCCAGTGCCTTCTGGGATAAGTGAAGAGTCTCCGCGAGCTCAACGATCACTGGGTTTTGGCCGTTGCAGCTGAAAAGAGGAAATCGGAAAACCAGGGGAAGAGTCTTGAGGAGATCATTTGCATATTCCCAGTGCCTTCTGGGATAAGTGAAGAGTCTCCGCGAGCTCAACGATCACTGGGTTTTGGCCGTTGCAGCTGAAAAGAGGAAATCGGAAAACCAGGGGAAGAGTCTTGAGGAGATCATTTGCATATTCCCAGTGCCTTCTGGGATAAGTGAAGAGTCTCCGCGAGCTCAACGATCACTGGGTTTTGGCCGTTGCAGCTGAAAAGAGGAAATCGGAAAACCAGGGGAAGAGTCTTGAGGAGATCATTTGCATATTCCCAGTGCCTTCTGGGATAAGTGAAGAGTCTCCGCGAGCTCAACGATCACTGGGTTTTGGCCGTTGCAGCTGAAAAGAGGAAATCGGAAAACCAGGGGAAGAGTCTTGAGGAGGTCATTTGCATATTCCCAGTGCCTTCTGGGATAAGTGAAGAGTCTCCGCGAGCTCAACGATCACTGGGTTTTGGCCGTTGCAGCTGAAAAGAGGAAATTGGAAAAACCGTGCGCCTATCGGCGCGCGAATTTGGGCTCATCTTTCATCGTTTTTAAGAAATCTCAAGATGGAAGAGGCCAGGAGCCATTTGGTGAGCTGCATTTCTTGCTACATGTTCACAGACTTACCAGTGGAAAAGCCAAACTTCACATGCCACAAATGCAAGCTTGTGTCCCTGTTGGAGGAAAAGTTGCAAAATCTCGAAGAGAGGTTTGCTACGTTGAAGATCATTAAGGAAGGTGAAGAGTTCTTGGACAGAGCAGAATTATCTCTTCATGTTACAGAAAGAGAAGAAATTCGAAGTGCACCTGAAGAAACAGAGGAATGGAGACATGTGACCCAGAGAAGCAGGAGGGTCAGGAGGCAGTCAGCACCCATACTGCTCAGAAACCAGTACCAGGCTCTCACGCAGGAAAACAATGAAGAAATACATCAGGATAAGACTTTGCCAACAAGCAGCAACCTTGTACGCCTTCAGAGTCCTCCTGGATGGAGAAAGAAAAATGTTGTGAAGAAGAAACGGAGAGTGGTGGTCATGGGGGATTCCCTGCTGAGAGGAACAGAGGCCGCTATCTGCAGACCGGATATAACTACAAGAGAAATGTGCTGTCTTCCAGGTGCAAAAATTAAAGATGTGTCTGACAGGATATCAGGACTCTTCAGACCTACAGATGACTACCCATTCCTGCTACTACATGTGGGGACAAATGACACTGCAAGAAACGACCTGGAAACCATCTGCAGAGACTTTGAAGACTTAGGCAAGAAAGTGAAAGAACTGGGAGCGCAGGTGGTCTTCTCTTCCATCCTCCCAGTGGATGGCCATGGAACAAGGAGGTGGAATAAGATTCTGCAGGTGAACAACTGGCTACGTCGATGGTGCCGTCAGCAACGATTTGGATTTCTGGATCACGGAGTGAACTACTTATACGATGGACTACTTGCTAGAGATGGGGTGCACCTTACGAAGACTGGTAAGCATGTATTTGGAAGTCGCCTTGCTACACTTGTAAGGAGAGCTTTAAACTAGAACAACATGGGAAGGGAAGCAAAAGACCAGAAAAAGCCATACACCTGACAAATGCTATTGAGAACTCTGCTATTAGAAGTGGAAAGGAAGAACAAAGACGAAAGAATCTAATTTATAAAAATATTGGAGAAAGAGAAACCAATCACAAACTAAAATGTTTCTATACTAATGCACAAAGCATGGGCAACAAACAAGGAGAATTGGAACTACTAACACAGGAAAAGAAATATGATGTCATTGGAATCACTGAAACTTGGTGGGACAATACACATGATTGGAATACAAGACTAGAAGGATACAACTTATTTGCAAGAAACAGACTTGATAAACGAGGAGGGGGTGTCGCATTGTATGTTAGAAACGCGTATATCTGCACAGAGATTGAAGCTTCAGAGACTGGGAGTTCTGTGGAAACTGTTTGGGTAAGAATACAAGGACAGAACAATGGAAAGGACACCATTGTAGGCATTTACTACAGGCCGCCTGTGCAAGCTGAAGCTATGGATGAACTCTTTATGCATCAAATGGCCAAGTTCTCCAAAAAATATGACATAGTTGTCATGGGAGATTTCAACTATCCAGACATTTGTTGGGAATCTCTCTCAGGCAAAACTAACAGGTCAAGGAAATTCTTATCCTCTCTTGCTGACAACTTTATCTTCCAAAAGGTAAGGGAGAAAACAAGGGGAACTGCTACCTTGGATCTAATCCTTATAAACAGGGAGGAAATGGTTGAGGAGGTAAAAGTGGCTGGGACCCTAGGAGGTAGCGACCATGCTATTTTAGAATTTGGATAACTAGAGGCGGAAGACCTGTGAAGACTCAGACGTCAAGGTTAGATTTCAGAAAGGCAGATTTTAAGGGATTCAGAAAGAGAATTGGAGGGATCCAATGGCTGGATATCCTTAAAGACAAAAATGTCCAGGAAGGATGGGAAATCTTGAAAAATGAAATTCTCAAAGCACAGTTGTTAACAATTCCGAAAAGAGGGAAGAATAGGAAGCAGTTAAGGAAACCAGGATGGATGAACACAGAACTTAAGCACATGCTAAAAAGGAAGAAAAAAATGTTTATAAAATGGAAAGAGGGAGGCATATCTAAAGAAGAATATAATGCTGTCTGCAGAACCTGCAGGGCACAAATCAGATTAGCTAAAGCTGAAAATGAATTGAGGCTTGCAAGAGATGTCAAAAGCAATAATAAAGGATTTTGGGGATATGTCAAAAGTAAAAGAAAAGTCAAAGATGCTATAGGATTTTTACAGGATGAAAATGATGAAATGGTAAGACAGGATGTTGAGAAGGCTGAACTTTTAAATTCCTATTTTGCATCTGTTTTCTCTCAGAAAGGAAATGTAACATCAACTGTTATTCACTGTCCTATTAAGGGAATAGAAGAATCCAGGATATCTATAAACAGAAAGATAGTGAGGAAACACTTAGCTAGCCTAAATGAATTCAAGTCTCCAGGTCCAGATGAATTACACCCCAGAGTACTGAAGGAGATAGCAGAAGAAATTTTTGAACCCCTCTCTATAATCTTTGAAAATTCTTGGAGAACAGGAGAAGTGCCAGAAGACTGGAGAAGAGCAAATGTTGTTCCTATCTTCAAAAAGGGGAAGAAGGTGGACCCAGGTAACTATAGGCCGGTGAGTCTGACTTCTATTCCAGGAAAGATCTTTGAACAAATTATTAAACAACATGTATGTCAATACCTGGATAAGAATGAAGTGATTAAACAGAGTCAGCATGGGTTTGTAACTAATAAGTCATGTCAGACTAACTTAATTTCCTTCTATGACGGTATCACTGATTGGGTGGATCAAGGAAATGCTGTAGATATAGTATATCTTGACTTCAGCAAAGCATTTGACAAAGTCTCTCATACAATCCTTATTGAAAAAATGATTAAGTATGGAATGGACAAGGCAACTGTTAGGTGGATTCATAACTGGCTTAGTGATCGGACCCAAAGAGTGGTCGTAAATGGCTGCACATCCAGTTGGAAGAATGTCTCAAGTGGGGTACCACAGGGCTCTGTCCTGGGCCCTGTATTGTTCAACATCTTTATCAACGATTTAGATGAAGGCATTGAGGGTAAACTGATTAAATTTGCTGATGACACAAAGCTAGGAGGGATAGCTAATACTAGAGAAGAGAGAGAGAGGATTCAAAAAGATTTAAATAAACTGGAGAAGTGGGCAGCAACAAACAGAATGGTTTTTAACAGGGAGAAATGCAAAGTACTACATCTGGGCAATAAAAATGGAAAAAGCATATATAGAATGGGAGGAATAGGGCTAAGTGACAGCACATGTGAAAAAGACTTGGGTATACTAATAGATCACAGACTGAATATGAGTCAACAGTGTGATGCAGCAGCAAAAAAGGCAAATGCAATTCTAGGATGTATTAACAGAAGCATACAGTCTAGATCACGTGAAGTCATTATTTCCCTCTACTCCTCTTTGGTCAGACCTCATCTGGAATATTGTGTCCAGTTTTGGGCACCACATTTTAAAAAAGACATCAACAAACTGGAGCAAGTTCAGAAAAGAGCGACCAGAATGGTGACCGGTCTGCAAACCCTGTCTTATGAGGAAAGGTTGCAGGATTTGGGAATGTTTAGTTTGCAAAAGAGAAGACTGAGAGGAGACTTAATAGCTGTCTACAAATATCTAAAGGGCTGTCACATTGTAGAAGGATCAACTTTATTCTCATTTGCACAAGGAAAGACTAGAAGCAATGGGATGAAACTGAATGGGAGGAGACACAGATTAGATATTAGAAAAAACTTTTTGACAGTTAGAGTGATCAATGAGTGGAACAGGCTGCCACGAGAAGTGGTGAGTTCTCCTTCAATGGAAGTCTTCAAACAGAGGCTGGACAGACATCTGACTGGGATGATTTAGCGAATCCTGCTTTGAGCAGGGGGTTGGACCAGATGGCCCAGGAGGTCCCTTCCAACTCTACGATTCTATGATTCTATGATTCTATGACTGTGTTCCGGATTTTGAGGGAGAATTCCCTGTATGTCAAGGGATCGAAATGCCTTTTTGGGGTACAGAGGATTTCATTTTTGGGATTTATTTTGTCTCCGTCAACTATTGAAATGGACCCGGCCAAGGTACAGGCCATTTATGATTGGGTTCAGCCCACTTCTTTGAAGGCCCTCCAGAAGTTTTTGGGTTTTGCTAATTTTTATCGGAAATTTATAGCTAATTTTTCTGTTATTGCCAAGCCATTGACTGATCTGACTAAGAAGGGTGCTGATGTGCTGAATTGGTCTCCGGAGGCTGTTTCTTCCTTTCAGGAGCTGAAGCGAAGATTCACTTCTGCTCCGGTTTTGCGGCAACCTGATGTTTCACTCCCGTTTCAGGTGGAGGTGGACGCTTCTGAGATTGGTGCAGGAGCAGTGTTGTCCCAAAAAGATCCTGTGACATCTAAAATGAATCCTTGTGCTTTCTTTTCCCGAAAGTTCTCCCCATCCGAACGTAACTATGATGTGGGGAATCGGGAACTGTTGGCCATGAAATGGGCATTTGAGGAGTGGAGACATTGGTTGGAGGGAGCCAAACACCAAGTCGTGGTCCTTACTGACCACAAGAATTTGATTTACCTGGAGTCGGCCAAGCGCTTGAATCCTAGACAGGCTAGGTGGGCCTTGTTTTTCACACGTTTTGATTTTGTGGTCTCTTTTCTTCCGGGCACTAAGAATGTCAAGGCAGACGCCCTCTCTAGGAGTTTCCTTGCTGATTCTCCTGTTGTAACTAAGCCTGCTACCATCTTAGGCGAGGGGGTAGTTCTTTCTGCCATCTCGCCCAATTTGACACGTGCTCTGGAAGAGTTTCAGGAGGACAAACCTGAGCGTTGTCCCAGTGGAAAGTTGTATGTTGCTGACCAGTGGAGGAAGAGAGTGATGTCTGAAGTTCATTGCTCTGCATTGGCTGGTCATCCAGGTATTTTTGGTACTAGAGATCTGGTGAGTCAGTCTTTTTGGTGGCCCGCCTTGTCTCATGATGTCAGGAATTTTGTGCAGTCCTGTGGGACTTGCTCCCGGTCTAAACCTTGTTCTCGCTCTAGTGGCTTGTTGATGCCTTTGCCGGTGCCCAGGAGGCCATGGACCCATATTTCAATGGATTTTATCTCTGATATGCCTGTCTCTCAGAGAATGACTGTTATTTGGGTGATTTGTGATAGATTCTCTAAGATGGTCCATCTGGTACCACTCCCTAAGTTGCCATCTTCCTCTGAGTTGGTGCCCTTGTTTTTGCAACAGGTGGTTCACTTGCACGGGATTCCTGAGAACATTGTATCTGACAGAGGAGTTCAGTTTGTGTCTAGATTTTGGAGAACTTTCTGTTCCAAGCTGGGAATTCAGTTGTCCTTCTCCTCTGTGTTTCACCCTCAGACCAATGGGCAGACGGAGAGAACAAACCAGACTTTGGAGTCGTATTTGAGATGTTTTATTTCTGCCGATCAGGATGATTGGGTTTCATTTTTGCCCTTGGCCGAATTTGCTTTAAATAATAGAGCTAGTTCTGCCACTTTGATGTCACCTTTTTTTCGTAACTTTGGTTTTCATCCTCGATTTTCTTCAGGGCAGGTGGAGTCTTCTGCCTGCCCAGGTGTTGACACTGTGGTGGAGAGAATGCACCAGATCTGGGACCAAGTAGTGGATAAGTTGTCTCTCTCCCAGGAAAAGGCCCAGCGGTTTTCCAACCGGCGTAGGACCATTGGTCGTTTAAGGTGGGTGATATGGTTTGGTTGTCATCAAAAAATATCGCTATGAAGGTGGCTTCTCCTAAGTTTAAGCCTAGATTTATTGGACCTTACAAGATTTTGGAGATTATTAATCCGGTCTCTTTTCGGTTGGCTCTTCCTGTCACATTTAAAATTCATAAAGTGTTTCATAAGTCCTTGTTGAGAGGTTTGTTGAACCAGTAGTTCCTGTGGTGGCACCTCCAGACCCTGTATTGGTTGAAGGTAACATGGAATATGAGGTAGAGAAAGTACTGGATTCCCGTCTGGCTAGACGGAGACTCCAGTATTTGGTTAAGTGGAAGGGTTATGGTCAGGAGGATAATTCCTGGGTCTCTGCCTCTGATATTCATGCTGAAAGATTGGTGCGTGCCTTTCATCGGGCTCACCCGGATCGCCCTGGAGGCATGGATGAGGGTTCGGTGACCCCTCCTCAAGGGGGAGGTACTGTTGTGAGTTCATTTTTCCCTTCACCATTGAGGTCTGATGAACTCCCTCCTCTGGTGAAGGAAGGTAGTGAGGCTGATTACCAAACACATGGGCAGCTAGATGATGACTGGGTGGCTGGAATTGAGGACTGGATATAAGGCTGCCGACGCCCTTCTTCCTGGCTGGTGATTTTCCTGCTGGATTCTTGGAGACCAGTCTGATTCCTGCATCTCAAAGCTAAGTTTTTCTGCTCTGCTTTGTACTCTTCAGTTTTGTTTTTGTTTTGCCTTGTTTTTTGGGAGTTCTGCCATCCCCGGCCGGGGGTGAGCTGAATTCCATTTTTGTCTCTGATCTGTTGATCTTTTGCTCTGTCTTCAGAATATTCCTGAGTGCTGATATAGTCTTTTGAAGCCTAGCGACTTCAGGGCCTGTTTTTCCTATCAGTCGGTTGGCTCATTTTGATAGGGTTTTTGCGGATGGCAGACAGCAGCTTTCCTATCCTGTCCTATGTAGCTAGCTTGGGCCCCATCATTTGCTCAACCTATCTTTCTATCTGTGTTAGTGTTTTCATCTTGCTTCACCGTCATTATATGTTGGGGGCTGCCTATTGCTTTGGGGTCTGCTCTGGGGCAGTTTAGTTTTTCCCCTTTCTGTCTTTAGGCTATGTAGTTCTCCGGCTGTGATCGAGGGGTCTAGGGCACCGTAGGAACCCCCCACGGCTACTGCTAGTTGTTGTGGATAGGTTCAGGGGTCTGCAATCCGATAGCTGCCAACTTCTCTGGTTTTTCTGGACTTAGCTGGTATTTTGTTTTTTCCTCCTTCGGTGACTCATCATAACACCATGCCTATCGCCCTCACCTGACCTAGCATCCTGTTCCCCAGTGGGATCAGCAGCCACAGCCAGACACCCCCCTGGAGTGGCACCTGGCAGCTGCCTGCCGCACAAGCCTGACCTCACCATCAGAGGCTCCAGCGAAGACCGAGGTAGCTGTCCTAGTCACGTCCCTTCCAGGGTAGTCTGGTTTGTGGCACAGTGGGGCCTCAACTCCCTCGCTCGCACCAACCTGCCAAGGCGCCAACGTGACAA
This sequence comes from Dendrobates tinctorius, assembly GCF_039654945.1. NCBI lineage: Eukaryota > Metazoa > Chordata > Amphibia > Anura > Dendrobatidae > Dendrobates > Dendrobates tinctorius. The sequence goes on from NW_027362088.1 coordinate 1,755,460, forward strand.
TGTGATGTTACATGAGGGAGTGTTTGCATTACACATGTGATATTGAGAGGGGGAGTGTCTGTATTATACATGTGATATTACACGGGGGGAGTGTCTATACCACAGGTGTCATATTACACAGAGGAGTGTCTGTATTACACATCTGATATTACACGGGGGAGTGTTATGAATGGGTCACCGAGGCGAAAAAGGCAAAACAAGCTAAGCCACAGAAAACCAGAGTGGTTGGTAACTATGCAGATTGCAGATCCCTAATCTTACCAAACACCTAGCAGTAGCCGTGGAGCGTGCCTACGATGTTCCTAGACGCCTCGTCACAGCCGAAGGACTACATAAGCCTAAAGTAAGAAAAGGGAAAACTAACTGCCCCAGAGCAGACCCCAAAGGAATAGATAGCCCCCACACATGTATTGACAGTAAAACAAGATGAAAACACAAACAAAGGCAGAAAAATAGGCTGAGCAAATGATGGGGCCCAAACTAACTAGACAGGAAAGACACTGTCTGCAACCTGCAAAAAACCCTACAAAAATAATGTCCAACACTTCTGATAGCAAAATTAACCCTGAAGTCACTAGACTTCTCCCACTATATCAGCACTCTGAAATATTCTGAGACAGAGCAAAAAGAGACCGAACTAGTAAGGGACAAAAAGCCAATTGGCAAAATACTGATAAATAAGAGTGGAAATTCAGCTCAGCCCCCAGCTGGGGCTGGCAGACCACACAAAAAACTGAATAGACCAACAAAATCAAGTGTGAACATTAGCAGAAAAACTTAGCTTTAGATGACTGGAACAGAGCTGAAAACCAAGAGCTGACAAGCCAGAAGGAATCACCAGCAACTGAATAGGGCGTCGGCGGTCATATCCAATCTGAGACTCCTGACATCCAATCGTCATCCTCATTCTCAGGTGGCAGATCTCCACCGATCAAACCAGCCGCACCACCTCCCGACACCACCAAAGGGAGTCCAGAAGGGGAACCAGAGAATGAACTCACAACAGGGGAGTATGTGTATTACATTTTTGATATTACATGAGGGTTGTGTCTGTATTACACGTGTGATATTACACGGGGGAGTTGCTGTATTACATGTGTGATATTACACAGGGGAGTGTGTTTTACATGTGTGATATTACACGGGGTGTTGTGAGTTCATTCTCCCCTCCGTCGCTGAGGCCTGGTGAACTCCCTATTCTGGTGAAGGAAGGTAGTGAGCCTGATTGTCGGGCACCTGGGATTGATGAAGACGATTGGCTGAGTGGAGTCACTGACTGGATTTAAGGCAACCTACGCCCTTTCTGCCCTGCGGGTGATTTCACTGTGGACTCTTGGACACCAGTCTGATTCCTGCTCTCCTAAAGCTAAGTTTTCTGTTTTGCCTTTTTGCATTTAAGATTTGTTTTTGTTTTTTTTGCTTTTTGGATTCTGCCACTCCCTGCTGGAGTGTGCAGTGTTCCGTTAGCTCTGTCTTCTGAAAGTACCTGAGTGCTGATTTAGTTTTTGAAGCTTAGTTGCTTCAGGGCCATTTTTATATCAGCTTGTTGGCTTTGGTCTCTGATAGGGTTTTGGCAGATTGCAGACAGCAGCCTTCCTATCCATTCCTATCTAGGTAGTTTTTGGGCCCCGTCTTTGCTCAGCCTGTCTTTCTGTCTGTGTAAGTGTTTTCATCTTGCTTCACCGTCATTATATGTGGGGGGCTGCCTATTGCTTTGGGGTCTGCTCTGGGGCAGTTAGATTTCCCCTTTCCTTCTTTAGGTGTATGTATCTCTCCGGCTGTGATCGAGGGGTCTAGGTCATCGTAGGAACCCCCCACGGCTACTGCTAGATGTGTTGATAGGTTCAGGGGTCTGCAATCTGATAGTTGCCAACTTCTCTGGTTTTCTGGACTTAGCTAGCATTTCTGTTTTTGCCTCCTACGGTGACTCAATCATAACAGAATCACCCGCCAAACCGCAGATCCTGGGGTACTCAATAGCAGGAAAGAATTGTGTCGCCCCAGACCATCAAGAAAATTGCAGATTTTTGGTGTTGCATGGTCTGCATGATGCCGTTGTTCTGGGGTTTCCCTGGTTGCAGATTCATAATCCAGTTTTGGATTGGAAGTCTGTGTCTGTGGTGAGTTGGGGTTGCCGGTGTACCTTTAGTGAGGCTCTGGTTTTTTCCACCTCTCCTCAGTCGCATGAGGTTCCTGACTATTTGGCAGACTTCTATGATGTATTTAGTGAGAATGAGTCTGCGTCCTTGCCTCCTCATAGGAGTTATGACTGTGCAATTGAACTAAACCCGGGGTGTAAATTTCCTAAGGGTCGGATCTTCAATTTATCTGTACCCGAGCACGAGGCTATGCGGTCCTATATTAAGGAGGCGTTGGAGAAGGGTCATATTAGACCATCCTCTTCACCCTTAGGTGCCGGTTTTTTTTTTTGTGGCCAAGAAGGATGGTTCTTTAAGGCCTTGTATTGACTATCGTGCCCTCAATAAAATTACTATTAAATATCAGTATCCGTTACCCCTGATTTCGGATCTATTCTCTAGAGTCAGAGGTGCTTGCTGGTTTACCAAGCTTGACCTCAGGGGGGCGTATAATCTTATCCGCATTAAGCAGGGGGATGAATGGAAGACGGCGTTTAATACTCCGGAGGGACATTTTGAGTACCTGGTGATGCCTTTTGGCCTCACTAATGCCCCTTCTGTCTTCCAGTGCTTCATGAACGATATTTTCCGAGACTTTGTCGATAAATTTTTGATTATCTATCTGGACGATATTTTGATCTTCTCCAAGGATTGGGACTCTCATGTGGAACATGTTCGGACTGTGTTCCGGATCTTGAGGGAGAATTCCCTGTATGTCAAAGGATCGAAATGCCTTTTTGGAGTACAGAGGATTTCTTTTTTGGGATTTATTTTGTCTCCGTCAACTATTGAAATGGACCCGGCCAAGGTACAGGCCATTTATGTTTGGGTTCAGCCCACTTCTTTGAAGGCCCTCCAGAAGTTTTTGGGTTTTGCTAATTTTTATCGGAAATTTATAGCAAAATTTTCTAGTATTGCCAAACCATTGACTGACCTGACCAGGAAGGGTGCGGATGTGTTGAATTGGTCTCCGGAGGCGGTTGCTTCCTTTCAGGAGCTGAAGCGTAGATTTACCTCCGCCCTGGTTCTGCGGCAACCTGATGTCTCACTCCCGTTTCAGGTAGAGGTGGATGCTTCTGAGATTGGTGCAGGAGCAGTGTTGTCCCAAAAGGATCCGGTAACATCTAAAATGAATCCCTGTGCTTTCTTTTCCCGAAAGTTCTCTTCATCTGAACGTAACTATGATGTGGGGAATCGGGAACTGTTGGCCATGAAATGGGCATTTGAGGAGTGGAGACATTGGTTGGAGGGAGCCAAACATCAAGTTGTGGTCCTCACTGACCACAAAAATTTGATTTACCTAGAGTCGGCTAAACGATTGAACCCTAGACAGGCTAGGTGGGCCTTGTTTTTTACACGTTTTGATTTTGTGGTCTCTTTCCTTCCTGGAACTAAGAATGTCAAGGCAGACGCCCTCTCTAGGAGTTTCTTTGCTGATTCTCCTGTGGTGACCAAGCCTGCTACCATCTTAGGCGAAGGGGTAGTTCTTTCTGCCATCTCGCCCGATTTGAGACTTGCTCTGCAAGAGTTCCAGGAGGACAAACCTGAGCGTTGCCCCAGTGGAAAGTTGTATGTTCCTGACCAGTGGAAGAAAAGAGTGATGTCTGAAGTTCATTGCTCTGCATTGGCTGGTCATCCGGGTATTTTTGGTACTAGAGATCTGGTGAGTCGCTCTTTTTGGTGGCCCACCTTGTCTCATGTTGTCAGGAATTTTGTGCAGTCCTGTGGGACTTGCTCCCGGTCTAAATCTTGTTCTCGCTCTAGTGGGTTGTTGATGCCTTTGCCGGTCCCCAGGAGGCCATGGACCCATATTTCAATGGATTTCATCTCTGATATGCCGGTCTCTCAAAGAATGACTGTTATTTGGGTGATTTGTGATAGGTTCTCTAAGATGGTTCATCTTGTACCACTCCCTAAGTTGCCATCTTCCTCTGAGTTGGTGCCCCTGTTTTTACAACAGGTGGTTCGCTTGCACGGGATTCCTGAGAACATTGTATCTGACAGAGGAGTTCAATTTGTGTCTAAATTTTGGAGGACGTTCTGTTCCAAGTTGGGAATTCAGCTGTCCTTCTCCTCTGCTTTTCACCCTCAGACCAATGGGCGGACAGAGAGAACAAACCAGACCTTGGAGTCGTATTTGAGATGTTTTATTTCCGCTGATCAGGATGATTGGGTTTCATTTTTGCCCTTGGCCAAATTTGCTTTAAATAATAGAGCTAGTTCTGCCACTTTGATGTCACCTTTTTTTTGTAACTTTGGGTTTCATCCTCGATTTTCTTCAGGGCAGGTGGAGCCCTCTGCCTGCCCAGGTGTTGACACTGTGGTGGAGAGAATGCACCAGATCTGGGACCAAGTGGTGGATAAGTTATCTCTCTCCCAGGAAAAGGCCCAGCGGTTTTCCAATCGACATAGGACCATTGGTCCCCAGTTTAAGATTGGTGATATGGTGTGGTTATCATCAAAAAATATTGCTATGAAGGTGGCTTCTCCTAAGTTTAAGCCTAGATTTATTGGACCTTACAAGATTTTGGAGATTATTAATCCGGTCTCTTTTCGTTTGGCTCTTCCTGTCACATTTAAGATCCATAATGTGTTCCATAAGTCCTTGTTGAAGAGGTTTGTTGAGCCAGTTGTGCCTGAGGTGGCACCTCCGGACCCTGTATTGGTTAAAGGTAACTTGGAATATGAGGTAGAGAAAATTCTGGATTCCCGTCTGGCTAGACGGAGACTCCAGTATTTGGTTAAGTGGAAGGGTTATGGTCAGGAGGATAATTCCTGGGTCTCTGCCTCTGATATTCATGCCAAAAGATTGGTGCGTGCCTTTCATCGGGCTCACCCTGATCGCCCTGGTAGCGTTGTTGAGGGTTCGGTGACCCCTCCTCAAGGGGGGGGTACTGTTGTGAGTTCATTCTCCCCTCCGTCGCTGAGGCCTGGTGAACTCCCTATTCTGGTGAAGGAAGGTAGTGAGCCTGATTGTCGGGCACCTGGGACTGATGAAGACTATTGGCTGAGTGGAGTCACTGACTGGATTTAAGGCAGCCTACGCCCTTTCTGCCCTGCGGGTGATTTCTCTGTGGACTCTTGGACACCAGTCTGATTCCTGCTCTCCTAAAGCTAAGTTTTCTGTTTTGCCTTTTTGCATTTAAGATTTGTTTTTGTTTTTTTGCTTTTTGGATTCTGCCACTCCCTGCTGGAGTGTGCAGTGTTCCGTTAGCTCTGTCTTCTGAAAGTACCTGAGTGCTGATTTAGTTTTTGAAGCTTAGTTGCTTCAGGGCCATTTTTATATCAGCTTGTTGGCTTTGGTCTCTGACAGGGTTTTGGCAGATTGCAGACAGCAGCCTTCCTATCTGTTCCTATCTAGGTAGTTTTTGGGCCCCGTCTTTGCTCAGTCTGTCTTTCTGTCTGTGTAAGTGTTTTCATCTTGCTTCACCGTCATTATATGTGGGGGGCTGCCTATTGCTTTGGGGTCTGCTCTGGGGCAGTTAAATTTCCCCTTTCCTTCTTTAGGCCTATGTATCTCTCCTGCTGTGATCGAGGGGTCTAGGTCATCGTAGGAACCCCCCACGGCTACTGCTAGTTGTGTTGATAGGTTCAGGGGTCTGCAATCTGATAGTTGCCAACTTCTCTGGTTTTCTGGACTTAGCTAGAATTTATGTTTTTGCCTCCTACGGTGACTCAATCATAACAACGGGGTGTGTTTCTGTATTACACGAGTGATATTACATGGTGGGAAATCTCTACACAGGGGAGTGTCTGTATTAAATGTGTGATATTACACAAGGGAGTTGCTGTACTACACATGTGATAGTACACAGGGGAGTGTCTGCATTACATGTGTGATATTACACGGGGTGAGTTTCTGTATTACACGTGTGACATTATATGGGGGGTCTGCATTACACGTGTGATATTACATGGTGGGAAATCTCTACACAGGGGAGTGTCTGTATTACACATGTGATATTACAAAGGGGAGTTGCTGTACTACACATGTGGTATTACACAGGGGAGTGTCTGTTTTACACGTGTGATATTACACGGGGTGAGTTTCTGTATTACATGTGTGACATTACATTGGGGGGTCTGCATTACACGTGTGATATTACATGGTGGGAAATCTCTACACAGGGGAGTGTCTGTATTACACATGTGATATTACAAAGGGGAGTTGCTGTACTACACATGTGGTATTACACAGGGGAGTGTCTGTTTTACACGTGTGATATTACACGGGGTGAGTTTCTGTATTACATGTGTGACATTACATTGGGGGTCTGCATTACACGTGTGATATTACATGGTGGGAAATCTCTACACAGGGGAGTGTGTATTACACATGTGATATTACACAGGGGAGTTGCTGTACTACACATGTGATATTACACAGGGGAGTCTGTTTTACACGTGTGAAATTACACGGGGTGAGTTTCTGTATTACATGTGTGACATTACATGGGGGGGATCTGTATTACACGTGTGATATTACATGGTGGGAAATCTCTACACAGGGGAGTGTCTGTATTACACGTGTGATATTACACAGGGGAGTTGCTGTACTACACATGCGATATTACACAGGGAAGTGTCTGTATTACACGTGTGATATTACACAGGGGAGTTGCTGTACTACACGTGATATTACACAGGGAAGTGTCTGTATTACACGTGTGATATTACACAGGGGAGTTGCTGTACTACACATGCGATATTACACAGTGAAGTGTCTGTATTACACGTGTGATATTACACAGGGGAGTTGCTGTACTACACGTGATATTACACAGGGGAGTGTCTGTTTTACACGTGTGATATTACACCGGGTGAGTTTCTGTATTACACGTGTGACATTACATTGGGGGGGTCTGCATTACACGTGTGATATTACATGGTGGGAAATCTCTACACAGGGGAGTGTCTGTATTACACGTGTGATATTACATGGGGTGAGTTTCTGTATTACATGTGTGACATTACATGGGTGGGTCTGCATTACACGTGTGATATTACATGGTGGGAAATCTCTTCACAGGGGAGTGTCTGTTTTACACGTGTGATATTACACAGGGGAGTTGCTGTACTACACATGTGATATTACACAGGGTAGTGTCTGTTTTACACGTGTGATATTACACCGGGTGAGTTTCTGTATTACACGTGTGATATTACATGGGGGGGTCTGCATTACACGTGTGATATTACATGGTGGGAAATCTCTACACAGGGAAGTGTCTGTATTACACGTGTGATATTACACAGGGGAGTTGCTGTACTACACATGTGATATTACCCAGGGGAGTGTCTGTTTTACACGTGTGATATTACACGGGGTGAGTTTCTGTATTACATGTGTGACATTACATGGGGGGGTCTGCATTACACGTGTGATATTACATGGTGGGAAATCTCTACACAGGGGAGTGTCTGTATTACACGTGTGATATTACACAGGGGAGTTGCTGTACTATACGTGATATTACACAGGGGAGTGTCTGTTTTACACGTGTGATATTACACCGGGTGAGTTTCTGTATTACACGTGTGACATTACATGGGGGGGTCTGCATTACACGTGTGATATTACATGGTGGGAAATCTCTACACAGGGGAGTGTCTGTATTACACGTGTGATATTACACAGGGGAGTTGCTGTACTACACGTGATATTACACGGGAGTGTCTGTTTTACACGTGTGATATTACACCGGGTGAGTTTCTGTATTACACGTGTGACATTACATGGGGGGGTCTGCATTACACGTGTGATATTACATGGTGGGAAATCTCTACACAGGGGAGTGTCTGTATAACACGTGTGATATTACACAGAGGAGTTGCTGTACTATACATGTGATATTACACAGGGGAGTGTCTGTTTTACACGTGTGATATTACACAGGGGAGTGTCTGTATTACACGTGTGACATTACATGGGGGGTCTGCATTACACGTGTGACATTACATGGTGGGAAATCTCTACACAGGGGAGTGTCTATTACACGTGTGAAATTACACAGGGGAGTTGCTGTACTACACATGTGATATTACACAGGGGAGTCTGTTTTACACGTGTGAAATTACACGGGGTGAGTTTCTGTATTACATGTGTGACATTACATGGGGGGGATCTGTATTACACGTGTGATATTACATGGTGGGAAATCTCTACACAGGGGAGTGTCTGTATTACACGTGTGATATTACACAGGGGAGTTGCTGTACTACACATGCGATATTACACAGGGAAGTGTCTGTATTACACGTGTGATATTACACAGGGGAGTTGCTGTACTACACGTGATATTACACAGGGAAGTGTCTGTATTACACGTGTGATATTACACAGGGGAGTTGCTGTACTACACATGCGATATTACACAGGGAAGTGTCTGTATTACACGTGTGATATTACACAGGGGAGTTGCTGTACTACACGTGATATTACACAGGGGAGTGTCTGTTTTACACGTGTGATATTACACCGGGTGAGTTTCTGTATTACACGTGTGACATTACATTGGGGGGGTCTGCATTACACGTGTGATATTACATGGTGGGAAATCTCTACACAGGGGAGTGTCTGTATTACACGTGTGATATTACATGGGGTGAGTTTCTGTATTACATGTGTGACATTACATGGGTGGGTCTGCATTACACGTGTGATATTACATGGTGGGAAATCTCTTCACAGGGGAGTGTCTGTTTTACACGTGTGATATTACACAGGGGAGTTGCTGTACTACACATGTGATATTACACAGGGTAGTGTCTGTTTTACACGTGTGATATTACACCGGGTGAGTTTCTGTATTACACGTGTGATATTACATGGGTGGGTCTGCATTACACGTGTGATATTACATGGTGGGAAATCTCTACACAGGGAAGTGTCTGTATTACACGTGTGATATTACACAGGGGAGTTGCTGTACTACACATGTGATATTACCCAGGGGAGTGTGTGTTTTACACGTCTGATATTACACGGGGTGAGTTTCTGTATTACATGTGTGACATTACATGGGGGGGTCTGCATTACACGTGTGATATTACATGGTGGGAAATCTCTACACAGGGGAGTGTCTGTTTTACACGTGTGATATTACACAGGGGAGTTGCTGTACTACACATGTGATATTACACAGGGTAGTGTCTGTTTTACACGTGTGATATTACACCGGGTGAGTTTCTGTATTACACGTGTGATATTACATGGGGTGAGTTTCTGTATTACATGTGTGACATTACATGGGTGGGTCTGCATTACACGTGTGATATTACATGGTGGGAAATCTCTTCACAGGGGAGTGTCTGTTTTACACGTGTGATATTACACAGGGGAGTTGCTGTACTACACATGTGATATTACACAGGGTAGTGTCTGTTTTACACGTGTGATATTACACCGGGTGAGTTTCTGTATTACACGTGTGATATTACATGGGTGGGTCTGCATTACACGTGTGATATTACATGGTGGGAAATCTCTACACAGGGAAGTGTCTGTATTACACGTGTGATATTACACAGGGGAGTTGCTGTACTACACATGTGATATTACCCAGGGGAGTGTGTGTTTTACACGTGTGATATTACACGGGGTGAGTTTCTGTATTACATGTGTGACATTACATGGGGGGGTCTGCATTACACGTGTGATATTACATGGTGGGAAATCTCTACACAGGGGAGTGTCTGTATTACACGTGTGATATTACACAGGGGAGTTGCTGTACTATACGTGATATTACACAGGGGAGTGTCTGTTTTACACGTGTGATATTACACGGGGTGAGTTTCTGTATTACATGTGTGACATTACATGGGGGGGTCTGCATTACACATGTGATATTACATGGTGGGAAATCTCTACACAGGGGAGTGTCTGTATTACACATGTGATATTACACAGGGGAGTTGCTGTACTACACATGCGATATTACACAGGGTAGTGTCTGTTTTACACGTGTGATATTACACCGGGTGAGTTTCTGTATTACACGTGTGACATTACATGGGGGGTCTGCATTACACGTGTGATATTACACAAGGAGAGTGGTCATAGGAATCTGAATAGCATGGCACCTTGATACCTGTGATCCTATGTCTAATTCTAGAGAAATCCATGGCTTTCTTATATGTAAATGAGCTGTTCAGGTCAATGGGTGTGGCATAGATCTCTCTGACACTCCAGATCCAATTGTAAATGACAGGGGTCGTTACCTGCAGTGATTACACTGTTAAATGATTGTCCTCCTACAAGGTAACATAGAAAATGTTGCATGATTCATTATTCTGGGGTCGGGGTTGTCCTCTTCTCGTGCCTGGATCCCCTCGATACCTCCAGTGAACCCTCATTGGCTGCACCAAGGGTCTGTGAGTGCTGTAGGGATGGTCAGAAAATGGGCACAGGGTGGCCTCATACGGGCAGCGAGCCGTCACATGCTGGCTCATACATGGCGGATTCTCTTTCTTGCAGATACTCAGACTGTGCTGGACTTGATGGAGCACACCTTGGCCCTCGATGATGCTCTGAAGGTTAAAGCTGAGAATCTCATCCGTATTTTCCAGAGTAACTTATTCCAAGCTCTGCTGGGTAAGGAAGCATGGTCACTGGGTACCAGGAGGGGTTGGGGAAAAGCCGGGGGGCATCATCGAATATGGACTACTTAATGGCGACTTTAATAACATGCGTTTCTACTTTTGTGCAGATATTCAGGAATATTATGAGCTGATGCTTTCTCACAACCTACCGGGACATTTGACCAGAAGTGTCTGTGATAGAGTGAGTATCCCTGTATTACTGAGCGGTATCAGAGAAGAGGGCAATCCTCCTGCCCACCGTCTGTCTGCTGGGAGACATGGGTCTACTATATGAGGTGATCTTATAATGTGCCAGGTGCATCACTGCGGCTTATGTGGTGTCATACATGTGGCTGCGTCTTCAGATGGCCGAGTCCACCGCCTGTCACATATCTTACTGTCACCCAGAGCCGTGGGCCATGGTATGGAGTGTGAGACAATATGAGCAGAAACAGAGAGGGCAGCAGATCCAGGTGCTGCTGATATGGCCATGGGCAGAGTCCATCAGTATTGTCTCAGTCTGATGTCTCAGTGGTCACAAAAGCTTCCACACCTGGATTGACCAGTATTGGTAAAGGCATTGTAGACTTTACCATAGGGTAGAGTCCTGTCAATTGTTTTTCTCCGATATATAACCACAAGTCCCTAGTGTCAGGTCAGCAGTGCAGTCATAGAGGAGGGTCCTGTCCACTGTCTACCTCCTTCCTATAACCCATCCCTTGTGTCATGCTTCCTCTACAGTCACAAAGAGGGTCCTGTCCACTGTCTACCTCCTTCCATTAACCCATCCCTGGTGTCATGCTTCCTCTACAGTCATAAAGAAGGGTCCTGTCCACTGTCTACCTCCCTCCTATAACCCATCCCTGGTGTCATGTCTTCTCTGTTGTCCTAGAGGAAGGTTCTGTCTACCTTCTTTCTGAAACCCTTCCCTTGTGTCATGTCCTCTCTGTAGTTGTAGAGGAGGGTTCTGCCCACTGTCTACCTCCTTCCATTAACCCTTCCCTTGTGTCATGTCTTCTCTGTAGTTGTAGAGGGTCCTGTCCACTCTCTACCTCCTTCCATTAACCCATCACTAGTGTCATGTCTTCTCTGTAGTCACAGAGGGTTCTTTCCACTGTCTACCTTCCTCCTATAACCCATTGCTGGAGTCGTGTTTTCTCAGTAGTCACAGAAGGTTCTTTCCACTGTCTACCTTCCTCCTATAACCCATCCCTGGTGTCATGTCTTCTCTGTTGTCCTAGAGGAAAGTTCTGTCTACCTTCTTTCTGAAACCCTTCCCTTGTGTTATGTCTTCTCTGTAGTTATAGAGGAGGGTTCTGCCCACTGTCTATCTCCTTCCATTAACCCATCACTGATGTCTTCTCTGTAGTCCTAGAGAAGAGTTCTGTCTGCCTCCCTCCTATAACCCATCCCTGTTGTCATATCTTCTCTATAATTCTACAGGAGAGTTCTGTGTTCCTCCCTTCTGAAACCCATCCCTGGAGTCATGTCTTCTCTGTAGTTGTAAAGGAGGGTCCTGTCCACTCGCTACCTCCTTCCATTAACCCATCACTAGTGTCATGTCTTCTCTGTAGTCACAGAGGGTTCTTTCCACTGTCTACCTACCTCCTATAACCGATTGCTGGAGTCGTGTCTTCTCAGTAGTCACAGAAGGTTCTTTCCACTGTCTACCTCCCTCCTATAACCCATCCCTGGTGTCATGTCTTCTCTGTTGTCCTAGAGGAAGGTTCTGTCTACCTTCTTTCTGAAACCCTTCCCTTGTGTCATGTCTTCTCTGTAGTTGTAGAGGGTCCTGTCCACTCTCTACCTCCTTCCATTAACCCATCACTAGTGTCATGTCTTCTCTGTAGTCACAGAGGGTTCTTTCCACTGTTTACCTTCCTCCTATAACCCATTGCTGGAGTCGTGTCTTCTCAGTAGTCACAGAAGGTTCTTTCCACTGTCTACCTTCCTCCTATAACCCATCCCTGGTGTCATGTCTTCTCTGTTGTCCTAGAGGAAAGTTTTGTCTACCTTCTTTCTGAAACCCATCCCTTGTGTCATGTCTTCTCTGTAGTTATAGAGGAGGGTTCTGCCCACTGTCTACCTCCTTCCATTAACCCATCACTGATGTCTTCTCCTTAGTCCTAGAGAAGAGTTCTGTCTGCCTCCCTCCTATAACCCATCCCTGTTGTCATATCTTCTCTATAATCCTAGAGGAGAGTTCTGTGTACCTCCTTTCTGAAACCCATCCCTGGAGTCATGTCTTCTCTGTAGTCACAGAGGGTTCTTTCCACTGTCTACCTTCCTCCTATAACCCATCCCTGGTGTCATGTCTTCTCTGTAGTCATAGAGGAGGGTTCTGCCCACTGCCTACCTCCTTCCAATAACCCATCACTGGTGTCATGTTTTCTCTGTAGTCACAGAGGGTTCCGCCCATTGTCTACCTCCTTCCTATAACCCATCCCTGGTGTCATGTCTTCTCTGTAGTCCTAGAGGAGGGTTCTTTCTACCTTGTTCCTATAACCCATCACTGGTGTCATGTCTTCTCTGTAGTCATTGAGGAGGGTTCTGTCCACAGTCTACCTCCTTCCTATAACCCATCCCTGGTGTCATGTCTTCTCTATAGTCACAGAGGGTTCTGTCCACAGTCTACCTCCTTCCTATAACCCATCACTGGTGTCATGCCTCCTCTGTAGACATAGAGGAGGGTTCTGTCCACCTCCTTCTTATAACCCATCCCTGGTGTCATGCCTCCTCTGTAGTCAGAGGAGGGTTCTGTCCACCTCCTTCTTATAACCCATCCCTGGTGTCATGCCTCCTCTGTAGTCATAGTGGAGGGTTCTGTCCATCTCCTTCTTATAACCCATCCCTGGTGTCATGCCTCCTCTGTAGTCATTGAGGAGGGTTCTGTCCACAGTCTACCTCCTTCCTATAACCCATCACTGGTGTCATGCCTCCTCTGTAGACATAGAGGAGGGTTCTGTCCACCTCCTTCTTATAACCTATCACTGGTGTCATGCCTCCTCTGTAGACATAGAGGAGGGTTCTGTCCACCTCCTTCTTATAACGCATCCCTGGTGTCATGCCTCCTCTGTAGTCATAGAGGAGGGTTCTGTCCACTGTCTACCTGTTTATGACTCGGCGGGGCGAGCTTCCAGGAGTGCACCCTCTGGGTTGTGGTACCAAGCCCCCCCCGGGTGAGCGAGCCAGGTGGAACCGACCCCTATACAGGGATCGTAAGGAGCAGGTCCAGGGGGTTCAAACACCACGACAGCCGGTACCAAGATTGGCGGCTCGTAGAGAAGCAGAGAAATACCAACAGGGCCGAGACAGCAGTGGGGGGGACGGGGGCGCCAAAGGATCGGTACGGGGAAGGTCGAGCTGACAAGGAGGACTAGATGCAGGGACGTGTTCATGGTAGCCTCAGGAAGGGACAGGCGAGGAAGTAGGTGGATCGAGTGTAGAACTAGGACAGGCAAAGGACAGGAACTGCAGAGCCGGGTAGGGGACCACGAAGACACCAGGATGGAGCGGACACAGGAGGCAGGGAGAAACTAGGGCTGAGGGAACACAAACAGGGAAATGGATAAATCTCTAAATAGCAGAAAACACAGGCCAACAACGGGTACAAGGATACATGAAAATCAGGCGCCTCCGCTAAAGGAGAGCGGCCTGATATACCTGGACACAGCAGCCCATTGGTCCGGCGGTGCTTCTGGGTCAGGGCACCGCCATGGATCAGAGATGGTGAGGCGCGTGGCCTATGGCACATGCGCAAGGAGTCAGTGCCACTGCCAGCCGCAGACCCGGCCAGCGAGACGCCACGACGCTGGAGCAGGAAGGTGAGTACCTGGGACCGGGGCAGCGGGCGTAATACTACCTCATTCCTATAACACATCTCTGGTGTCATGCCTTCTCTGTAGTCATAGAGGAGGGTTCTATCCAGTGTCTACCTCCCTCCTATAACCCGTCTGTAACAGAGAGTCACCCCCCAGCCTGTACACATGGACCATACTGTAATCCGGCTTACATTAGCAGTCCTTACCCTGTATCTGGTGGGGGCATGCTTGTCTTTGTTCCACTCTGCAGGGGGCATCTCCAATACACAAACCTGTAGAGAGACTGCAGACAGAGTTTCTGGAACGTTCCTAATCCTTGGAGCTATGGTTAAGGGGGTGGGTGTTGGGATCAGCCCCCTTCTTGGGCAGAGATACTAAGAGTGGTAGGACAATAAGCCACATGGTCAGTTAGTTGATGCTGTGTGCTTTGAAGGACAGGGATCTGCAGCTGTGGCTGGATCCTGGTATCATGTATGGAGATTGGAGATCATTTGGCCACATGGAATTGTGATGTCTCACCACCCTGCTGGATTTGAGGACTGAATCTATAGACTGTTGTTGTGTGGTGACCCGCGAAGGGCTGGGATCTTATGCTGAGGCGAGCTCCCAGTGACCGTGTGTATTGTTAGAAGCTGCCACGTGGGACTGTGTTGTGTCCCTCCTCTGCTGGATCCATTGAACTCATCCAAAGACTATTTCTATTTTCCGGGCATCGGATTACCAGGTGGCGGCCCCGGATCTGCTCCCTTTGTGTGGACTCATTACGGACGCTGCAGAATTACCCTCATTTGTGTTGTCCCAGTTCCCTGTTCCAATAAATCTTGATGGATTGTTTATTGGCCTGGTGTCTCTTCCTGCTCTGTCACATACCCCGTCACAGACTGGTGGCAAGCAGTGGGGTCAGAGCAGAAGGAATGGAGGACAGCGGCCCATCAATGTCTGGAACCGGAACCTCAGGATACAGGAACTGGACTGTGGGGAGCCTACAAACAAAGGCCCATGAATTAGGAGTAGGCTATAAAGGGTTGTCCAAGGACCATCTAATTAAGGCTTTGGAAGGAGCTTGCCTGCAAGATGGCACTGAAGAAGAATTTCCACAGTAAAGGGAGAAAAGACGGGAGCTGCAGGTAAATACTTAAAAAAGTCAGTGGGTTGTGTGGTACGAGGAGGAGATGGCATTGCTTGGGGATGAGGTCACCATAGAGGATAAGATGGAGGCCATTCGTAGATCTCAAGAGAGGGCATTGCTGGAGAGACAGCTCGCTGTGGAAGCAGCTGGAAGCTCCAGACAGACTGTATGCACAGCATCCACCATGAGAGAATTCCCCAGAGGGTCCCGCAAGGACTTCAAGTCGTTTAACCCCTTTCTGCCATCAAACGTACTATCCCGTCCATGTGACCTGGGACTTAATTCCCATGGACGGCATAGTACGTCATAGCGATCAGCGGCGTTCTGGGGGGGAGCGCCACTTATCACGGCTGTGTGTCACAGCTGACACTTGGGCTCTATGTGCCAGGGGCAGTCACGGACCACCCCGGCACATTAACCCTTGGCACACTGCGATCAAACATGATCGCAATAAATCGGGGGATTAAGAAAATATCGTGCGAGAGGGCTCCCTGTGTGCTTCCCTGAGACCCCCCGAGCAGCGCGATGTGCTGCGCTGCTCCGAGGGTCTCCTCCCTGCAGGCCCCCGCATCCAATATGGCTGCGGGGGCCTTCATGGTCCTGCAGTAAGGCGGCTTCCTCAGTGCCTGCTGAGAGCCTGTGCAGCGCCTGTCAGATCGCTGATATAACACAGTGCTGTGCAAACTGTCAGATCAGCGATCTGACACTTTATTATATTGTCCCGCCCCCGGGACAATATAATATAGTAAAAAAAAAAAAAGTGTAAAAATAATTTATAAAAAAAAATCCTAAAGAAATAATAAAAAATCCCTAATAAATTCCTTTTTTTTGTAAATAAAAAACCCCAAAACAATGAAAATACAAATATTAGGTATCGCCGTGTCCGTAACGACCCACCCTATAAAACTGTCCCACTAGTTGACCCCTTTAGTGAACCCCTTAAAAAAAAATAGGCAAAAAACAATGCTTTATCATCATACTGACGGACAAAAAGTGCAATAATGCGCAATCAAAAAGACGCATATAAATATCCATGGTACCGCTGAAAACGTCATCTTGTCCCGCAGAAAATGAGCCGCCACACAGCATCATCAGCGAAAAAATGAAAAAGTTATAGCTCGCAGAATAAAGCGATGCAAAAATAATTATTTTTCATATAAAATTGTTTTTATTGCATAAAAGCGCCAAAACATAAAAAAAGACATAAATGAGGTATCGCTGTAACCGTACCGACCCGGAGAATAAAACCGCTTTATCAATTTTACCGCACGTGGAACGGTGTAAACGCACCCCCCCAAAAGAAATTCATGAAACGCTGGTTTTTGTTCATTCTGCGTCCCAAAAATCGGAATAAAAAGCGATCAAAAGATGTCACGTGCCCGAAAATGGTACCAATAAAAACGTCAACGCGTCCCGCAAAAAATAAGACCTCACATGACTCGGTGGGTCAAAATACGGAAAAATTATAGCTCTCAATATGTGGTGATGCAAAAACTATTTTTACAATAAAAAGCGTCTTTTAGCGTGTGACAGCCGCCAAACATAAAAACCGCCATAAATAGTAAATCAAACCCCCCGTTATCACCCCCTTAGTTAGGGAAAAATAATAAAACTAAAAGAAAATGTATTTATTTCCATTTTCCCATTAGGGTTAGGGGTGTGTTGGGGTTCGGGTTGGAGTTATAATTGGGGGTTTCCACTGTTTGGGCACATCAGGGGCTCTCCAAATGCAACATGGCGTCTGATCTCAATTCCGGCCAATTTTGCATTGAAAAAATCAAACAGTGCTCCTTCCCTTCCAAGCTCTGCCATGCGCCCAGACAGTAGTTCCCCCCACATATGGGGTATCAGCGTACTCAGGACACATTGCACAATAACTTTTAGGGTCCTGTTTCCCTTGGGAAAGTAAGAATTGAGGGTGAAAAGATCATTTTTGTGGAAAAAATATGATTTTTTATTTGTACCGCTGTACGTTATAAACTTCTGTGAAGCCCTTGGGGATTCAAAGTTCTCACCACACATCTAGATAAGTTCCTTGGGGGGTCTAGTTTCCAAAATGGGGTCACTTGGGAGGGTTTCCACTGTTTAGGTACATCAGGGGCTCTCCAAACGTGACATGGCGTCCTATCTGAATTCCAGCCAATTTTGCAGTGCAAAAGTCAAACAGCGCTCCTTCCCTTCTGAGCGCTGCCATGCGCCCAAACAGTGGTTCTCCCCCCACATATCAGGTATCAGCGTACTCAGGACAAATTGCACAATAACTTTTCCAGTTCAATTTCTCCTTTTGCCCTTTGGAAAAAAACCAAAAATTGGACCTGAAGTAATTTTTTTTTTTGAAAAAAAGTTAAAATGTTCATTTTTTTTTAAACATTCAAAAAATTCCTGTGACGCTCCTGAAGGGTTAATAAACCTCTTGAATGTGGTTTTGAGCACCTTGAGGGGTGCAGTTTTTAGAATGGTGTCACTTTGGGGTATTTTCTATCATATAGACCCCTCAAAGTGGCTTTAAATGTGATGTGGTCCGTAAAAATAGAATGGTGTAAAAATGAGAAATCGCTTGTCAAATTTTAACCCTATAACTTCCTAACAAAAAAAATTGTTGGTTCCCAAATTGTGCTGATGTAAAGTAAACATGTGGAAAATGTTACTTACTAAGTTTTTTGTGTGCCGTATCTCTGTGATTTAAGGGCATAAAAATTCAAAGTTGGAAAATTTCAAAATTTACAAATTTTCGCCAAATTTCCGTTTTTTTTCACAAATAAACACAAGTTATATGAATGAAATTTTACCACTAACATGAAGTACAATATGTCACGAGAAAACAATGTCAGAGTCACCGGGATCCATGGAAGCTCCAGAGTTATCACCTCATAAAAATTGGCTCGGGCATTAACGTGCAAACCACCCTTGGGGGTAAAGGGGTTAATGAGGCTGCAGGCGACATTGAGGACTTCGAACATCAATGTGGATTACTGGAAGTCCCGGAAAGGGAGCGAGTCAGACATCTGGTGGGGCTTTTAGAGCTATGGACCCCGGTGGAACTGTGAGTACGGGGAGGTAAGAGGCCATTCTAGAACATTACGCCATAACCCCAGACACTTACAGGACTCAGTTTCTCTCCTTGGCCTGTGAGGGGGAAGTGTCTTTCAAGATGTTTGCCTACAGGCTCAAACAAGTATGTCACCGCTGTTTGGAGGGAGAGGGGGCCTTAACTTAGGATACATTCCTCCAGGTCATCCTAAAAGAGCAGTTCTACGCCAAATGCCCCGCTGAGATCCGGGAATGGGTGCGTGAGAGGAAACCAGCGACAGTGGAGCGAGCTGCTGATGAGGCTCTCACCATCAAGCCTCACTGGAAAAACCAGGGCTGTGGAGTTAGTAAGACAAACCTGCGACTCCGACTCCTCAGTTTCCCTCACACCGACTCCACGACTCCGACTCCTCAGTTTCCCTCACACTGACTCCACGACTCCGACTCCTCAGTTTCCCTCACACCGACTCCACGACTCCGACTCCTCAGTTTCCCTCACACCGACTCCACGACTCCGACTCCTCAGTTTCCCTCACACCGACTCCACGACTCCGACTCCTCAGTTTCCCTCACACCGACTCCACGACTCCGACTCCTCAGTTTCCCTCACACCGACTCCACGACTCCGACTCCTCAGTTTCCCTCACACCGACTCCACGACTCCGACTCCTCAGTTTCCCTCACTCCGACTCCACGACTCCGACTCCTCAGTTTCCCTCACACCGACTCCACGACTCCGACTCCTCAGTTTCCCTCACACCGACTCCACGACTCCGACTCCTCAGTTTCCCTCACTCCGACTCCACGACTCCGACTCCTCAGTTTCCCTCACTCCGACTCCACGACTCCGACTCCCACACATATTGCTTATATTTAAGTGAAAAACTTATTGTAGTACAATGTGAACCTCAGACATTGAATCATTGCTTTGTTACAATAATCAAGACATTTAGACAGAACAGAATATTTATTGGAATACAACTTAAAACTGTAATAAATTGTAAATATGTAATACACTAAATAATATCGATTACATATATATACAGTATATATAACACTATGTAATAAACTATGTCAGTGGCAAAAAGCAGTTTTCTACAAAAACATCCTAAATAACATTTGTGCAGTCTATGAATTTGTCCTAAGAAATAGAATTGCCGCCATCAGATCCTCCTTCATAGATGACCTCACATCTGACCTAATAATGTTAAGGCCAGAGAACAACATCCCTACAGTAACTTGTGCTGGAGGTAAAGCCGTAACCACATGGGAACATCTCTAACAATTTCCGGGTATAAAGGAATTGCCTCCTGCACAGTCAGTTCTGATGAACGGTTGAATTTTCTATTTCTTTGAGAACAAGTGAAACATTTTGCTGAAATATGGTCAATCTGCTGCTATAGGAGACGGAGTGAAATCTTTTTCCTTGCGGCAACGCTTTGCCTGCTCCATGTCATCCAAATACTTGTCAAAGTCAATCTCCTCATCTGATGAGGATGAAGATATGGCAGCAGCAGCACTGTCAGGACCCGAGTCCTCTTGCGCCTGGCAGTCCTCCTGTAGGCCACTCATCCTAAGGCTATGTGCACATGCTGCGGATTCTGCTGCGGTTCCGCAGTGTTTTTGGCCCTGCGGAACTGCAGCAGTTCCGCAGACATGGTACAGTACCATGTTACCCTATGGGTTTTAAAAACCGCTGTGCTCATGCTGCGGTTTTGCTGCGGTTTATAAACCGCAGCATGTCAATTGTTTCTGCGGATTCCACTGCAGTTTCACACCTTTAACATAGTAGAGGTGTGAAACCGCAGGCCAAACCGCAGGTCACTTTACCAGCGGTTTTACCTGCGTTTCTGCACAGAAAAACCCGCAGGTGATTCCGCAGCGTGTGCACATAGCCTAACTGCTACCTCAGTCAGAGCTTCTTTTCCTTTAGTAAGCTGTTGATCATCAAGCAATATATGATGACTTGAGTACACATAAACAGCTGCCAGAATTTTATTTTGCAATAGCTGTGTCTCTCTCCGTTTCATTGAAGCAGCGCTGCCATCTGCGATTAAACCTCCTCTTTGGGACAGGCAAAATAGCAAGTTCTTCCACTCCTTAATGGAAATGCCAGGAGTTAAATCCTCAGCTTGTAATTTTTTAGTCACGGTAAATGGGTGATTAAGCAATTCCTTCAATTCAGCCACCTGTGTCCATTGACCTTCATTTAGGGTTACCTGAGGGTTCGCCATATCTATAAGAAACGGTTTTAGTTCAAGCAATCGCTCAATCATTAAATAAGTGCTGCCCCGTCGAGTGGCTTGATCCACAATTGCCCTTTTCCAGCGCGTCTCTTCAAGATGGAATCAATTTTAGGGGTTCTGGCGGCAATAACCAATTTCCTCACTTTTCCAATCAGATTTCCAGCATGTCCCTCTTGCAGACTGTCTCTTATTGCCAGCTGCAGCGTGTGCACAACACAGCGCATGTGATAAATAGGAAAGAGGTGTGAAGCAGCTTCAACAAGATCATCTCTTTCTACTGCATAATGTTGCTGTTCTTCTGTAGTAATATCTGTTTGTTCCTCGGTTACATGAACAGCACTGTGGCCTCCCATCTCATACTGAATCCTAAGTGTTCCTCTCGCTGTTGTTCATTACTCTCACTCATCCGTGTAATTGTACTTATGTCAGAAGCATTGTCCGCTACAATAGCAAGATCCTGTTCTTTTGTGAGTTCGTAATCCTGCAGGACTTTTTCCACTAAGGCCTGGAGAAACTGGCTGCTGTGAGGAGCTTTAGTATCTTTTACTGCCAGCGTCTCGGTAGCAATTTCTTTGTTGTCACAAACATATCGAACATTGATGGCAAAATCGTTCACTCTGTGACGTGTGCAGGCGTCCAGTGTAAGAAACATGAAGCGTCTCTTGAGAGTCTTTTTAAGATCTTCCTTTTGATTAAGGGCTTCTTCAATCACTAATTTTCTAATACTTTCTCTTTCCAGAGAAACACCAAGTTTGCAGCAATTTCTCCATGAAGAGCTGTAAATATTCAGCACATTCTGCATTGAACTACTGTACCCAATTTATTATATATTTTAGGAGTCGGTCCATTTTATACTGACTCCGACTCCACAGCCCTGGAAAAAACTACTAGTTGGTGAGAAAAACCTACCAGCTTCCCAACACTGGTGGCCCCTTGTCCTTCATCCTCTAATGTTCACCGTCCCACTAGACTACCAAATCATGGGGAACCCCGTGTGAATGTGTCTCCCATTACTCCTGCCTCATCTTTGGGAATTCGACATGGAGAAAAAATTGTAGAACGCAGGTGTTATGGATGTAGGCAACCTGAGCATCTGCAGGCCACATGCCCAGCTATCAAGTGGAGAAATCATTCTCAAGCCCAACAACCACCTCCTGCACCTTCACATGGATTTCAGCCTCCAGGTTCCCTTACCTCTATCCCCAGATGGCAAATGAGAAGCGCAGATGATACGGATGTGGGCAGCCTGGGCATCTGCACGACACCTGTCCTCAGGGTCAACTTAGAAATGATCAAACATAGCATAAAAGGCGTCTCACCATCGACAAGGTGACTCTGTGGTCGGGGCGGTCCTACACTGTCTAGTATTAATAACCTTACCATGTGTCAAAGCTGACATCTGTGTGAATAAGGGCAGACAAGGACCGGGTCCCAACCAGTGGCCACCAGTCAGGGGAAGCCTCTAAATACAATTACCCGCTCAGGAGAGGGAGGCCACACCCCGGCTGGCACAGAATGCAAAAATACAAAGAAAAAACACAAAAACTGAGCTTGGTTTGAGTTGGTAACATGCAGCATATAAACGCATGTTCACATGGCCAAAAAGCAGATAAAACCTACAAGAGACCAAATGAAAACTGTGCCCTTATTCACACAGACGTCAACTCTGACACATGATAAGGTTACTAATACTAGACAGTGTAGGAGCGCCCCGACCACAGTCACCTTGTCGATGGGGGGACGGCTTTTATGCGATGTTTGATCAAATACAGTATTACTAAGAACTCTGTGTTATATAAATGCACATTTGCTTTTTATTTAATTGCAGCAGGGTTTTTCTCATTTTGTCTCATGTAGGTTTTATCTGCTTTTTGGCCAATGTGAACATGCGTTTATCTGCTGCATGTTACCAACTCAAACCCAGCTCAGTTTTTGTGTTTTTTCAATTGAGAAATGACCCTACACCAAATCGGCCTATCAGTTATTTACAGCCAAATACAAGGGAGGAAGAGGTGCACCCCTCCAAATTGACTTGCCTGATGGCTCAGACATAGAGATGAGCGAGCATACCCGCTGCTCAGGTTTTCCCGAGCATGCTCGGGTGTCCTCGGAGTATTTTGGCATGCTTGGAGATTTCGTTTTCATCATCTCAGCTGCATGATTTGTGACTTGTACACAGATTCTCTAACAAACAGGCATCCACACATGTATTCAGGTTGTCTAGCAGTCACAAATCATGCAGCTGAGGGACGAAAACTAAATCTCTGAGCACGCCAAAATACTCAGAGGACACCTGAGCATGCTCGGGAAAACCTGAGCAACGGGTATACTCGCTCATCACTAGTCAGAAACCCATGTTCGACCATTAGGGGTTTTTATGGTGTGCGGGCTACAGCCACGAGCTCCTCTAATCCTCAAAGAAAGCAGGAGGTCGTGCTGGACGGTCGGAGAGTTCTTGGGTTTTGTGACTCTGGGGTATTTCTCACCATAGCTGATCGCAGAGTGGTTTGGCCAGAGGCCATACAGCATGGACCTGGGATTACCATTGAATTACCTGGTGGCCAATGGAGAAATATCCCAAAAGCAAGCGTGGAACTGGACTTTGGGGTCAAGCAATGTGTGTTGGAATGATGATGGTCCTGCCTGCGGATATTGTCCTAGGAAATGATGTGGGAGAGCTACAATGTCGATTTGTGGGTGCACAAAGCAGAGTTTAAGGCTGTGTTCACACGTATGCAGTTTTTTTCGTGGTTTTACCAAATAAACCGCTTAAAAGAAGCTTCCCATTCATTTTAATGAATTCCGCACTTTTTGTGCATATTGATGCAAGCTTTTCAGCAAAAAAACGTATCGTGGAAAAAAAACGCAGCATGTTCATTAGTTTCGTGGAAAATTCCGCATTTCTATGAGGCTGGGGATGCTCCGAAAAAAACGCATTAAAAACGCGCGTTTTCTGGGAAGGACTCAGGTTTTCATGCAGAAAATTTCTGCATACATGTGCATATGGCCTAAGTCAAAGAAGTAAAATGGAGCTCGGCCTTCAACCCTACATCTTCCCCATACAATAAAGAAGAGGCAGTCAGCACAAACTCCACGTCCGATTTACCCAGTGGTTTCCCGTTCAGTGTGTAATGGTGATATTGATTCCTTCTTCCCATGTGTATAACCTTACATTTATCATTGTTACACCGCCTCTGCCACCTTTCAGCCCAAGTTTCCAACCTATCCAGATCCATCTGTAGCAGAATACTATCTTCTCTTGTACTGACTGCTTTACATAGTTTTGTATCATCTGCAAATGTCGATATTTTACTGTGTAAACCTTCTACCAGATCGTTAATAAATATGTTGAAGAGAAGAGGTCCCAACACCGACCCCTGCGGTCCCCACTGGTCACAGCGACCCAGTTAGAGAATATACCATTTATAACCCCCCTCTGCTTTCTATCACTCAGCCAGTTACTTACCCATTTACACACATTTCCCCCAGACCCAGTATTCTCATTCTGTGTACCAACCTATTGTGTGACACGGGATCAAACGCTTTGGAAAAATCAAGATCTACCGCATCCAATGACTCACCTTGGTCCAGTCTATAGCTTACCTCTTCATAAAAGCTGATTAGATTGGTGTGACAGGAGCGATTCCTCATAAACCCATGCTGATATGGAGTTACACAGTTATTCTCAGTGAGATCATCCAGAATAACATCCCTCAGAAACCCTTCACATATCTCACCAACAATAGAGGTTACACTTACTGGCCTATAATTTCCAGGTCACTTTTAGCGCCTTTGTGAATATTGGTACCACATTTGCTATGTGCCAGTCCTGTGGAACAAACCCCCTCACTATAGAGTCCCTAAATATAAGAAATAATGGCTTGTCTGTTACATTACTTAGTTCTCTTAGTGCTCGTGGGTGTATGCCATCCGGACCCGGAGATTTATCTATTGTAATCTGATGTAGCCGGTTTCGCCCCTCTTCTTGGGTTAGATTGGTGACCCGTAATATAGGGTTTTCTGTGTCTCTCGGCATTTCATTTTCCACCGTGAATACCGTGGAGAAGGTGTGTAATATATTCGCTTTTTCCTCGTCATCTACAACCATTCTTTCCTCACAGTTTTATAAGGCTCCGACACTGTCACTTATGAATCTGTTACTACTGATATAGGTGAAGAACAGTTTGGGATTAGTGTTACTCTCCTTTGTGCTTCTCTGTCTCTTATTTGGCAGCTGTAATTAGTTTTTTAGATAAAGTATTTTGCCCCCTGTAGTTTTTAGATCTTCAGCGGGGCCGTCCTGCTTTAGTAGTGTCTTACCCTCTGTCTCTTCTTCCCCCTTTGTCTCCTCCTCTGTCTCTTATTCTTTTGTCTCTCCCCCTCTGACTCTTCCTTCTCTCTTTCCCCAGTTTCTTCCCTTGTGTCTCTTCCCACTGGTATCTTCATCTTCTGTCTCTTCCTCATCTGTCTTTTCCCCTTTATCTCTTCCTCCTCTGTCTCTTCCCGTTTCTTCTCCGCCTCTTCCCCCTTTATCTCTTCCTCTTCTGTCTCTTCCCCCTAAGTCTCTACCCGTCTCTTCCTCTTCTGTCTCTTCCCCCTTTGTGTCTTCCCGTCCCTTCCTCCTGTGTCTTTTCCCCTTTATATCTTTCTGCTCTGTCTTTTCCCCTTTATCTCTTCCACCTCTGTCTCTTCCTCTTCTGTTTCTTCCCCCATTGTTTCTCTCTGTGTCTCTTCCCCCTGTTTCTTACCTCCTTTATCACTTCCTCCTCTGTCTCTTCCTCCTGTCTGTTCCATCTTTTGGTTCTTCCCGTCTTTTCCCTTCTTTCTCTCCCGTCACTTCCCGTCCTGTCTCTTTACTTATGTCTCTTCCCCTGTCTCTACCTCTTCTGTCTCTTTCCCCTCAGTCTCTTCCCCTTTTCTATTCCTTCTCTGTCTATTCCCCACCTCTTCCTCCTCTGTCTCTTCCCCCTTTCTATTCCTTCTCTGTCTCTTCCTCTTCCCCCTCTGTCTCTTCCTCTTCCCCTTCTGTCTCTTAGTCAGTCTTCGTGAGTAAGAGCAGCATCGCGTGGGTTCATTCTGCCTCTTCCCTCTGTCTCTTCCTCTTCTGTCTCTTTCCTCTGTCTCTTCCACTTCCCCCTCCATCTTTTCCTCCTGTCTCTTCCCTCGGTCTGTTTGTCCTGTCTATTCCCCCTCTGTCTCTTCCTCTTCCCCCTTGGTCTCTTCCTTCTGTTTCTTCCTCTTCCCCCTCTGTCTCTTCCTCCTGTTTCTTCCCTCTGATCTTCCTCTTCCCCCCTCTGTCTCTTCCTCCTGTTTCTTCCCTCTGTCTCTTCCTCCTGTTTTTGTTTCTTCCTCTCCCCCTCTGTCTTTTCCTCCTGATTCTTCCCTTTGTCTCTTCCCCCTGTCTTTTCCTCCTGATTCTCCCCTCTGTCTCTTCCTTTCCCCCCTTTGTCTCTTCCTCCTGTCTCTTCCTCTTCCCCGTCTCTTCCTCTTCCCCCTCTGTCTCTTCCTCCTGTCTCTTCTTCCCCCTGTCTCTTCCTCCTGTTTCTTCCTCTTCCCCCTCTGTCTCTTCCCCCTCTGTCTCTTCCTCTTCCCTGTCTCTTCCTCCTTTTTCTTCCCTCTCTTCCTCTTCCCTGTCTCTTCCTCTAACCCGTCTCTTCCCCCTCTGTCTCTTCCTCTTCTGTCTCTTCCCCGTCTCTTCCTCTTCTCCCTCTGTCTCTTCCTCTTCCCCGTCTTTTCATCCTGTCTCTTCCTCTTCCTCCTTTTTCTTCCCTCTCTCTTCCTCTTCCCCCTGTCTCTTCCTCTTCCCCGTCTCTTCCCCCCTGTCTCTTCCTCTACCCCCTGTCTCTCCCCCGTCTCTTCCTCTTCTGTCTCTTCCCCGTCTCTTCCTCCTGTCTCTTTCCTGTCTCTTCCTCTTCTCCCTCTGTCTCGTCCTCTTCCCCCCCTGTCTCTTCCTCCTTCCGTCTCGGTCTCTTAGTCACAGTCTTCATGAGTAAGAGCAGCCTCGCGTGGGTTCCTGGTGTCTGTCTCCTCCCCTCGCCTCTGTGTCTTCAGCTGTCTCTTCCTACCCCCTCGGTCTCTTCCTCTTCCCCGTCTCTTCCTATTCCCCCTCTGTCTCTTCCTCTTCCCCGTCTCTTCCTCTTGTCTCTTCCTCTTCCCCCCTTTATCTTCTGTCTCTTCCTCTTCCCCGTCTTTTCCTCCTGATTCTCCCCTCTGTCTCTTCCTTTCCCCCCTTTGTCTCTTCCTCCTGTCTCTTCTTCCCCGTATCTTCCTCCTGTTTCTTCCTCTTCCCCCTCTGTCTCTTCATCCTCAGTGTCTTCCTCCTGTCTCTTCCCCCTCTGTCTCTTCCTCTTCCCCATCTTTTCATCCTGTCTCTTCCTCTTCCCCGTCTCTTCCTCCTTTTTCTTCCCTCTCTTCCTCTTCCACCTGTCTCTTCCTCGTCTCTTCCTCTTCCCCGTCTCTTCCTCCTGTCTCTTCCTCTAACGTGTCTCTTCCCCCTCTGTCTCTTCCTCTTCTGTCTCTTCCCCCTGTCTCTTCCTCTTCTCCCTCTGTCTCTTCCTCTTCCCCGTCTCTTCCTCCTTTTTCTTCCCTCTCTCTTCCTCTTCCCCGTCTCTTCCTCTTCCCCCTGTCTCTTCCTCTTCCCCGTCTCTTCCCCCCTGTCTCTTCCTCTTCTGTCTCTTCCCCGTCTCTTCCTCTTTCCCCTGTCTCTTTCCTCTGTCTCTTCCCCTTCTCCCTCTGTCTCTTCCCATCTCGGTCTCTTAGTCACAGTCTTCGTAAGAGCAGCCTCGCGTGGGTTCCTGGTGTCTGTCTCCTCCCCTCGCCTCTGTGTCTTCAGCTGTCTCTTCCTCCTGTCTCTTCCTCTTCCCCCTATGTCTCTTCCTCCAGTCTCTTCCTCTTCCCCCACTGTCTCTTTCCTCTGTCTCTTCCTCGTTCCCCCTCGGTCTCTTCCTCTTCCCCCTCTGTCTCTTCCTCTTCCCCGTCTCTTCCTATTCCCCCTCTGTCTCTTCCTCTTCCCCGTCTCTTCCTCTTGTCTCTTCCTCTTCCCCGTCTTTCCTCCTCTGTCTCTTCCTCTTCCCCCTCTTTATCGTCTGTCTCTTCCTCTTCCCCGTCTCTTCCTTTTCCCCCTCTGTCTTTTCCTCTTCCCCGTCTCTTCCCCTCTGTCTCTTCCTCCTCCCTCTCTGTCTCTTCCTTTTCCCCCTCAGTCTCTTCCTCCTGTCTCTTCCTCTTCCCCACATCTCTTCCTCTTCCCCCTCTGTCTCTTGCTTTTCCCCCTCTGTCTCATCCTCTTCCCCCTCTGTCTTTTCCTCTTCCCCTCTGTTTCTTCCCCCTCTTCCTCCTGTCTCTTCCCCCTCTTTCTTCCTTTTCCCCCTCGGTCTCCTCCCCCTATGTCTCTTCCTCCTGTCTCTTCCTCTTCCCCCACTGTCTCTTTCCTCTGTCTCTTCCTCTTTCCCCCTCTGTCTCTTCCTCTTCCCCGTCTCTTCCTATTCCCCCTCTGTCTCTTCCTCTTCCCCGTCTCTTCCTCTTGTCTCTTCCTGCCGTCTCTTCCTCCTCTGTCTCTTCCCCCTCTTTCTCTTGTCTCTTCCTCTTCCCCCTGTCTCTTGCTTTTCCTCGTCTCATCCTCTTCACCCTGTCTTTTCCTCTTCCCCTCTGTCTCTTCCCCTTCTTCCTCCTCTGTCTCTTCCCCTTCTTCCTCCTGTCTCTTCCTCTTCCCCCTGTCTCTTGCTTTTCCCCCTGTCTCATCCTCTTCACCCTGTCTTTTCCTCTTCCTCCTCTGTCTCTTCCCCTTCTTCCTCCTGTCTCTTACTTTTCCCCCTCGGTCTCTTCCCCCTCTGTCTCTTCCTCCTGTCTCTTCCTCTTCCTCCTATGTCTCTTCCTCCTGTCTCTTCCCCAACTGTCTCTTTCCTCTGTGTCTTCCCCCTCTGTCTCTTCCTCTTCCCCGTCTCTTCCTCTTGTCTCTTCCTCTTCCCCATCTCTTCCTCCTCTGTCTCTTCCTCTTCACCCTCTTTCTCTTGTCTCTTCCTCTTCCCACTGTCTCTTCCTTTTGCCCCTCTGTCTCATCCTCTTCCCCCTGTCTCTTCCCCCTATCTTCTCTTCCCCTCTGTCTCTTCCCCCTCTTCCTCCTGTCTCTTCCTCCTCTGTCTCTTCCCCCTCTTCCTCTTCTCCGTCTCTTCCTTTTCCCCCTCGGTCTCTTCCCCCTCTTCCTCTTGTCTCTTCCCCCTCAGTCTCTTCCTCTTCCCCCACTGTCTCTTTCCTCTGTCTCTTCCTCTTTCCCCCTCGGTCTCTTCCTCTTCCCCCTCTGTCTCTTCCTCTTCCCCGTCTCTTCCTCTTGTCTCTTCCTCTTCCCCATCTCTTCCTCCTCTGTCTCTTCCTCCTGTCTCTTCCTCTTACCCCTCTGTCTCATCTTCTTCCCCCTCTTTCTCTTCCCCCTCTTCCCCCTGTCTCTTCCTCCTGTCTCTTCCTCTTCTGTCTCTTCCCCCTCTGTCTCTTCCTCCTCCCCCTCTGTCTCTTCCTCCTGTCTCTTCCCCCTCTCCCTCTGTCTCTCCCTCTGTCTCTTCCTCTTCTGTCTCTTCCTCCTCCCCCTCTGTCTCATCTTCTTCCCCCTCTGTCTCTTCCTTTTCCCCTTTCCCTCTCGGTCTCTTAGTCACAGTCTTCGTGAGTAAGTGCAGCCTCGCGTGGGTTCCTGGTGTCTGTGTCTCCTCCCCTCGCCTGTGTCTTCAGCTGTCTCTTCCTCCTCCTCCCTCTTCTGCCTCCTCCTCCTCCCTCTTTCCCCGCAGAAGGCTGCAGGCTGCTCTGCTGCTCACAGCCTGTCCGTCCTGCACCGCTCCCTCCGTCTCTCCCCGTCCTCTCCCGTCCTCCCTTCCCCCTGTCTCTCCTCCCGGACGGACGGACAGCGGCGGCGGCCGGGTGCGGGGGGCGGCAGCGCTGCTCCGGCCCTGACGGTGGATGTGGTTGGCCGCCGGTGACCATGGACTGTCTGTGTATTGTCACCACTAAGGTAAGCCCGGGCCGGCCGCAGCGTGTGCACGGGGACGGAGGCGCAGGATGGAGGGCCCTGCACCGACCTCACCTGTGTACTGCTGTATACCTCCTGACTGTGCCTGTATACAGCTATATACCGCCTGACTGTGCCTGTATACAGCTATATACCGCCTGACTGTGCCTGTATACTGCTATACACCGCCTGACTGTGCCTGTATACTGCTATACACCGCCTGACTCTGCCTGCATAATGCTGTATACCGCCTGACTGTGCCTGTATACAGCTATATACCTCCTGACTGTGCCTGTATACAGCTATACACTGCCTGACTGCCTGTATACAGCTATACACTGCCTGACTGCCTGTATACAGCTATACACTGCCTGACTGCCTGTATACAGCTATATACCTCCTGACTGTGCCTGTATACAGCTATATACCGCCTGACTGTGCCTGTATACAGCTATATACCGCCTGACTCTGCCTGTATACAGCTATATACCGCCTGACTCTGCCTGTATACAGCTATACACCGCCTGACTCTGCCTGTATACAGCTATACACCGCCTGACTCTGCCTGTATACAGCTATACACCGCCTGACTCTGCCTGTATACAGCTATACACCGCCTGACTCTGCCTGTATACAGCTATACACCGCCTGACTCTGCCTGTATACAGCTATACACCGCCTGACTCTGCCTGTATACAGCTATACACCGCCTGACTCTGCCTGTATACAGCTATACACCGCCTGACTGTGCCTGTATACAGCTATACACCGCCTGACTGTGCCTGTATACAGCTATACACCGCCTGACTGTGCCTGTATACAGCTATACACCGCCTGACTGTGCCTGTATACAGCTATACACCGCCTGACTGTGCCTGTATACAGCTATACACCGCCTGACTGTGCCTGTATACAGCTATACACCGCCTGACTGTGCCTGTATACAGCTATACACCGCCTGACTGTGCCTGTATACAGCTGTACACCGCCTGACTGTGCCTGTATACAGCTGTACACCGCCTGACTGTGCCTGTATACAGCTGTACACCGCCTGACTGTGCCTGTATACAGCTGTACACCGCCTGACTGTGCCTGTATACAGCTGTACACCGCCTGACTGTGCCTGTATACAGCTGTACACCGCCTGACTGTGCCTGTATACAGCTGTACACCGCCTGACTGTGCCTGTATACAGCTGTACACCGCCTGACTGTGCCTGTATACAGCTGTACACCGCCTGACTGTGCCTGTATACAGCTGTACACCGCCTGACTGTGCCTGTATACAGCTGTACACCGCCTGACTGTGCCTGCATAATGCTGTATACCGCCTGACTCTGCCTGCATACAGCTATATACCGCCTGACTCTGCCTGTATACAGCTATACACCGCCTGACTCTGCCTGTATACAGCTATACACCGCCTGACTCTGCCTGTATACAGCTATACACCGCCTGACTCTGCCTGTATACTGCTATACACCGCCTGACTGTGCCTGCATAATGCTGTATACCGCCTGACTGTGCCTGCATAATCCGAGATATTGCTATATACAGTCTGTATACTGTCATACACGGACGGGAGCTCCCATATATCCAGCTGGGGCACAGGAACCAGAGCAGAGGAACGACATGACATGTGCAGCTGACAGGACGCTGACCACGGTGCTGAACCCGAGTGCAGGGTGTCTGTAGACTGCTATATACCCCTGGAGATTGCCTGTAGACTGCTATATACCCCCGGAGAGTGCCTGTAGACTGCTATATACCCCCGGAGAGTGCCTGTAGACTGCTATATACCCCCGGAGAGTGCCTGTAGACTGCTATATACCCCCGGAGAGTGCCTGTAGACTGCTATATACCCCCGGAGAGTGCCTGTAGACTGCTATATACCCCCGGAGAGTGCCTGTAGACTGCCATATACCCCCGGAGAGTGCCTGTAGACTGCCATATACCCCCGGAGAGGGCCTGTAGACTGCCATATACCCCCGGAGAGGGCCTGTAGACTGCCATATACCCCCGGAGAGGGCCTGTAGACTGCCATATACCCCCGGAGAGGGCCTGTAGACTGCCATATACCCCCGGAGAGGGCCTGTATTCTGCCATATACCCCCGGAGAGGGCCTGTATTCTGCCATATACCCCCGGAGAGGGCCTGTATTCTGCCATATACCCCCGGAGAGGGCCTGTATTCTGCCATATACCCCCGGAGAGGGCCTGTATTCTGCCATATACCCCCGGAGAGGGCCTGTATTCTGCCATATACCCCCGGAGAGGGCCTGTATTCTGCCATATACCCCCGGAGAGGGCCTGTATTCTGCCATATACCCCCGGAGAGGGCCTGTATTCTGCCATATACCCCCGGAGAGGGCCTGTATTCTGCCATATACCGCCGGAGAGGGCCTGTATTCTGCCATATACCCCCGGAGAGGGCCTGTATTCTGCCATATACCCCCGGAGAGGGCCTGTATTCTGCCATATACCGCCGGAGAGGGCCTGTAGACTGCCATATACCGCCGGAGAGGGCCTGTATTCTGCCATATACCGCCGGAGAGGGCCTGTATTCTGCCATATACCGCCGGAGAGGGCCTGTAGACTGCCATATACCGCCGGAGAGGGCCTGTAGACTGCCATATACCGCCGGAGAGGGCCTGTATTCTGCCATATACCGCCGGAGAGGGCCTGTATTCTGCCATATACCGCCGGAGAGGGCCTGTATTCTGCCATATACCGCCGGAGAGGGCCTGTATTCTGCCATATACCGCCGGAGAGGGCCTGTATTCTGCCATATACCGCCGGAGAGGGCCTGTAGACTGCCATATACCGCCGGAGAGGGCCTGTAGACTGCCATATACCGCCGGAGAGTGCCTGTAGACTGCTATATATCACCTGTATAGTGCTGTATACCACCGGAGAGTGCCTGTATAGGGCCATGTACCGCCGGAGAGTGCTGGTAGACTGCTGTATACCACCAGAGTGCCTGTATACTGCTATATACCGCCTGTATATTGTTATATACAGCCGGAGAGTGCCTGCATATTGCTGTATACCGCCGGACTGTGCCTGCATAGTGCTTTATACATCCGGATAGTGCCTGTATACTGCTATATCCTGCCAGACAGTGCCTATATACTACTGTATTCCACCGGAGAGTAGCTGTATACTGCTTTATACCGCTGGACAGTGCCTGTATACTGCTGTATTCTGCCGGAGAGTAGCTGTATACTGCTATATGCCACTTGTATAGTGCTGTATACCACCGAAAAGTGTCTTTAAAGTGCTATATACTGCGAGACTGCCTGTATAGTGCTATATACCTCCAGAGATTGCCTGTATACTGCTATATTACAGCGGACAGTGCCTGTATATCGCCAGATAGTGCCTGTATAGGGCTATATACAGTCTGTATACTGTCATACACGGACGGGAGCTGCCATATATCCAGCTGGGGCACAGGAACCAGAGCAGAGGAAGGACATTACATGTGCAGCTGACAGGACGCTGACCACGGTGCTGAACCCGAGCGCAGCAGGGGTGTTAGTGTACTGCTATATACACCACTCTAGCGTCTGGTTACTATATACACCGCGCTGTAGTCTGTGTACTGCTGTATACACTGCACTGTAGTCTGTGTACTGCTGTATACACTGCGCTGTAGTCTGTGTACCGCTGTATACACTGCACTGTAGTCTGTGTACCGCTGTATACACTGCGCTGTAGTCTGTGTACTGCTTTATACTGTGCGCTGTAGTCTGTGTACTGCTGTATACACTGCGCTGTAGTCTGTGTACTGCTGTATACACTGCGCTGTAGTCTGTGTACTGCTGTATACACTGCGCTGTAGTCTGTGTACTGCTGTATACACTGTGCTGTAGTCTGTGTACTGCTGTATACACTGTGCTGTAGTCTGTGTACTGCTGTATACACTGTGCTGTAGTCTGTGTACTGCTGTATACACTGTGCTGTAGTCTGTGTACTGCTGTATACACTGTGCTGTAGTCTGTGTACTGCTGTATACTGTGCGCTGTAGTCTGTGTACCGCTGTATACACTGCGCTGTAGTCTGTGTACCGCTGTATACACTGCGCTGTAGTCTGTGTACCGCTGTATACACTGCGCTGTAGTCTGTGTACCGCTGTATACACTGCGCTGTAGTCTGTGTACCGCTGTATACACTGCGCTGTAGTCTGTGTACCGCTGTATACACTGCGCTGTAGTCTGTGTACCGCTGTATACACTGCGCTGTAGTCTGTGTACCGCTGTATACACTGCGCTGTAGTCTGTGTACCGCTGTATACACTGCGCTGTAGTCTGTGTACCGCTGTATACACTGCGCTGTAGTCTGTGTACCGCTGTATACACTGCGCTGTAGTCTGTGTACCGCTGTATACACTGCGCTGTAGTCTGTGTACCGCTTTATACACTGCGCTGTAGTCTGTGTACTGCTTTATACTGTGCGCTGTAGTCTGTGTACTGCTGTATACACTGCGCTGTAGTCTGTGTACCGCTGGTTACACCCCGCGCTGTAGTCTGTGTACCGCTGGTTACACCCCGCTCTGTAGTCTGTTTACCGCTGGTTACACCCCGCTCTGTAGTCTGTGTACCGCTGGTTACACCCCGCTCTGTAGTCTGTGTACCGCTGGTTACACCCCGCTCTGTAGTCTGTGTACCGCTGGTTACACCCCGCTCTGTAGTCTGTGTACCGCTGGTTACACCCCGCTCTGTAGTCTGTGTACCGCTGGTTACACCCCGCTCTGTAGTCTGTGTACCGCTGGTTACACCCCGCTCTGTAGTCTGTGTACCGCTGGTTACACCCCGCTCTGTAGTCTGTGTGCCGCTGGTTACACCCCGCTCTGTAGTCTGTGTGCCGCTGGTTACACCCCGCTCTGTAGTCTGTGTGCCGCTGGTTACACCCCGCTCTGTAGTCTGTGTGCCGCTGGTTACACCCCGCTCTGTAGTCTGTGTGCCGCTGGTTACACCCCGCTCTGTAGTCTGTGTGCCGCTGGTTACACCCCGCTCTGTAGTCTGTGTGCCGCTGGTTACACCCCGCTCTGTAGTCTGTGTGCCGCTGGTTACACCCCGCTCTGTAGTCTGTGTGCCGCTGGTTACACCCCGCTCTGTAGTCTGTGTGCCGCTGGTTACACCCCGCTCTGTAGTCTGTGTGCCGCTGGTTACACCCCGCTCTGTAGTCTGTGTGCCGCTGGTTACACCCCGCTCTGTAGTCTGTGTGCCGCTGGTTACACCCCGCTCTGTAGTCTGTGTGCCGCTGGTTACACCCCGCTCTGTAGTCTGTGTGCCGCTGGTTACACCCCGCTCTGTAGTCTGTGTGCCGCTGGTTACACCCCGCTCTGTAGTCTGTGTGCCGCTGGTTACACCCCGCTCTGTAGTCTGTGTGCCGCTGGTTACACCCCGCTCTGTAGTCTGTGTGCCGCTGGTTACACCCCGCTCTGTAGTCTGTGTGCCGCTGGTTACACCCCGCTCTGTAGTCTGTGTGCCGCTGGTTACACCCCGCTCTGTAGTCTGTGTGCCGCTGGTTACACACCGCTCTGTAGTCTGTGTGCCGCTGGTTACACACCGCTCTGTAGTCTGGGCGCCGCTGTATACACACCGCTCTAGCGCCTGGGCGCCGCTGTATGCCATGTAGTCCCTTGCTGTGCACTCATCTGAGTAATGGCTCTGCCCCTTACATCTCTGCATATACTGGTCTTCATATGGCTCCATTGCTTACTGCTGCCATATTCCGTTCTGTTTATACCGCTTCTGTATCTGACGACTAGATCTACGTTTGGTGATAGGACGTTTATAAGTTCAGCCTCACGACTGTTTGACTGTAATAGGGTCAGCCGCCCGCCGGTGGTAGGACGGTTACGGGGTCAGCCGCCCGCCGGTGGTAGGACGGTTACGGGGTCAGCCGCCCGCCGGTGGTAGGACGGTTACGGGGTCAGCCGCCCGCCGGTGGTAGGACGGTTACGGGGTCAGCCGCCCGCCGGTGGTAGGACGGTTACGGGGTTAGCTTGCTTGTAGGCGGTGTACATGTTTTGGTCATAAGGTCTGTGTTCCGCTGGTGGGATCTGTATAGGGTCATCATCCTGCCAGTGGTAGGATGGATATAGGGTCAGCCTCCGGCTGATAGTAGAACAGTTATGTCAGCCTTCCACCGGTGGTAGGACAGTTATAGGGCCATCTCTTCACTGGTGGTAGGATAGTTATAGTGTTAGTGTCCATGTTATAGGGTCAACCTCCCACCGGTGGTAGGACCTTATAAGGTCAGCCTTCTGCTTATAGGACTGTTATAGAGTTAGTGTCAGTGTCTTGGTGGTGGGACAGTGATGGGGTCAGCCTCCTGCCATTGGGATGGTGTCAGAGTCCAGGTCTCTGTGGTAGGACTAGTGTTATAGGCAGGGCTGTGGAGTCGGAGTCGTGGAGTCGGTGCTCATTTTGGTGGAGTCGGAGTTGGAGTCGGTATAAAATGGACCGACCCGACTCCTAAAATATATAATAAATTGGGTACAGTAATTCAATGCAGGATGTGCTGAATATTTTTTCATAGGAGTTTGGGAAAGTTATGAAATGTCCTATAAATGGCTGTTATATTCCTGATCTAAGGCTACATTCACACACAGCGTTTTTCCTGTGTTTTTTGAGGATACGTTTTTCAGCTGCAAAAGCAGATCAGCTTTTTAAAAAACTGCATCACCTGAAAGGTTTTTGAGCTCATAGATAATGTTTTCAATAGCAAAAGCAGATTAGAAATCTGCTCTATCCATTTATCCATATCTGTCTATCCATATCATATCTGTACCTAAAAGAATGAAAGCCGGGTAGTACACCAATATATATTCTGTTCTATCTAAATATCTTGATTATTGGATCATAAAAATGATTAAATGTCTGAGGTTCACATTGTACTACAATAAATTTTTCACTTAAATATAAGCAATATGTGTGGGAGTCGGAGTCGTGGAGTTGGAGTCGGAGTCGTGGAGTCGTGGAGTCGGAGTCGGTGTAAGGGAAATTGAGGAGTCGGAGTCGCAGGTTTGGCTTACCGACTCCACAGCCCTGGTTATAGGTGTAATTGTAATACCTATGGAGTTCTCATTTACATTGTGTAACAACCCTGCTGGCATCACTGCATGGCCTCCCATCCCCCGCACACCAACTTACTTTCTGCTTCAAGCCATGCTGTGAAATCTGTCTGTTGCCAGCCCTGAGCTCCATGTGCTATGCCTCTTGTTTTCCTGCTTGCTCTCCATGTTTCCTGACTGTGTGTATAGGGGGGCGGCGCCTGAACTCTCTGGTTCTTATGCAGTCAGGGTGCACCTGTGTAATCTGTCCCTGACCAATCGCCTAGAGCCCTTGACTATTTAGTTTCGCCACTCCCACTGACCTTTGCCTGTGCAATGTCTATACTCAGTTAGTATCTTGCTGCTGAGGAAGCCAGGCCCTGTTCTGTGTATCTCCTTCTCTGGAGGAATACTTCTTGTCTTGCCTTGTACCTTGTCCGCCTGCCAGGAGGCTGAATATCCTGGTCCTTATGTCTTTGTCCCTGTGTCTCTGTCTGAACTCAGTCTTACCTCTGTCTGTCAGTCTCCTTGTTTGTGGTCCCTTCTCTGCCGTGTCTTTCCTTGTGTCTTCGCAGCTTTATCTGTGCATCTGCACCGTCGCAGCTTTATCTGTGCATCTGCACCCTCGCAGCTTTATCTGTGCATCTGCACCCTCGCAGCTTTATCTGTGCATCTGCACCCTCGCAGCTTTATCTGTGCATCTGCACCCTCGCAGCTTTATCTGTGCATCTGCACCCTCGCAGCTTTATCTGTGCATCTGCACCCTCGCAGCTTTATCTGTGCATCTGCACCCTCGCAGCTTTATCTGTGCATCTGCACCCTCGCAGCTTTATCTGTGCATCTGCACCCTCGCAGCTTTATCTGTGCATCTGCACCCTCGCAGCTTTATCTGTGCATCTGCACCCTCGCAGCTTTATCTGTGCATCTGCACCCTCGCAGCTTTATCTGTGCATCTGCACCCTCGCAGCTTTATCTGTGCATCTGCACCCTCGCAGCTTTATCTGTGCATCTGCACCCTCGCAGCTTTATCTGTGCATCTGCACCCTCGCAGCTTTATCTGTGCATCTGCACCCTCGCAGCTTTATCTGTGCATCTGCACCCTCGCAGCTCTGTCTGCACGGCTCCTTAGCCGCTCTGCCTGCTCCGCACTCCTGCGGCTCTGCCTATAACCATACCTGCATCTCCTGTGTGAACAGGTCCAAACCTGTTCTCTCATATACCAAGCCGTGCCCGCTTGCCCAGTGTCTCCAAGCCGTGCCCGCTTGCCCAGTGTCTCCAAGCCGTGCCCGCTTGCCCAGTGTCTCCAAGTCGTGCCCGCTTGCCCAGTGTCTCCAAGTCGTGCCCGCTTGCCCAGTGTCTCCAAGCTGTGCCCACCTGCCAGTGTACCAAGCCGTGCCTGCTTGCCCAGTGCCTCCAAGCCGTGCCCGCTTGCCCAGTGCCTCCAAGCCGTGCCTGCTTGCCCAGTGTCTCAGCCTGCTTGTCACTCGCACCTGTCCAGGTGTCCTGTTCCCGAGTGGGATCAGCAGCCACAGCCAGACACCACCCTGGAGTGGCACCCGGCAGCTACCTGCCGCACAAGCCTGACCTCACCATCAGAGGCTCCAGTGAAGACCAAGGTAGCTGCCGTAGTTACGCCCCCTTCCAGGGTAGTCTGGTTTGTGGCACAGTGGGGCCATAACCCCCCGGCTCGCGCCATTCAGCCAAGGCGCGAGCGTGACAGTTTGCACAGGCCATGGTCCCCGCTGAGTCCCATGTCCTTTTGCCCTCGGAGCAAGATGAGCCTTTTTGCCAGTATGGGCAACCAAATAAATTTACCCGGTCTGAAGCCCAAACCTTCACTGCTCCACCCACCATTGTGGTCTCCAATAGACTGTATGCTCAACTAGAGGCTGGCATACCTAAAGTTGAACCTCCCTCGGACCCGCCAAGATATGATGGGGACCCCAAGCAGTGTCGTGCCTTTATTGAGCAGTGCCTACGCTATTTTCAATGGCATGCTCCCTACTTCGCCAGCGATCGGGTAAGGGTAGGATTACTAATGTCCTACCTAACAGGAGATGCGTGGCAGTGGCTTAACCCCCTTTGGGAAGCAGGGGATCCCATCACCTCGAGCTTACCGGCCTTCCTGGTGGCCTTCTGCAAAGCCTTTGACAAGCCTAGTGCAGTGTCTCCTGAAGAGTCTTCCCTTTCCAGATCCGAGAGGCGCGCCAGACGGGCGAAACCAGTGAAGAAACCGCCTCGTCAGACCGCGACCGCCGTCCGAAACCCTCTAGTTCCTCCACCTGTTAAAGCAGCTACTCGAGTTGAACCCAAGAAGACTGTTAAGAGTGGGCTGGCAAAGCAGCAGCCTGAAACCAGTCGTAACATGGGCATACAGTATTGCTGTGGTAGTGTGGAACACTTGGACGGCTTCTGTCCGAAGGAGCACAAGCTCCAAAACCTTGGGTCAGTGGGAGAGGCTGCCCTTGGTAAGAGTCCCTCCTCCTCACTAAGAACGGTGACTGTTCGTGTGCCTTGTGGGAGCTTCGGCCCTGCAGATGTGTTAAAGCTGCAAGCCAGACGGAGTCTGTGTAGGGTTCCTATTCCACAGCTCCAGAATCCGGTGACGGTGTTTGGTGATGGTCGTGCCCTACTTATGAACAGTCGAGTGTCGAAGGGACAACTACAGCTCCAAATCGGAGCATTATATTTGGAGAAGTTCATTTTACACTTGATGACCAGTTTGCCCATCGGTCCTTCTGAGCCGGATACTCTACTGCCCGTTCCGGTCCGAAGACCCAGCGTGGTGCCACACTTGGAGCTACCTAGTCACCAAAGGTATCTAGTTCCAATGTTACAAGGTCAGGCTACAGTGTTACCTTCCCCATCTGTTCTGCTGGCTATTGGGTCATGGTGTGCTGATGTCACTGAAGAAAAGGAAGCAGTGGTGCCCTCTCCATACACCTCCTGTGACCAGTTCCCAGAAGCATCCCTGTCGCTTGAAAATTTTTCTTTAGGCCATGGGCAGAAGATGGATCCTGTATGTATGCCTCCAGCTCCCATTTGGCAGGTGGGTGAAGAGGTTGGAACAGTGACCCACGTATCTCCATTTCTCACCAACCTGGAAGGGGAGGACCAGTTTTTTAAGGGTAACAGGCTGAAGTGGCTCCCTGTATGTATGCCTCCAGCTTCCATTTGGCTACTTGGTGAAGATACCTGGGCAGAGATGCTTCCTCCTGATCCTAAGGAGGAGGTCCAATTTTCTTGGGATTTCGGGCTGAAGTTGGACTCTGTGAAGGTCTCTTCTGTTTCCAGCTGGCCAGCTGAGGTAGGGGTCAAGTCTGAGGCCTCCAGGTCCCTGTTTTCTGCCACTCAGGAGGAAGAAATCCAAGTCCTTATACCCTCTGTATTGGAAGCTGACTCCATCGGGCACCAAGAAGCTTGGCACTCTGGGATTCCTGATGGTACACATATTCCACCCTACGTGAAGGATATCGTGTCAACCTGGACTGTGTGTGGTCCCATACTCCTTCAGGTCATTCTGGCAGGCTTGAGGAAGAGGGGCCGTAAAGGGGGGGGTACTGTAACAACCCTGCTGGCATCACTGCATGGCCTCCCATCCCCCACACACCAACTTACTTTCTGCTTCAAGCCATGCTGTGAAATCTGTCTGTTGCCAGCCCTGTGCTCCATGTGCTATGCCTCTTGTTTTCCTGCTTGCTCTCCATGTTTCCTGACTGTGTGTATAGGGGGGCGGCGCCTGAACTCTCTGGTTCTTATGCAGTCAGGGTGCACCTGTGTAATATGTCCCTGACCAATTGCCTGGAGCCCTTGACTATTTAGTTTCGCCACACCCACTGACCTTTGCCTGTGCAATGTCTAATCTCAGTTAGTATCTTGCTGCTGAGGAAGCCAGGCCCTGTTCTGTGTATCTCCTTGTCTGGAGGTTTACTCCTAGTCTTGCTTTGTGCCTTGTCCGCCTGCCAGGAGGCTGAATATCCTGGCCCTTGAGTCTTGTTCCTAGTGCCTTGTCTGTACTCTGTCCGCCTGCCAGGGGGCAGAATATCCTGGTCCTTGTGTCTTTGTCCCTGTATCTCTGTCTGAACTCAGTCTTATCTCTGTCTGTCTGTCAGTCTCCTTGTTTGTGGTCCCTTCTCTGCCGTGTCTTTCCTTGTGTCTGTGACGGGAGTATTCTCCAGAGCAAGGAGGGACAACAGGCCTGGGAACGATCCAACAGATTTATTGACCAGAACACAGGAACAACAAGAAGGTAATTTGCAGAGTCCCAAAATAAGTCCACAGGAAACTGATTCGGGGGCACCTCCTGACAATCCTTGTGCCAGATCACAAAACCATAGTCCTTTTAGAGTCCCAGAAATCCGCCACGATCACACAGAGGCCGAAGCTTCCTCAGACAGCCTCGCCCTTCTCTTTCAGCATCCAACTCACATCTGATGGGTCACACATAAGTCCATTGTCTTGGGCTCCTGGGATCAGCCCAAGTGTAGGGGAGTAGAAGTTCCCACCTCCTAGTCAATGGTTTGGTCCATCGCACGGCTCCGAGGTGTCTACGAGGATGTGTATTGTGAGTCCTCCCCCTGCTGAGGAGAACAATGGTGATTCCCCTAGCTGTGTTGACCCAAGCCTGAATTCAATTATGGTCTAGATACACAAGTCTTGTGGAAAGGAGACAGGTTACTTACATAATTACATTATAGTCCCAGAGACACAGGCAATGGGGAAAGGAAACCTATTGTTACAGGTATACACAAGACATTGCAAAGTATTGGGGAAAAATACATATCATGACAGTGTCTTCGCAGCTTTATCTGTGCATCTGCACCCTCGCAGCTTTATCTGTGCATCTGCACCCTCGCAGCTTTATCTGTGCATCTGCACCCTCGCAGCTTTATCTGTGCATCTGCACCCTCGCAGCTTTATCTGTGCATCTGCACCCTCGCAGCTTTATCTGTGCATCTGCACCCTCGCAGCTTTATCTGTGCATCTGCACCCTCGCAGCTTTATCTGTGCATCTGCACCCTCGCAGCTTTATCTGTGCATCTGCACCCTCGCAGCTTTATCTGTGCATCTGCACCCTCGCAGCTTTATCTGTGCATCTGCACCCTCGCAGCTTTATCTGTGCATCTGCACCCTCACAGCTTTATCTGTGCATCTGCACCCTCACAGCTCTGTCTGCACGGCTCCTTAGCCGCTCTGCCTGCTCCGCACTCCTGCGGCTCTGCCTATATCCATACCTGCACCTCCTGTGTGAACAGGTCCAAACCTGTTCTCTCATATACCACTCCTGCTTGCCCTGTGTCTCAAGCCGTCACCTACCTGTCCTGTGTCTCCAAGCCGTGCCCGCTTGCCCAGTGCCTCCAAGCCGTGCCTGCTTGCCCAGTGTCTCAGCCTGCTTGTCACTCGCTCCTGTCCAGGTGTCCTGTCCCCGAGTGGGATCAGCAGCCACAGCCAGACACCACCCTGGAGTGGCACCCGACAGCTACCTGCCGCACAAGCCTGACCTCACCATCAGAGGCTCCAGTGAAGACCAAGGTAGCTGCCGTAGTCACGCCCCTTCCAGGGTAGTCTGGTTTGTGGCACAGTGGGGCCATAACCCCCCGGCTCGCGCCATTCAGCCAAGGCGCAAGCGTGACACATTGAAGTATGTATTGAATGGAGCGAAGTCTGGATCCATAATCTCCAGATGACCCTTAACTGAGCCTGAGACCCCCTTGCTGGCAACAGGTGATTAAATGGATTTGATAGGTA
The DNA here is from genome assembly GCF_039654945.1 of Dendrobates tinctorius. Lineage (NCBI taxonomy): Eukaryota > Metazoa > Chordata > Amphibia > Anura > Dendrobatidae > Dendrobates > Dendrobates tinctorius. Next base: position 1,798,205 of record NW_027362088.1, read on the forward strand.
ACAGACACCATTCGACAGATTTATGGCCTGTGTAGATGCCCTATGTCCCTAGCCTCCCTTTTTACAGTTAACTGCAAACAGACTTCTTTGTTCCCTATCCAAGTTATGAATACTGTCGTTTTTGTGAACAGCAGGGGTCCTACAGTTATGCAAGTTATATTTTTGGAGTTGGGGCGAATGTATTGTATTGACTTACGTCACTAGTTGGTGACCATAATGCCTTCAAATTAAATATCAGTCAGATGGATGATGCTATCCAGTCCAGGTTTACTATCTTTGCAAAGTTAAACTCGTGGAAGAAAACATGACAGTATAATAACTCCCGCCTGGGACCTCCAGGGCGAAGATATCCTAGAATTTGTGACTACCATACATTTCTAAGACTGATCCATATCCTGTGGTATTCTGAAGACCAGCCCTGTTGTGAGTCACCAGAGGGCAGCTGTGTGCGGGTAACTTGTATTGATAACAGCAAATGGCAAATTATAACTTGTCACTCCTGGGAGATGCAGTTCACTGTAGTTCTGTCTGTTGCCCCCAAAACACTAAGCGCTAACCTCCATCAAAGGCAACCATGCGGCGTCCGGTTTACTACATTTCTGGTGTTTATCCTTTTTCCTTTGTGCATACTGTATTGTTTTGTCCATTTTGTATCATCTTTGTATATTTTTTAAACACTGCCTACTTTTTTTTTCAGATTAAATATATAATATGTAATGGTTTTGTTCCTCTTCCTTTTGTAAACGGCGCTCCTGAAGCCATACGCTGCCTGTAACGGATGAACGGATGCCCAATTGGCCTGTCTAAACGATTGCTCGTGGCAGGTAGTTTCTCATGGGTTATTGGGAAGCTTGGTGGAGACCGTACTGGAGAGAGTGTGTGTGTGTGTGTATATATATATATTATGTGTATATATCTCCCTCCCCCCCCCCCCTACTGGGGGTGGTCTTTGTTGTCCTTTCTCATTCTCGGGTCCTCTACCGGAGGCCTGGGAGTTTGAGGGTTCTGCGCAGGATCTTGGTTGTTTACAGCATTGCGCTTTTCTGGACAGGGCTCAGATGTTGCTCCTGGGATCTGTTGTAGCCATTCTTCCATCTTAGGCCTGTTTCAAACTTCCGTTTTTTGTCTTCAGTCAAAATCCGCCAATTTTCGAAAAAAAACAAAAAAAACCGATCCGCCTAAAAAGGGGAGGATCCGTTTTTTTCCCCCATAGACTTACATTAGCGGCGGATCTTGACTGACGGTCATCCTTCCCACCCGTTTTTGACGGATCCATCAAAATTTTAGCGTCTCCCGGGTGGATGAGACGGACTCTGCAACGTTTTTTCCAGGCGACCGTCCGCTCATTTATATTGCGCATGCCCGGCAGACGCTGTGGCAGGGCTTTTAACCCCTTCACGACCAATGACTCCACATAGGCGTAATGAAACCTGGTTCAAATCTGACCAGTGACGCCTATGTGGCGTCATGACTTCAAAGCCCCCCTGCGGGTCGGGTGACCGGGGTCACTGAAAGGTCACCCGACCCGCAGATACAGGGGGCTTTGTAATTCACCACAGGGGGCGTGGCTTCGCCCCCACGTGGCTACGATCGCTCTGATTGGCTGTTAAAAGTGAAACAGCCAATCAGAGCGATAGTAATATTTCATCAATGAAAATTGATGAAATATTACAATCCAGCCATGTCGACGCTGCTGTAGCATCGGACATGGCTGGAGACACCGATTCCACCCCCCCCACCGGCGATCACCCCCCCGCAACTGAATGACAGCGGCGATCTGCCGCCGCTGTCATCATCTGCCCCCCTCCCATTCCCTCTGCTCCCCGCCAGCCTCCGATAGGTACCTCCTGAGTCCCCCCGTCCCTCCCGGTGTCCCTCGGGTCCGGATGATGGGCGCCGCCATCTTTGAAAATGGCGGGCGCATGCGCAGTGCGCCCGCCCGAATCTGCAGATTCCATTCTTTCATTTTGTTCACTCTCACAGTGATCAAAATGAAAGAAAAAGTAAATAAACCCCCCGATTATCACCCCCATAGGTAGGCAGAACTAATAAAATAAAGAAAATATTTTTATTTTTATTTTTCCATTAGGGTTAGGGTTGAAAAGAGGGTTAGGGTTGTAAAGAGGGTTAGGGTTGTAAAGAGGGTTAGGGTTGTAAAGAGGGTTAGGGTTGTAAAGAGGGTTAGGGTTGTAAAGAGGGTTAGGGTTGTAAAGAGGGTTAGGGTTGTAAAGAGGGTTAGGGTTGTAAAGAGGGTTAGGGTTGTAAAGAGGGTTAGGGTTGTAAAGAGGGTTAGGGTTGTAAAGAGGGTTAGGGTTGTAAAGAGGGTTAGGGTTGTAAAGAGGGTTAGGGTTGTAAAGAGGGTTAGGGTTGTAAAGAGGGTTAGGGTTGTAAAGAGGGTTATGGTTGGAAAGAGGGTTAGGGTTGGAAAGAGGGTTAGGGTTGGAAAGAGGGTTAGGGTTGGAAAGAGGGTTAGGGTTGGAAAGAGGGTTAGGGTTGGAAAGAGGGTTAGGGTTGGAAAGAGGGTTAGGGTTGGAAAGAGGGTTAGGGTTGGAAAGAGGGTTAGGGTTGGAAAGAGGGTTAGGGTTGGAAAGAGGGTTAGGGTTGGAAAGAGGGTTAGGGTTGGAATTAGGGTTAGGGTTGGAATTAGGGTTAGGCTTGTGGTTAGGGTTATGGTTAGGGTTGGGATTAGGGTTCGGGGTCTGTTGGGGTTATGGTTAGGGTTGGAATTAGGGTTAGGGATGTGTTGGGGTTAGGGCTGTGGTTAGGGGTGTGTTGGGGTTAGGGTTGGAGTTAGAATTGAGGGGTTTCCACTGTTTAGGCACATCAGGGGGTCACCAAACGCGACATGGTGCAACCATTGATTCCAGCCAATTTTGCGTTCAAAAAGTTAAACGGTGCTTCCTCCCTTCCAAGCCCCGACGTGTGCCCAAACAGTGGTTTACCCCAACATATGGGGTATCAGCGTACTCAGGAAAAATTGCACAACAACTTTGGGGGTCTAATTTCTCCTGGTACCCTTGGGAAAATAAAAAATTGGGGGCTAAAAAAATATTTATGTGGAAAAATTTTTTTTTTTTAATTTTCACGTCTCTGCGTTATAAACTTCTGTGAAGCACTTGGGGGTCCAAAGTGCTCACAAGGCATCTAGATAAGTTACTTGGGAGGTCTAGTTTCCAAAATGGGGTCACTTGTGGGGGGTTTCTATTGTTTAGGCACATCAGGGGCTCTGCAAACGTAATGACGACCGCAGACCATTCCATCAAAGTCTGCATTTCAAAACGCCACTACTTCCATTCCGAGCCCTTACGTGTGCACAAACAATAGTTCCCCCCCACATATGGGGTACCAGCGTACTCAGGACAAACTGTACAACAACTTTTGGGGTCCAATTTATCCTGCTACCCTTGTGAAAAAAAAAATTGCTGGCTAAAAATCATTTTTTTTGAGGAAAAAAAAATATTTTTTATTTTCACGTCTCTGCGTTATAAACTTCTGTGAAGCACTTGGGGGTTCAAGGTGCTCACCACACATCTAGATAAGTTCCTTGGGGGGTCTAGTCTCCAAAATGGGGTCACTTGTGGGGGGGTTCCACAGTTTAGGTACATCAGGGGCTCTGCAAATGTAACATGACACCCGCAGACCATTCCATCAAAGTCAGCATTTCAAAATGTCACTACTTCCCTTCCGAGCCCCGACGTGTGCCCAAACAGTGGTTCCCCCCCACATGTGGGGTACCAGCGTACTCAGGACAAACTGGACAACAAATTTTGGGGTCTAATTTATCCTGATACCCTTGTGAAAATAAAAAATTGCGCACTAAAAAATAATTTTTTGAGGGAAAAATATTTTTTTTTTATTTTCACGGCTCTGCGTCATAAACTTTTGTGAAGCACTTGAGGGTTCAAGGTGCTCACTACACATGTAGATAAGTTCCTTAGGGGGTCTAGTTTCCAAAATGGGGTCATTTGTGGGGAGCTCCAATGTTTAGGCACACAGGGGCTCTCCAAACATGACATGGTGTCCGCTAACGATTGGAAGTAATTTGCATTTCAAAAAGTCAAATGGCGCTCATTCCCTTCTGAGCCCTGCCGTGTGCCCAAACAGTGCCCCCCCCACATATGGGGTACCAGCGTACTCAGGACAAACTGGACAAGATTTGTAGTCCAATTTCTCCTGTTAGCCTTGTGAAAATTAAAAATAGTGTGCTAAAAATCATTTTTGAGGAAAAAAAAATATTTTTTATTTTCACTGCTCTGTGTTATAAACTTTTGTGAAGCACTTGGGGGTTCAAAGTGCTCCCTACACGTCTAGATAAGTTCCTTAGGGGGTCTAGTTTCCAAAATGGGGTCACTTGTGGGGGAGCTCCAATGTTTAGGTGCCCAGTGGCTCTCCAAATGCGACATGGTGTCCGATAACGATTGGAGCTAATTTTCCATTCAAAAAGTCAAATGGTGCTCCTTGCCTTCCGGCCCTGCCGTGTGCCCAAACAGTGGTTTATGACCACATATGAGGTATTGGTGTGCTCAGGAGAAATTGCCCAACATATTTTAGGATCCATTTTATCCTGTTGCCCATGTGAAAATGAAAAAACTGAGGCTAAAAGAAAATTTTTGTGAAAAAAAAGTATTTTTTTTTTTTTTTACAGATCAATTTGTGAAGTACCTGGGGGTTCAAAGTGATCACTATGCATCTAGATAAGTTCCTTCGGGGGTCTAGTTTCCAAAATGGGGTCACTTGTGGAGGAGCTCCAATGTTTATGCCCACAGGAGCTCTCCAAACACGACATGGCAACCGCTAAATATTCCAGCATATTTTCCATTCAAAAAGTCAAATGGCGCTCCTACCCTTCTGAGCCCTGCCGTGCGCCCAAACAGTGGTTTATGACCACATATGAGGTATCGTTGTACTCAGGAGAAATTGCCCAACAAATTTTAGGATCCATTTTTCCTGTTGCCCATGTGAAAATGAAAAAATTGATGCTAAAAGAAAATTTTTGTTGGAAAAATTAAAATGTCCATTTTTTCTTTCCACATTGCTTTAGTTCCTGTGAAACACCTGAAGGGTTAATAATCTTCTTGAATGTAGTTTTGACTAGCTTGAGGGGTGCAGTTTTTAGAATGGTGTAACTTTTGGGTATTTTCTGCCATATAGACCCCTCAAAGTGACTTCAAATGTGAGGTGGTCCCTAAAAAAATGGTTTTGTAAATTTTATTGTAAAAATGAGAAATCGCTGGTCAACTTTTAACCCTTATAACTTCCTAACAAAAAAATATTTTGTTTCCAACATTGTGCTGATATAAAGTAGACATGTGGGAAATGTTATTTATTAGCTATTTTGTGTCACATAACTCTCTGGTTTAACAGAATAAAAATTCAAAATTTGAAAATTGCAAAATTTTCTAAATTTTCACCAAATTTCTGATTTTTTGACAAATAAACACAAAAATTATCAACCTAAATTTACCACTAACATGAAGCCCAATATGTCACGAAAAAACAATCTCAGAATCACTAGGATCCGTTGAAGCGTTCCTGAGTTATTACCTCATAAAGGGACACTGGTCAGAATTGCAAAAAATGGCCAGGTCATTAAGGTCAAAATAGGCTGGGTCATGAAGGGGTTAACCCCTGAATAGCGTTCCGGAACAGCCGTGCAAAGATGAAAAAAATCTCTCTCTCTCTCTCTCTCTCTCTCTCTCTCTTTCTTCCTCTCTCTCTCTTCCTCTCTCTCTCTCTCTCTTCCTCTCTCTCTCTCTCTTTCTCTCTCTCTCTCTCTCTTCCTCTCTCTCTCTTCCTCTATCTCTCTCTCTCTCTCTTCCTCTCTCTCTCTCTCTTCCTCTCTCTCTCTTTCTCTCTCTCTCTCTCTCTCTCTCTTCCTCTCTCTTCCAAATTCAAATTCAAATAGGCTTTATTGGCAGGACCAAAATACAATTAGTGTTGCCAAAGCAAGAAAAGAAGTGTGGCAGGGGCGTGGATTAGGGTAGTGGGGATGGGGAGTGATTGTCCATTTGGAGGTCTTTAGTTCCTCTCATCTTATGACATGTGGTGACATATTGGGCGGCGATCTCCACCATTGATTCTTCTTCCCCCAGCAGGATGCAGAGTTTCCTCTCCTCGTCCATGGATGGGAAGTCTGGGGTATGGGTGGTAAGTTTCTGGAAGTGGGAGTCCCTCACTGCTGAGTATTTGTTGCAGTGCAGCAGGAAATGCACCTCATCTTCCAGAGCCCCCTGCTGGCAGTGCTGGCACAGTCTGTTCTCTCGTGGCTTGTATGTCTGTCGGTGCCGCCCTGTTTCCACCTCTAGGTTGTGGGCGCTTAATCTGTATATACTCAGGGTCTGCCTGTCTTTGGGGTGGCGTAGCCTTTCCAGGTATGGAGCCAGTGTGTAGTCCCTCCGCAGTGACCGGTAGATGGTGAGTTTCTGGGAGTTCTCCAATTCACTCTTCCAACCCTCTATGTATTGCATCTTGCAGCTCTCTGAGATCTCTTTTATTTGGGCTTTAGTTAGGGTGTGTTGCTGACTTTGGTTGAGCTGGCTGCCGAGGTTCCTGGCTTGCTCTTGGCTCTGGCTCAGCAGGGCTTTATGATGGTAGGAGCTGGGGTTGCTGTTCTGTATATGCGCCTGGTGTGATAGCGCCCTCTTGTGTATAGTGAGCCATAAGGGGAATCGGCCCAGCTCTGCCCGACAGGCTATGTTTGAGGTGCTGCGATGTACCTGGAGGAGATATTTGCAGAACTCCAGATGGAAGACTTCGGTTGGGCTGGAATCCCACTTTTTCTGGTCTGGATAGGTTGCTGGACCCCATACCTCGCTGCCATATAGCAGTATAGGTGTGATGACGCTGTCGAATATCTTGAGCCAGACTCTCACCGGTGGTTTGAGGTGGTACATTTGTCTTCTGATGGCATAGAAGGTTCTGCATGCTTTCCCTTTCAGGGTCTCTGCTGCTTGCTGGAGGCTCCCGGTTTGGCTTAGCTCCAGACCGAGGTAGGTATAGCTGCTTGTCTTCTCTAGCGTGGCACCATTTAGTGTGAGGGAGGAAGTGGAGGTTTCTTTAGAACTCCTCTTTTGAAACACCATGACTTTGGTCTTCTTTTGGTTGATGGGCAGCGCCCATGTGGTGCTGAATGTTTCCAGCACGGCCAAGCTATCTTGGAGGCCTCTCTCGGTTGGGGAAAGCAGCAGGAGGTCATCTGCATACAGCAGGATCAGGAGGTCATCTGCATACAGCAGGATCTTCACCTCTCGGTCGTGCAGGCTGAGACCTGGGGCAGAGGAGGATTCCAGGGCCGCTGCCAGTCCATTTATGTAGATGTTAAATAGAGTTGGGCTCAGGCTGCAGCCCTGTCTTACCCCACGGCACTGCCGGAAGAAGGCCGTCCTCTTTCCATTCACCTTCACGCTGCACCGATTCTCAGTGTATAAGCTCTTGATGACGTCGTAGGTTCTGCCACCTATTCCGCTCTCCAGGAGTTTCAGGAACAGACCTGGGTGCCACACTGAGTCAAAGGCCTTCTTGAAGTCCACAAAACATGCAAATATTTTCCCCTGTTTTTTTCTATGGATGTGGGTCTTGATGAGGCTTTGCAGGGTGTAGATGTGATCCGTGGTGCGATGGTTTGGCATGAACCCAGCTTGGCTTCTGCTGAGGGTGTCCCGCTGGGTGAGGAAGGTGATGATCCTTTTGTTAATAATGCTGTTAAATAGTTTTCCCAGAACGCTGTTAACACATATTCCTCTGTAGTTTGCTGGATCATATCTGTCTCCATTCTTGTAGATGGGCGTTATGAGACCTTGATTCCAGCTTTTTGGGAAGTAGCCAGCACTCAGGATGTGGGTGAATAGTTTTGCCAGTGCTGCATGTATATCTGGGGAACTGATCATCTCTGGCAGGATGCCGTCACTGCCCGCGGCCTTCTTGCATTTCATAAGTTTGATACTGTCTTTTATTTCCATCACACTGATTGGTATGTCCAGAGGATTTTGGAAGTCTTTGATTGTCTCCTCCATGTCTCTGAGTTTAGTGGTTAGGTGCTTCTGTTCTGGGGTTAGGTCTTCTGGTATGTTCTTGTAGAGGCCTTTGAAGTAGCTGGGCCAGATGTTGCCATTTTGGATGTGGAGGGTGCTCTGCTTGGGCTTTGTGCCGATATGATTCCAGGTCTCCCAGAATGAGTTGTCCTGGAGGGAGTCCTCAAGCTTCTGTAGTTCTTGGCGGATATGCCTCTGTTTTTTCTCCCTGAGAGTGCGTTTGTATTGCCTCTGTAGGATGTCATGGGCCGCTCTTAGGTCCCTGTTGTTTGGATCTCTGTGCTTTTGGTTTGAGGCTACCCTTAGGGAGTTGCGTAGTGACTTACATTCTTTGTCAAACCATTTTTGGCCTTGTTTATTTGTTGGTTTCTTGGGGTTGGTTCTTCTGATGCCTGCTAGCTCTGCCATGGTGTATAGGATGTTGTTAAAGTCATTCACTGCCCAGTTGACTCCTTGCTGGTTTGATGCGTAACTACTTGTGTTGAAATTTACAAGTAGCTCTTGGATCTCGGTTCTGTTAGTCATGTTGGTGTATTCAGTGGATAACTGTTTGGGCCACTTGTAGGATGGTGGCAGGTTGTGTAGACTGGTCAGGTGTGGCTTTTCTATGGGTTGTTTGTCCGTGGATCTCATGTACAGCAGTGTCTGGTTGTGGTCTGACAGGTGGGTTTCAGGGGTGACTATGAAGGCATTTATGTTTGCTGGGTCTATGTCCGTTATCGCGTAATCCACCACACTGCTGCCCAAGTGGGAGTTTAGTGTAAATCTCCCTAGTGAGTCCCCCCTGATGCGTCCATTCACTATATACAGCCCCAAGCTCCGGCACAGGTTCAGCAAGGTTCTGCCGCTTTTATTCACCACTCTGTCATAGCTGTTTCTTGCGGTCTGTACTGAGTCATTATAGAAGGATCCATCTCCCATTACATATGTGTTTCCGTCAGGTGACATGTAGTCCTTCTCTGTACCCGTCCTGGCATTGAGGTCTCCGCAGAGGAGCACTCTGCCCATGGACTGGAATTGGGCTGCCTCTCTCTGTAGGACCTCATAGATGTCCGGCTTATAGTATGGGGATTCTGATGGAGGGATGTAGGCTGCGCAGAGGTAGATGTCCTGCTGAGAGGTGAGGATGGCGCTGATTATCCTCATCCAGATATGGCTTTCTCCTCTTTTTACTGCCTTGATGTGCTCTTTGATTTCCTCCTTGTACCATATTAGTATGCCCCCTGAACAACGGCCCTGTTTGATGTTCTTGTTTTTCTGGGCAGAGAGAGAAAATTCCCTGTATCCCATGGGTGTCAGGGATTCCTCCTCTGCCCGGGCCCATGTCTCCAGAAGGATCTGGATGTCAATGTTCTTTAGCTTTTGCTTGAAGTCTGGGTCATTTGTCTTGGACCCAAAGGCTGAGGCATTCAGTCCTTGAATGTTCCAGCTGCTGATAACTAAGGATGTCATATTTGGTCGATATACCTTATAATGAAGAAAGATTTTCATAGGACGTAACACGTTCTTGTGGTGGGTTTGGGTGGCATATTTTAAGGGTGTCCCATGAGTTGGCTGCATAGTGTGCTGAGCATTGTCCTTATTTCAGCCATGTTGCTGTTCTCTGTTGCTCTGTGTTGCCATTGTGGGGCATGTTGTCTCCTGTGCCCTGTCTGTGGACTCTCATTGGGGATCGCTGTGCGTTGCCATTGTGGGGCATGTTGTCTCCTGTGCCCTGTCTGTGGATTCTCTCCAGGGATCGCTGTGGTTTGCCATCTGTTTGGTGGGCGTCTTGCTTGTAGTCTCGGAGGTCTGTTTAGAACCATGTCCTTTAGCTCTTTTGCTAGATTGCTGACCCCTTGTTTATTGAGGTGTTTGTCGTCGTATAGGTGACGGAGCGTTATTCTGGGGTGGCTTGCCAGCTGTATATTTGGTGTTGAGGCGATACTGGCAGCCAGCTCTGAGTTGATTTGCTGGATTACCTCTTGGTTTATTTCTTTCCTTGGAAGCAGGGCAGACAGGATTATTTTGGTTCTGGGGAATTTTTGCTGGGCTGCTATTGCGAGTTTTGTTAGGTCCTGAGTGACTGTCTCTTGTTGGATATCGTTTGTGCCGGTGTGTAGTATGAGGTGTGTGGGCTCTGTGAAGTACTGATCACCTTCTCTGCTTGTGGGATTGTTGAACAGCGGATTTTTGTGACTTGTGCCCCTGGGAACAGTCTCTTAGTGTCCAGGTATTTTCCATTAGAGTCTATTATTAGGACGATGTCGGGGATCGGTGCTCTATTTGGGTCATTTGCTGTTTGTGCATCGTTTGGTCCTTGGGTGATGGTTGTCTTTGTCTGCTGTGGTGTTGGGGCTGTATTTCTGTTGCAGGGAATGAGGGCACAGTTTTCCTCTGTAGGATTGTTGGTTGCTCTGGTTTGCTGTATGGGAGTCTGCTGTATTTTTTATTGCTGAGGTTGTTTCGGTCTGGTCGGGGCTGTCGCCGGTCTGTGATATGTCAGGCATCGGGGTAGTTGCTGCATGCGTGGGTTTTGGGGTGCTCATTATACTTTGAGGTGCTATGTCCATGTTTTGTTGCAGATTTGATGATTTTAGCAGGGATGTTTCTTCTTTGAGAGTTGAGTTTTCTTCCTGCAGTCTTTTAAGTGATATTTGCATTTCACACAAGTCTATTTTCAACCTCAATAGTTCGTCCTTCAGTTGTTCATTTGCATTTTTCTCACCTTGGCTTCTTTGTAAATCCTCTTTGAATTGAGTAAACTCCCTTTCTAATCTGGACAGGCAGTCTCTGAGAATATCCATGGGGGGTTGTGATGTAGATGTGGTGGGTGCACAGCTTGGGACCCTGTCTGCTGTAATCTGAGATGGAATGGTTATGCCTCTTCTCAAGGTTTGTACCTGGGTCCTAATGTGACTGAATTGTTGTAAAAATTCCTCCAGTTTTTGTTTTGTTCCTTGCACCATGATAGTTCCATTATGATAAATGTTTATGGAGAGATTAAAAGTCTCGGGGTCCTCCTCATCCTGTACTCTAATTTGTTTGCCCCTGCTAATGCCCCGTGTTTTGACATTCTTGTAATGGTTTCTGAGAGTCTGGTCCCAGGCTTCATGGTGCCCTGAGTAGAATAACACATTTGTTTTTTCTCCCTGTTCATTAACGTCTATTAGTACTGTCTCTGGAGTTTTTATGATGTTGGCCAGTTTTATTGCCTTACTGGCTGCCTTGGATCCAGCATTCTCAGGGAAGCTTATCACTAATGTGTCAGGCCCCCTGCTGGGTCCTGGCTCCATGTCTCTCTCCATGCTTACAGTGCAATTCCTATATTGTTTCAATTTAAAAGTCTTTCATATTTTCCAATATTTTCTAATGCTTAATATACAGTCTATTGTTCTCTTAGCAGTGTATTGCCGTGAAGCCCTTACCTTGGGGATGCACTGAGCATTGGTGGTTTTCTGCTTGCTTGATTTCCAGTGGCTGAGCTGTTCCTGCTTTTTATCCTTGTATCTTGTATCCTGATTTTTCTTGTCTTGGCTTAAAATCCTTAAAATCTTTTCCCGGTGTGCTTAGTATGTCATCATGTCTGTGAATTTCTGGGGTATGTCCTCCAATCTTCTCATTATAAGGTATAAAACTTGGATTTGATCAGGAGCTCATCTTTACAGTGTCCTGCTCCTGCAGTGGCTCCACCTCTCCCTCTGTCCCTCTCTCCACCTCTCCTCTCTCCCTCTCTCTTCCCCTCTCTCTCTCTCTTCCCCTCTCTCTCTCTCTTCTTCCCCTCTCTCTCTCTCTTCTTCCCCTCTCTCTCTCTCTTCTTCCCCTCTCTCTCTCTCTCTTCTTCCCCTCTCTCTCTTCTTCCCCTCTCTCTCTCTCTTCTTCCCCTCTCTCTCTCTCTTCTTCCCCTCTCTCTCTCTCTTCTTCCCCTCTCTCTCTCTCTTCTTCCCCTCTCTCTCTCTCTCTTCTTCCCCTCTCTCTCTCCTCCCCTCTCTCTCTTCCCCTCTCTCCCCCTCTCTCTCTCTCTTCTTCCTCTCTCTCTCTCTTCTTCCTCTCTCTCTCTCTTCTTCCCCTCTCTCTCTCTCTTCTTCCCCTCTCTCTCTCTCTTCTTCCCCTCTCTCTCTCCTCCCCTCTCTCTCTTCCCCTCTCTCTCTCCCCCTCTCTCTCTCTCTTCTTCCTCTCTCTCTCTCTTCTTCCTCTCTCTCTCTCTTCTTCCCCTCTCTCTCTCTCTTCTTCCCCTCTCTCTCTCTCTTCTTCCCCTCTCTCTCTCTCTTCTTCCCCTCTCTCTCTCTCTTCTTCCCCTCTCTCTCTCTCTCTCTTCTTCCCCTCTCTCTCTCTCTTCTTCCCCTCTCTCTCTCTCTTCTTCCCCTCTCTCTCTCTCTTCTTCCCCTCTCTCTCTCTTCTTCCCCTCTCTCTCTCTTCTTCCCCTCTCTCTCTCTTCTTCCCCTCTCTCTCTCTTCTTCCCCTCTCTCTCTCTCTTCCCCTCTCTCTCTCTCTTCCCCTCTCTCTCTCTTCCCCTCTCTCTCTCTCTCTTCCCCTCTCTCTCTCTCTTCCCCTCTCTCTCTCTTCCCCTCTCTCTCTCTTCCCCTCTCTCTCTCTCTTCCCCTCTCTCTCTCTCTTCCCCTCTCTCTCTCTCTTCCCCTCTCTCTCTCTCTCTTCCCCTCTCTCTCTCTCTCTTCCCCTCTCTCTCTCTCTCTTCCCCTCTCTCTCTCTCTTCCCCTCTCTCTCTCTCTCTTCCCCTCTCTCTCTCTCTCTTCCCCTCTCTCTCTCTCTTCCCCTCTCTCTCTCTCTTCCCCTCTCTCTCTCTCTCTTCCCCTCTCTCTCTCTCTTCCCCTCTCTCTCTCTCTTCCCCTCTCTCTCTCTCTCTTCCCCTCTCTCTCTCTCTCTTCCCCTCTCTCTCTCTCTTCCCCTCTCTCTCTCTCTTCCCCTCTCTCTCTCTTCCCCTCTCTCTCTCTCTTCCCCTCTCTCTCTCTCTTCCCCTCTCTCTCTCTCTCTTCCCCTCTCTCTCTCTCTCTTCCCCTCTCTCTCTCTCTCTTCCCCTCTCTCTCTCTCTCTTCCCCTCTCTCTCTCTCTTCCCCTCTCTCTCTCTCTTCCCCTCTCTCTCTCTCTTCCCCTCTCTCTCTCTCTTCCCCTCTCTCTCTCTCTCTTCCCCTCTCTCTCTCTCTTCCCCTCTCTCTCTCTTCCCCTCTCTCTCTCTTCCCCTCTCTCTCTCCTCCCCTCTCTCTCTCTTCCCCTCTCTCTCTCTCTTCCCCC